>NC_086339.1:13824812-14178714 GCF_032445375.1 Bacillus rossius redtenbacheri
TTGTATTTAGTGACAGTAGCGGATCCAGAGGGGGGTCTAAGGGGCTCAAGCCCCCTCCAAAAGCATCTGGGTCCACTATTGTTTTAGTGTTTGCCTTGATAAAGCCTAGCCTCAGCTGGGTCAAGCCCCTCCCAAACCAAAATCCTGGATCCGCCACTGTTTAGTGATGTAGGGCCTACATAGGCAACATATTATTGTTGAATCTACTTAATATCATTTTCAGCACAGTGAACTTGAACAATAATGTGACAGAATGAGATTAAAGTTTTCGCAGGTTGTAACAGTTGTGTTAATCACAATGATATTCACAGTGAAGTCGAAATTACTTTTTAAATTACCTTGCTGGTAATCTTTGTAAGAACCAAACACACACTTGTATAGGCTCCTAGAATAAGGAACACAATAGAGTTCAGCTTGACAGGCAAATAATATTTTTCCCAGTTAAGAACTTGTATGTGGTTACTACACTACTACACATATATTAGAACAATTTTTTTGTGCATTTTTTTTTTCTTAGTCATTATTCAGTACTGTTTGGCTAGTTATTTTAGTCTCAGTGAGTTGGATTCTATCCAAGTCCAATGACTAGCAGTCTAGAACTCAGATAAATAACCAGATGCCTCTTCCATGACTGTCATTGTAGATTGAACATAAGGCTATTTTGAGAAAAGATTTGTGAATTGTGTCTAGAATCTAGATAAGTTGATATATCATCACAGGTGCAAGTGATGATATTTTATACTTGGTTTGAATCACATACCATACATCCCTTCATAAATAAATTTATTTTCATTTTAAATATTTCTTAAGGCAGTCTTAGGCTTGAAAGAAACCAAATAAAATTAGTCAATCTGCTACTGAATGTCAGGACTACAAGAAGGTTTCTCGTTCCTGGGGAGTACAAAAGAGGGTGGGGCCCACCACTCCATTTTTTGTTATTGATAATCAGAATTTGCAAAACATGTTTGTGAATACACTGACAGAGTTAAAGTACAGTCAGCATTCTTTAATCTGCCATTCTTCAGTTTCATGCGGTCATTTACTGATGGTCGCATTGCACATATCAAATAGTCACACAGTCTACAGGCCTAGATCGTGGGTGCATTTAACATTCCACAAAGGTGTTGTTTTAATAAGACCCAGGTGGTTTTGATTATTGCAAATAAGCACATATTTGATAGCATATATATATATATATATATATATATTATTTAAATTATGTACAATAACAGTACGTACGTCAAAATAACTAACTGGGGTCAGGGGCAGAGTGCACCCACTTACCCCCCCCCCCCTCCTTTTCACCATTCACCTTCTTTGGGTGGGCCTGCTGAACATTTGATGCAAAATATTGATGAAACAAATGAGACATTTAATGTCAGCTTATAGTATAAAACACATACCTACAATTAGATGAACTTGGAAATGAGAATTTGAAGCTTAGTATTGGTTCGATGGATCAGCTGTTACTTAACATTGAATTTTATTGGGATTTTACCCTGTGGCAAAGTGTTTTCCACCCCTCCTTTTAATGCTCATAAATGGGTCATTTCCCACCTGCATTTCTTCACCCCCATTCACCTTTCCGTCTTAATCTCAAAGTAATTTTAGTCTTTACTATTCTGCACGGTAAATACGTTTTGTATGGCTAAATTAGGAAGCACTTAAAGCAAGGATGTAAGAACTTTAAAGTAAGAGAGGAATAAGGATCTAGTCCCTTTTTCTTATTACACATCCTTTTATGAGCCATACAAGTTTCTGAGTAGTCAGCTGTAATAAGATTCAACATAATTGTAAAATTTAAGGGAGTGAACTGGCTTCTCGAATGGACAATGTACCTATGAAAGAAAAAAAAATGAGGGAGTCTTTCGGTACTTGCGAGTGATGTGTAAACATCTAACCTTGATAACGAGCGAATTCATGTGTTCTCATGTTGTTCATGTTGCAAATAAACTTATAATCTGAAAATCAGTCACAAAATTTAAAGTAGAATATTTTTAAAAAATGCAGAGCGTGATAAATGTACTGATCAATAATATATTAGCTTTTCAAGTTCATACCAGAATTTCTATACGCGAATCACACTCTTACTTTCTGCACCCGCTGCTAGAATTTGCTGCCTGAATCGCAAACATTGCTTGCCACTGTCACCTGCAGATGACAGCATGAAAAGAAACTGAAATTTTTTTAAACTGTTATAAACGGCTCCGATAAAAGCAAAAAAAGACTTGAATGAAATCCTAAACCCAGTTTGGACCTAATTTGCGAAAAGGAATGTTATTAAAATACTGTCCATCGTTTTTAAAATTCACTAAACAGTTAATATTATAGTTTCTGCACACGTTCCACTTCTATGGCATTACTAAAATATTGACCTGAAACATTTTAAAATGCATGTTATAACTCTTAAGTACATATATGTTAGTATGTTTGTTTTTGTCTAAACGACTGAAATCATTCTGTAAATAGTTACTACAAACAAACCTGAATCTTATTGAGCTGATTCAACACTTTTATTATATAGTATAATATTATAATGTTATTAAAAATGAAAACGAGTTTTCCAGTGACAAGATTTGAACCACGTCCCTTGAGGTTAACAAGCATGTGCTCTACCGCTTTGGGAATTTAGAAAGCGAATATGTATTATAATCATTGTAATGCTAGTATTCTTAGGTATTTAAAAACATGAGATTACTTTTTACTATGGCTATTTTAGTTTACCAAATATATTCCAGGGTGGATTCACTATCATAGTTTCATTTGGCACACCAATACGTTTGGTTATGTACCGTCGTGTTTACGAAAGTGTCTGTGTGCAGGGTTATGTTGCTACACGTGTGTCCACCATCTTAGTGTCACATTTCCGTTCATCGTCCTACGTTTCATATTTACGAAATTACTCCCACCAAATGCTGTGTACCGAGAGCCAAGAACGTCAAAAAAAAATCTAGATTCTGTGTAAAAACATGTATTCTGAAGTAATATGAAAATAGTTTTTTAAGGTTAGATTGCATTACACCTTTTCGCACCATGAATTAATTTAGTAACCAATTAATGTGTTTCCCAACTTGCTCCACCCCTCTACACTCCTTATCACCTTGAACTGGTAACAGCACATTCTGACTTATTACGATTTCAATAGAAATCTTTCATGGTACATTTTAGTTGTCTTTTTCAAACTATATTTATGTCACACGATTCATTTAGATAGTGATCTAGGCTACAGTAACAAGTTAAAAATCCAGAGACAAGGGAAGTTATGAAATGAAAACGTTTCTAATAGAAACACAATATCATCTGTTTTATTTTCAACGCCCTCCATGCAACTAAATTGCTTAGAATGTGACATTACCTGTAAAAATCTTACTGTTCCCCTCTCTCTTGAAGCATAACCCACCCAGTAACACATGTTTTCCTCTGCCATCCAAAAATTATTTAATGGATCAAACAATAATTTTGCTTAATGTCTGTTCAACATCTGGGTTATTAGGGATGAGGAATGGGGATTAAGTGGGGATGGAGCATTGATACACCCTGATAAAACAAACCCACCAGCATGCTACAACGTCCTCCAGCCACGCTTTCCGCTTGTGAAATATCAGAGATTGAACCTGCCGGGAATCAAAACCAGTTTGCCTTGGTAAGACGTGAATGATCCAACTATTCAACCACTTTGGCACAAGGAATTTTTAATTATGGCGACATAGTTGGAGACATTTCTAAACAGCCTTACGGCTAAATCTCACCTGTTACATTAAATTTTTCATTTTCTCGTCATTACCAGGGTTCGTACTTCTCTTTAATGTCCTTAAAAAGTTCTCAAATTTCACTAAGAATCCTTTAAAATATATGTAATTAAGATTGATGATAGCTTGATGGTAATGGATAAATGCAGGTATTTTATTTTAATGTTCTTTTGTGTCTGACTTGGCAGTAAACAATGCTTTGAGCATTCACAGTACAATTGGCAGAT
This sequence comes from Bacillus rossius redtenbacheri, assembly GCF_032445375.1. Classification (NCBI taxonomy): domain Eukaryota; kingdom Metazoa; phylum Arthropoda; class Insecta; order Phasmatodea; family Bacillidae; genus Bacillus; species Bacillus rossius. The sequence goes on from NC_086339.1 coordinate 13,828,789, forward strand.
TACGGACAACATGGTTAGATTTTATACATGTAAAATGTTTTGAATTCCTTTTTCATATTTTGTATCTCATCTTTAAACTTAAAATGTGTATTTTACTGACTTTGGACATTTTAAAGCAAATGTAATTAGTGATCAGTTAAACATTAGGACTACAATTTCAGATAGACACTGTGCTTGGGTTAGATATTTGTTCCAGAGATAATGCTGGACAATAGAGCCTTATCTGTAAAAATTGAAACAACCAACATAATTATTTTTTCTTCAATTACTATTCAACATGTTACTTTGTTGAAAGATTTTGTGATATTACAAATATTTTTCTACCTCTTGATAGTGGTAAAGGCAATGAAATAAAGGAGGTCTTTAAAACTAATGCCTTAATTTTTGACTGCACAAGAGTTTGCTAACCATGATAACTAATATTAAAGGGCTAAAACTGTAATATTAACATGCTACCTCCCTAGCATTGTTATCTCACAAATATTTTCAACTTGTATTCATTAAATGTAGTGTAATGGGTGCAAATAGTTGCTCAAGTGATCATAATCACAACCACTTGCACAATTATTTACACCCAAATATTTGTAAGGGAACAACAAATTCAAGAGAGGAATCGTGTTAAAATTTCAGAATGTGTCCTTAAATAACAGTAATGATGAGAAAATGAAGAAAAAAATTCAACATGGTGTATGAGACCAAGCTTGAAGAGTTGTATACTTATGTATGACCAAAATGTGAACCAAATTAGCTTCATAACCTAGATTCACAAATCTCCCACAACATTTATCTCTATCATAGCATAGCATGTACCTAAAGGACATAGACCTACCTACTCCTTTGTCTAAACACTTGATTATGTAACCTTGTAAGTTTTTATCCAGTAACAGGTAACAAAACATTCTGCGATTTATTATGATTTCATTAGAAATCTTAACAAGTGTAGTTCAATATTCTTTTTTAAAACTCTTTCATAGAAATAAAATTATTATGTAACACGTTACTTTTAGAGAGTTAAGTGCATTTAGAAGTAAAAAATTCAGAGAATAAGAAAGTTTGGAAATGAAGATGTTATTAATAGAACAAAAAACAATATCATCTGCAAGCAAAAAAAAATTGCTCAGACTATGTCATTACCCCTAAACATCTTTTGTTTTATAATAAAGCTGTAATACCTGTACACCATTAATGAAAATAAATCTAGTGTAGGACAAATTAAAATACATACCTAATATAAAAATTGGTTTAGTTTTAAGGATAGCATTTTGCTATAGTTATATGGGCTATATGTTTTTGTAATGAAGACCAGTGTTGGGGAGTCATTAATTACTAGTGTTTCAATTACTGGTACCAATTTTATCTAATATAATTAGAGAAATTGGAATTGCAATTTAATAATTTTTTTTACCTTTAATCTACCAATAAATTTTTTAAATATTTTTTTATGTCCAAAAAGAATTTTTGCAGTAGTATTGCTGAAGTGCAACAGTCTTTTAGTTTCAAGAAAGAAGTTTTTCTGCTCGGACTCATATATTGCATGTTCTCTTCAAAAAATAACGGAACAAAATATGTTTTTGGGAATGATGAAAAGGAAAGAGAGGGAAGTGCTATCAAAAGATTAATTATTACATTTTTAAACTTGATTAATATTTTGAGTTGGTTGGTGATTAAGACCAAACTATGACTGTAAAATTAATAAATTATATTTTTTGCATGTCTAACCTAGACTCTGGCTGGTGAATCTGAAGTATTAATTTCCTAGCTCTCAAAAAGTACGAACGACATTGAAGATTCCAGTTGAAATACTTTATGAGTGGAAAATAATAATAAATATTATTGTTATTTTTAGTAAAGATGCTTTTAAGTGCCTATCTATTTAACAGAAAGAAATTATTTTGGTTTGTCCTAATTTGTTAATTACTTGCATGTTTTCAAACATGAATTAAAGTATGGGAAGTGGATTATAAAATATATAAAAAAAATTATATTATCTGTGTGTACTGTAGCCTATGTTTCGAAGCACATGGTATTTTACATATAAATGTTTACAGAGCATTATTGCATTTTTTTTAAACCACAAGATTTCTGAAAAGCTTACTTGAATTTAGTCTTCATTTACATTGTATGTAAATGTACATTTAAACACAAAACCAGGTTTTTTCCTAAATTATTTTTTTCTTCTTGGATCAAAACATTAAAACATACCAAGCAAGTCTTTACCGAGATAGGATGAAAACCGTCATTTAAAGTAGCTGAAGCTCAGCGCATTTCTTTGGCGTTATGCTCAACTTCTAATTCATTAATATTCTAAAGTGTTGTATGTTAACACTGCTTCAGTGTAGAGATTTCATTTAGTACTGGACTAAGCTATAGCTCATTTGACACACCCTAGAATTCTGAATATTGTGTTACCTAAGATTAATAATTACGACTCTAGCAATTAATATGTTACATAGGTTCTGACTATCTAAAGTCAGGAAATTTACAAGTTAGCTTCGTTTTTAAAGTAATATTTGGTAGTTGCTTTGCAAGCCATATTGTCAGCTTATGCAGCGTTTTCGGAGTCCAGCTGAACTGTGTTGTTAAAAGCGATGACTTCAGGTGTAGTTATATCTTTGTCCAGGCTTACTCACATGATGATGTGGCTTATAGCAGGAAGCTGATAAAAGGTTTGTTTTCTTTTATCAGTGGTTAGGCAGACAGTGAAAAAGTTATAGCTGCTATAAATGTGATGGTTTCAGCACCTGTGTTCTTCTGTGCTTTGTCATTGAGTGATACTGCTGGAAACATGGGATGGGTATAAACATATTTAATCTGTACATAGGAACCAAATTAATGGTTCTAAATAGGGATATATATTTTATTCCTTTCCAATACGTTCCTCCCGCTGTTCAGTAATTCAATGCATTTATTAGAGAATCTTGTTTTATAAAAATTGGAAAACTGACACTGTAGGATTACACATTTCATATTTACTTAAAAGAAAATTATTTTGCTTCTAGCTAAATAACATACATTTATGCACATTAGTCACTGTTCTAGTGGCTAGTGTGTCTTGGCTGGTGGGCCAAATGGTCCGGGTTTGATTCCCGACTGGGGTGGGGATTTTTCGGACCTTCTCCCAGGTTTCAGGACTGTGTGTTTGTAATATCCTCTTTTACTTTTATCCTGGGGAAGGCAATGACAGGCCACTGTGGAATCATCCTGCCTCTGCAAGCATAGGGACTGGCTGTCATCACATCCCGGCACCCAGTAATGGGTAAAACTACATATTCATCATCATTGTTCGTGTATAGCCACCAGGCAAAAAGCACACTTACAGGTGTATATTTTAATCGTAATCGCAACCTATTGTACAATCTGTAACAAGAAGTACGCATACTGATTATTAGCTTAGTCTTTTGATGTTTTCATTAATGTAGGCTACATACAGATAGGTTTGTTGAGAAACTATGTCAAGTTGTCCTCAATTTTTTAAAGATTGATTTTGTGGTGCATGCTTTTTTTTTTTTTTTTTTTTTTTTTTAGTTTGCATGTAACATAAGAATAAAACATGGGACCTTTGAGCTCGCAGTCTTCCTAGAGATTATAGTTAAATGGCTCACTTAGTGAATGTATTTCTTGGAGTAGTGTGCAAAAGAGTTTATTAAAACCTTTCTGCAATGAAGAATGAATTTGGGCTCAACATCTTATTGACATGAAACTCATTAGAGGTGAAGAGGGGTGAAGCAATGTGGATGGAGCAGTGATTGAGTACACTGGTGGGGGAAACACACAGGAGCATGTAAGAAAACTCACTGGCTCAATACAAGGTCCACCACATTTCCCATTTTTGAAAAAAAAATTGTGATTTGACCACACAAGGAATCAAATTGTGTATATTAAAGAAATATTCATTGATAGTAAATAAATGTTCTTGTAAAATTTACAGAGTAATCTTGGACATTGATTGGCTGACTTTGCATTTTAATTTTGCTATAAATTATTGGTTTTGAAATTTTTTACTGCATCCAGTAGATATATTTTGTTTTCAATTGTACAAATTATCTGGACAAGCTTTGGTATGAATTAAAAGCAAAAAGGAATAATTTGTGCATAAAGAGGTACAACATTTATAAGGAAAATAAATCACCTTATATTCAGGAAATCCATGGGAATTAATTGCACTGCGACATATTCTCATAGAAGTCAATACAGGCACAGCAAAAATTAACCTTCCCAGTTACATATATATTTTTGATATGCCATTTGTGTGGATGCCTGAATCAAGTCTTGCAACCAATTTCTACTTCACTAACTTACTTGGTCATATTTTACTGACATGAATATTAGTACACATGCATACTGGCAAAACGAAATAGTCAAAAATACATAGACTACCTTAACATCATTATTTTGTATTATTTGTATTTTATTTTGACTCTTTAATATATAAATAATTTTACCTATGACCTACAGCATAAGATATTTATTTTATTATAGATACTTGAGCTTGATTGAATTTAAGAAAGCATGTTTTTTCCACATTTTTTTAAAACAATAATATGTAATGTGTAGCAGTACTGACCAGTATGTTCAGCAAAAAAAAAAAAAAACAAAAAAAAAAGTTCATCATAAAATCATCAACTGAGCAAGTGTGTATATAAGATGGTGATGCAGGGAACATGTGCCCCATCATCACCAAATAATTAAAAAAAAATCATGTTAAAAATCATTATGAATCAAATACCAGCAAAACTGTATTTTGACAATCCAAAGTATTTTATGAATAACAAACTAGACATGCAATTTTCTAAATTGACAGATTTTTAACAAAACCTTTTCTTTTAAAAGAGATTAAGGAAATTAGAGTGGCAGGTAATTTTATTAATAGTTTTTTTAATAGCTCAATATATTCCAAGAAGAATACACAGCTACTAAAAAAGACTGTGTTTGTGGCCGCAGCTTTGAAATAATATTTTATGCATTCTATTAAAGTTTGGTTCGATCTGATGCACATTTGTAAGAATGTAAAGAATTTCTGCAAATTGTAATGTTCTTTTTTTATTAAGGGGTGCAAAAATGGCGTAGCGTTAGAACAACAAAAAAAAATAATAATAATATTGGATGGCAGATGAACTGAATTATTTGTATTGAAAGATACATACAGACAAATGAATATCATCAAATATCAACGAAAAAAGAGTTATTTTGTCGCGTACTATGCAACTTGCTATGTATTAAAAATGAAACCACCGCAAATGAATTTTTTTTATTTACCGTGTAAGTTAAATTTAAAAATAATAATAATTTATAAGTGGAATTTACGAGGTGTTTTCGGGAAAGGTTTTTTTTTTTGTTTGGTTGGTTTTTAGGAATAAAAGGGTCGCGTTGGTGGTTGGCGCGGGGGGGGGGGGGGGTTTCCACGATGAGTTCTTGCCCCGGGTGTAAACTAGTCTAGTTACGTCCCTAGGGAAGCCTTTTTCATTTTTCATTTCATTTCATTTATTAGCGTCCTATATTTGACAGTACATATGTCCAGGTTTTGTCAGCAACATTATAAATAAAATACAACATCATAATACACTAACAAAACAATATAAAAAAAAAATTATAACACACTAATATATGATACAATAAAAAATGATAATATAAAACAATGCAGCAATTTATGTAGATGCACTGAGGAATTCATTGACAGAGTATGGAGCTATTCGTAGTAGGTAATCTTTGAGATGTCGTTTAAATATGGTATGTGATTGGGATGCTGTATTTAACAGGGATATCGGTAGAACATTTATTAGTTTAAGGCCCATATAAAAAGGGTTCAATTCGTATTTTTTTATTGAATGAAAAGGAATATTATTCTTATAAATGGATCTGGTAAAGTGATTATGTATTTCATTATTCTTTACATACTTAATATTTTGAATTACATAAATGACAACCGAATATATATAAATGGCTGGAAATGTTAAGAGTTTGTTATTCAGGAAAATAGGCCTACAAGAATCTCTCTTACTAAGATTATAAATAATTCTAATAACACGTTTTTGAAGCTTAAATATCTTTAGCCAATTTAAGGAATTTCCCCAAAAAATAACACCATATCTCATTATTGAATATATGTTTGCATAATACATAGCCATTACTGCTTTATGTGAAGTTACAGTATTAATAGTTTTTATGGCAAAACAAAGAGAACTAAGTCTACGACACAGAAAAGATATATGATTATTCCAATTTAGATTCTCATCAAGATTCAGTCCCAGTAATTTTGCTGTTTTTACAGTATTAAGAATATTATTGTCAATAGTCACTTCAATATTATTTAATATATTTATTTGAGAGTTAAAATATATAATAGAAGATTTTTGAATATTTAGAATCAGTCTATTATCAGTAAACCAAGTTTGCATTTGGTTGAGGGTTATGGAAATTCTTTTTTGTAGTTCCTGTAAAGTCTGGCCTGTTACTATAATGGAGGTATCATCTGCAAACATGATAGTCTGGCCATAATCTAGAAACAAAGGTAAATCATTAATAAAAAGCAAAAACAAAAGTGGACCGAGAATTGAACCTTGGGGAACACCAATACCAATTTTCAAAATTTTTGACCTAGAAGTAGTGGTAATATTATTATAAGTCACATTAATACTAGTAATTTGTGAACGATTTGATAAGTAAGATTTTATAATATTGTTTGCAACACCTCTTATACCATATTTACTTAATATTTCTAATAAAATATCATGGCTTACACAATCAAATGCTTTGGTTAAATCTACAAGTATGCAAGCTGTCAAGACTTTATTATCTAAATGAGAATAAATACTATTGAGTAGAGTGAACAATGCTTGTTCCGTTGACTTGCCTTTAACAAAACCATACTGATTACTGGTAATTATATTATAACAATTTAAGAATGAAAGCAACCATTTTAATATAATCTTTTCAAGAATTTTTGAAAAATTTGGTAATAAAGCAATTGGTCTATAATTATTAATGCAGGTAGTATCACCCTTTTTATGTAGTGGAATAATTTTCGCTATTTTGAGCCTATCAGGAAATATGCCATTTTCTAAGCATTTATTAAATATATAGACAAGGGGCTTTTTAATGTGTTCTGCACATGATTTTATTACAGAAATAGGAACATCATCAAGACCAACAGAATTTTTATTTTTCATACCTCTTATTATTTGAGTAATTTCATTTTCATCTACTGGTGTTAGGTACATTGAATGCAAATGCAAATGAATATCAAGTATTCTAGGTGATATTCCTGTATTTATAATGGTTGAATTGTTTTTTATTAAAGAGGCTGCAATTTCCGTAAAATATGCATTAAACTTATTAGCAATTTGGAAACTGTCAGTGATTGTATTATTATCATCATCAATTAAAGAAATGTTATGTTTATTATTGAAACATTTCATATCATTATTAATTATTTGCCACATTGTTTTACTTTTATTGGTGGAAGATAACAGTTTATATTCAATATAAAATTTTTTAGCATCTATAACAGATTTATTAAATTGTTTTTTAAATTTTTTATAATCATCTCGAATGTATGAATTCTTCTTTTCACAGACGAGAGAGCCAAACGTCCGATCGTGCATCTTCGGTTTTTTTTATTCATTGTAAATAAATATGGCGGTGTTGATAAAATGATACTAATGGTCAATTAGGTTAGGTTAGCTACATTATAAATACTTTAAAACATCGTGGACGGTTGATTTGGTTAGGATAGCTACATTAAAGATACGGAAAAAAAAATGCATGAACTATTAGGAACTTCGGGTTTTGGCTCTCTCGTCTGTGACAAGAAGGCTTCTCACGTCCCTGGGCAGGTGTTCCTCGGTAGAAGATGATCGCGGCTCCTACAGTCTTTTGTCGCGCGCGCGCGTGTGTGTGTGTAGAGGATCGCGCGGCTCGTGTATTTCTGGAGCGCGCGCTCCCTTCCGCCTAGGCGACTTCCTGCTGGCGAGACACCGTCTCTCCCTCCCCCCCTTTTTTTTCATTCTCTCTTTTTTTTTAAATTCCGGGTTCACCTCTCTCCAGCTTGGCGGGGGTTGAAATGGTGGGTCGGCTTCACGAGTGACACCCCCCTCCCCTTCACAACCTCCCTTCTTACAAACCACGCCAAGAGGCGCGATGAACCACGGTAAGTCCACGTAGGACAGTCCGCAACGGTTCGGACCTGTGGGCGGTCCGTGTGCTTATCCGAATTGGGGGGGGGGGGGAAAACTGCACTGTCTGCATTTGCGATGTCCGATGTCCGATTTCCAAAGTAGTCACAAGGGCGCAGTAAATGTACAGCGCTAAAATAAGTGATCTTCGATTGTTTTCGGTTTATTGTTTACGGGTACTCAGATAGCTTAAAAATGTGTTTTCAAGCAACTTCAAAATATTTTCCAGGAAAGGACGGACCCACACTCTCTCTCTCTCCCCCCCCCCCCCCCTCTCTTGCATGCCATCAAGACTCCCCAGAAATAGGCCTGCCAAAAAAATATCCCTTCATTCTCCACCCCTTCCCCGCTCACACACACAAATCTTAGCTTCGCCCTTTTGTCTTGTGGTGTTTTTCCCCCGTCTGTAATGACATTCGTCAGTGGTGGATTCCCCCCTTTCCCCTAAAGTTATGAAAAAATTTGCTTTTTTTTATTTTCCCCGGGTGAATGCGGAATGTTTTTTTTTTTTTGGTGATACTGGGCGACCTGTCAATATGCCTGGAACAAGCTGCATGGTAAGTTACTCATGTTGAGATTGATAATGCAACATTCTAAAATCTCTCGTTGATTTTAAGTTTTTTTTTCTATCATGCATTTAAAAATGAAATTCCTGTGTCTGCCACTGAACATCTGTCGACGCGATAGGGTCGTTACCACAACGCCGAAATACCACAACGCCGAACGTACAATAACGCCGAATGCCAAATTGACCGCAACACCCACAGCTAGAAAACTGCTGTGTACCACAACGCCGAAATACAGTAACGCCGAAAAATGTTGCTGCGGGAGGGGGGGGGGGGCACAGGAGCAAAATGAAAAACAACTGAATGAATTTGTGTGTGTTTCTTAAATGTATCTTAACGCCGAAATACCACAACCTAACCTAACATAGGCTAGCCTAACCTAGCCTAGCCTAACCTATCCTAACCTAACCTAACCTAACCTAACCTTTGTGGCAGTCCTGCAATGACATTTTTCGGCGTTAATGTATTTCGGCGTTGTGGTACACAGCAGTTTTCTAGCTGTCGGCGTTGTAGTCAATTTGGCATTCGGCGTTATGGTTTTCGGCGTTATTGTACGTTCGGCGTTGTGGTGCGTCCCCGACGAGATGTAAGACAGACGTGCATGAACGAGTCAGTCGCGAAGTGGGTGGAGGTAATCTCTGCCAGGATTGAAAAGAAAAAAATAATATATATAACACAGAATAAGAAATTCATAGCAACGTAGCCACACTAGGTTATAGAGAGATTAATTTATAAGGTTTAATTTAACCCTACGTGGACTACACTGGTGTATTTCCTCCCTATTATGGCCCATCATGGCAAAATCGGTAGGAATTGTGTTTTCAAGTAGTCTACATTTAATGCCGGTTTGCACACGTGTCACTGAAAGTTTTGTCTTTCATACACACATAACGTGCGAGTTTTATGTATACTTAATAACATTAATATATATATGTGTGTGTGTTTATGGCTTGTTTTAACGAAATAATTAAACAATTGCCCAATAACTAATAATTAAGGGCAATTAAAAACCAAAATATTTAATGTTCATTTTTTTTTCTCAAGCAAAATAATTGCTTAAACTGATGAGTGTAAATGTTGGAGTTCTATAAGTCTACTATTCCCGGAGATTTTAGCCTTACAAAAAATTTTATTTTAAAATCCAGCTATTAATAATTTTTACTCAAAAAATATGTAATGGTTATACTGGACCAGGGGTGGCGGTCAAACACCCCCCCCCCTTTTTTACCTCCCTTTTAATTGGTATGTACGTACGCCTTCTCTTACACTAAACCATGAGAGACAATGCATAATAAGTTATATCTAGGAATCAAACTCTAAATTACATACAAATTCAAACAATTTATGATGAATCTTCTACCAATTTAACATCCAAGTTTAATACTAACATAACCCATATAAAATAATGTATTAAATATATAAAAAATTATAATCAGGTTTTGAATTAAAAAAAATTAAAATATAATTAAAATTCCTATTATAATGTTATTCACTCACACATTCAACAGTATTCGCTTGGTTATGTGTCTGTGCATTTAGAGAGACAATTTTTTTTTAAATAAAAGTTTTTATAAATATCTTGGTAAATCGTTGGTTTATAGCATCCTGGTCTAAAGGCGAGATGATGTAACTGGGAAGGATTTCGACATTGTTGTGGTTTTATGCATATACGAAGCGAAATATTTCACAATCGGGACAATATTGTCACGCGATGAACAGTTTTAGATTTGGTGTTTATTATTTTTTCTTATTCCCTCCCCCCTTCTCCCCCCCCGATGACGCAGTTTGCGCCGTGCAGGGCGGCCCTTGGCGGATCCAGAAAAAAGGGGGGGGGGGGGCATTGCGGCATCTCCCCTCCCTCTGAACCCTGAATAATTTCTGATTTCCCTAATCATAGTTTTCCAAAATTACAAAAGTATTATTTTACTGCAGTTTTTGAACCATAAATCCAAAATGCACACAACTAAATAAGAACTGCAAAATTATTGATCAGCTTCCGATCCACTGTTAAATAGAGCAGCGAGCTAATTAAGACCATACGAAAACTTACTGTTCGGTAGTTGAATACTAAATATTAAAGAACTAATTCGGCCCCTCCCTGAGCCTCCAGTCTGCATGGTCCCTGAGCCGGAGAGCGGAGACCCTGGCCGCGGCCGCGAGGCGGACAGGGGGGCAGGGGCCGACAGACCCGGGCTGCCTGCCGCCGCGCGCTCCCGCTGGAATGGGGAAGTCGACCTTGAAGGAAGCCAGTATGCGACGGGAATACAGCCGCCGCGGGACGCCCCGACTCCCGAGGGGGGACGCACCACAACGCCGAAATACCACAACGCCGAAATACCACAACGCCGAAATACCACAACGCCGAAATACCACAACGGCGAAATACCACAACGCCGAAATGCCAAATTGACCACAACGCCGACAGCTAGAAAACTGCTGTGTACCACAACGCCGAAATACACTAACGCCGAAAAATGACATCGAGGACTGCCACAAAGGTTAGGTTAGGTTAGACTAGGTTATGTTAGGTTAGGCTAGGATAGGCTAGGTTAAGTTAGGTTATATTACGTTAGGTAAGCTGTCGGCGTTGTGGTCAATTTTGACATTCGGCGTTATGGTATTTCGGCGTTGTGGTAACGACCCCTCCCGCGGGATAGAGGGTCCTTCGAACGCCGTCGTGTCGGAACGAATGTCCCTTGCAGTCAACGGAGTAACACTGTGGATCGGGGTAGGCGCCAGAAGTGCTGACAAAATAAAAAGGGCTAAGGACACAACCAACTGTTTCGTTAGCTGAGGCAGGTGATGACATTGCTGGGTTTCCCTAGCCTGGTCATGCCTGAAGCTCTATAACACCTTCCTGATCAAACAAGGAGTGATCCCTAGCAGTTCTGTTTAAATTTATTTCTCTGGAATGTATAAAACGAACTGGAAATTTCTCCAACCCTTCCCTGATAGGGCACATATGTGGGATGGAAACGTGGGAATGCCGGCCGTAGGTCGGAATAATCTGCCTGTAAAACGTTCCCCCGGAGATCCACGCGAAATCAAAAATTAATAATAATAATAAAAAGTCAAGACGAAAGAATTGTGTGAGAGAAAAAAGAAAGTTTTAAATCTGCCATGAAACTGTGACATTGTTTGTAACCTACGAAGAACAAAAAACATGTTTGCAGCCCGTTACTCTATTACGGTACGACTCTCACGTCAAGAGGTGAAAAGTTGGTCTAATTAAATACGAGTCTTAGCAGTATTCAAGGTTTTGTCAGTTGGAGTATTTTGTAGGCACCAAAATACGACAATTTGTTTTCAGTTTTTAATACAATTTATGTCGTTAATTCTCTAAATTTGGCTTCATCGTGTATAATTCAGTAGTATGCCCGAGGTTAAAAGTGGCTGGCTATCAAGTCTTTGGCATTTAGTATTAAATTCATTTTTGGGAATGACTGAAACTGTGTAAAATAACAGTATATGGGCTTAAAGTTTGATTTATGATTTAATATGAACAAAATTTTGAAATTAAAAAGTAAAATATTTTTTTTGGAAGAAAAAACTGAAACCAATATGGCGGTTTTTTTCGGATGGAATACACCATGGAGGTGTAAGTCTATAGAGTTGGTGTCGGTTCTGAAGTTGAAGTCAACTGGTTAGAAATTTTTATAGCAAAACAAATCGTAGTTGTATAAAGGCTAATATTGTATGAACTTGCTTATTAGCTTGAAAAGAACTCGCTAGGAATATTCTTAAATATACGATCATGTAGTGAATGCTGTTTAACAAACATAATACGAACACATATGCAGAAAATTAGCGTTAAACTTCATTATAACAAAAAAAATTTTGCTATGTAGATATGGAAGGGGGTGGGGGATGCACTCATTTAAATTTCAATTATAAACATTGCAAATATTGTACAGACCCTTTTTGGTTGGAATAAATGGACACCATCTTGGTTTGAACAGTTTTTAGGCGACAACAATTGTTTATCGTGTAATATGCAAATTTGAGTCATTAAGGTAGACGTCATGAAGAGATTTTCTTAGACCATAAAATAGTATCAATGACTGTACAGGGGAAACTGTCTGCAATAGCCAGTTACTCCATGCTAACGAAGCACTATGAGAAGTATTATGGTCAAAAAAACTGTTGAAACCAAGATGGCGTCTTTCCATTCCTATCCCCCCCCCCCCTTTTTTTAGGATTCGCCGTTTCCGAGAAATTCAGCCCAAAAGTTGTAGTGGTTTTTAGCAACTGTCCAGTAATTCCTCATTGCACTGTGCAAAAACTATTATTAATAAATACACTTTGGGTTGCCTTATTCCTACCTTTAAATGTGTTGATGGTTTTGCTTAGAAACCACCAAGATCCTATTATTTTTATTTACTTGTCTGCAGATTAGTAATCATTTATAATAATATAATAAATTCGTTCGGGACAGCACATTTGTAGCACATACAGGATGGCAAACCTATTTTTTTTATTACAGTATTTATTGTCAATTTTTTTTAATAAGAAAACTACTTATGTTTTTAACCTATCAGTTATTTTACAAGCATGATTTTACGTTTTTCAGATTTCTGGCTTGGTTTTGGTTAGGTTTGTACAGTTAAGTGTATTTTGGTATCATAAAAAAATGCGCACTTTCATTCACTGTTCGCAGCAAACGGTTGGTCACCTGCTTGTACAGAAATCAAGGTGGCGGAAACGTTTTTTTTTGTGGTGTGGGTAAGATTATCGCTCATTCCTGCCATTTGTAATACTTTTGAATCCTTGCCAAGTTTTTTTTTTTTCAGTCAGAAAGGCGTTATTAATTCAGCAACCTCCCTGATCAGATATGTTGTCAGGACAGGTGTAGCGAAGGCCATCGCGAGGCGTGACACGTGAAACGGAACTCAGTTTCGTGCAACTGAGTCGCCGTTTCGGGGGGCCGACTGGGAAAACTTAGCCCGCAGGTGGATCGTTCGTGCAGCGGATGCCAAGCGTGCACCGAAGCGCGGCGTGGATGCAGGAAACGGAACGCAATTCCTCGCGTCACGGTCGCCATTTAGCGCCGGCCCATCGAAGAACATCATAGCGCCCGCACGGTTGATTGTTCCTGCAGAGGATGCACGACGTGCACCGAAGCGCTACTCGACTAGGAATGGCAACGAGATATCGATATATCGAAAACGCTGTTGTTTCAGGTTCAAAATTACGATAGTTTTGTATCGATATTTTAGTACCGATATTTTGTTGATATTGTTATTTTGTTCCGATATCGAATTTGAATAAAAACTATTTTTAAGTAAGAAATGTTTTTATTAAAATTATAAAAGTCAATTTTCTCTTTTCTACATGTTTGTTGGCGTCTTTTTCGCTTAACATCTTCAGAAGTCTATAATAATCCATAAAAATTACTTAAACTTGTAAGTATATCGTAGGGGTAAAATGGCAGAGAGAGAAAGAAAGAAAGAGAGAGAGTGTGAAAGAAGACAATTTTCTAAATAAACCTGAATTTCAACAAAATTACTAACTTCAAAATAACTTCTCAGGATATCAATAATTATTGATCAATCAATAATGATTAGTTAACAATAAATATTACTGTTGAAATAATTACACCAGAAAATGTTATATTAAGATCTTCAGGACCCCTACTATAGCATGAAAACAATTATAAATACAATTTATACACAATTTTAAAAACTACATCAACATCGATATTTTTTTTCTCAACCACATTGATTTTATTGCTTAGTATTACTCAGCAAACCCATTTATTCAGTTCATCAAGATAACACAGCGCGTTTTTTGCTCTTATTTCTTTTTCAAGTACTTAAGAATCCTAACTTTTTGTATGTTTTATTACAGTCTTATTAATTGCTAATATTTACATTACTAATAATTAATTGTACTTAAAAATGTCCGATCACCAGTGACTGGCACTTAAAAATGTCATTCGCAAGTCGCCCAATGTCTGTCAAGTTCCGCAGTTCGCACTCGTCACTGGAGCTAGGCTCAACAGTGGTTCGCCCCTTACCTCGCGCCTGTCCACACACACCGTCTTGCGCCACTCAGTCGCACTCTCTCTATCCCGTCGCTCCGCATCGCGCCACTCTCGAGGAAGGTCTTTCACCCTCTTCACCGATGTCGCACTTCCCTTCGCTCGTGGAACCCTCGGAACTCCCGTGGCACTCTCTCCGAGGCCGGTGTCGCTGCTTAGGTACCTGTGGCGCCCTTCTCGAACCGACGAGAGCGGCCGTGTCTGGTCGCGTCATCCCGGGTCGACCCGACGCCCGAAAAGTCCAGAAAGGCGGCGCCCATTCACGCCACTCTGCGCCCCGCGGAATCCCCAACGCCGCTCAGCGATAGATAACAGCGCCGAGGAAGGACGACCCTTGTAATCCGGCCAGGCGCGCCTGGCATGCCTTAACGTCAGTGGACAGCGCGTGATGTCAGTGGCCGTGCGTGGCCGCCAGCCAGCTCCGAACTGGGCATAGTGGTCTGGTCTCTCGCGTTCGTAACAATATTATAATATAACAATACATAGAACACGTAGATATTTTCAGGCCGATATTTAAATCGGTATCGATATAATTCAAGCGGTATTTGGAAAGATTGATGCATTGATAGAGACCGGAAAAATTCCCGAAATCATTTCGCGATAGGCTAAAATACAAATATTTATACCTCAGTGCTGCCTCTGCTATTGGCTCACAACTCACCTGGATGACTTTGGGCCAATGAGAAACACTCAACCAAAGCTGTATCGAATCACAGGCTGCTACGTTGGGACGTCACACAAGACAGCAGCCAATGAGTGGGTGACATTTGGCCGAGTGTACGTAGAACTGTGGAGTTCATCCTACAGGGCATTGAACCCGCGAATTTTTCCGGTCCCTATGCATTGATATGTTGGGTAGTTGTGCCATTCCGTTGGCTCGCCGCGAAGGAAACGGAACGCAGGGCCGTGCGCTCGGCTGCGATGTGATGGACGGACCGGTCGCCGCTGCCCCAAAGGTCGCCGCTGCCGATCGTCCTTCGGGCCGACGTGTGGGTTGAATGACTCATCAGCGGCGCGGCCCCCCCCCCCCCCTCCGCAGCACCCCCTCCAACCCGCCTGTCAGATTCTTCCTAATTCCCCGCTCACGAGCTGCACGCCTGCTGCAGATGGGTCGCTAACATGCACTTAATCGAGGTCGCGCTCTGAAAAAAAAAAAAATGTTCTTCAGTTCGCGTTTTTGATTGAACTGTTTTGAGAGCTCATAGTCGCGTTTCGTCTTGCTGCCTGTTCGTGCCTGTACAACCACATGTCAAAAATAGTTTTTGATGTGGGAATTCGAATGGCGTCCCGAGAGTTTTTTTTTGCGCGTTGCTCTTAACCGACAGAAGTCATCTCTGCACAGGGTGCTTGTGTGTCATATTTATGGCGTACATGCGTGCAGTAAATTTACAGAAAGTTTTCCATAAGACATAGTTTTGACGTTTACGTTCATCAACCCCGTTTCACAGTCACGATTTTTTGCAAGCCAAAACGGACCGTCAGTGGAGTGGCTTCTTAATTCCAGTGGGGGCGGGGATGCCCCCCCCCCCCAATTCCCCCCGTACTACGCCTATGATTGAGGTTGACTGCTCGTTACAAAAATGATTGGGAAGTAAGGATGTTGCCCGTGTGACTGCATCGGCTGATGTTCTTCCTCCGCTGCAGCTTCTGCCTGTTGCCTATGTTTTATGTTCTCTTGACGCTCATAATTTCTGGACTTAAGTCCGAATATGGGTTATTTTTATATATAAATTATTTAATTCTTAGTCTGGTACGTGTTGATGGCTGTGTGGTCAAAGGTGCATGTATGTTTTCCATACAAGAGGTGTATGTTTTCCATACAAGTTTCCAATTTACTAAAAAAAAAAAAAATGAAAATTAATATGTCTATAAGGGGAAAAAACAACACGGGCAGGAATTGGGAACATCGACCTTATATGCATGAGACAAAAGCGACGCTGACACACTCAAGGAACAAACATCAGAATCCAAGATGTTGACATCCAGCGGAAGAAAACAAGATGGTGGCTGTGACATCATGCAGGCATTGTTCGTGCACAAGGGCTATCGTTTGGTATCGTTCGTCACATCTTGCCTAGGGCTTACCTACCTTCCTACAAAACGAAGCTGAAGATTGGCGTCCCGGTTTTGCTGGTGCGTATCCTTTATGCGCCGAGATTGTGCAATCAATGGAACTTTAAAATGAAAATTTCCGGGTTTTTTAAGTCTATGTCTTACAAACTTGAAAATCTGTAGAGATGTTCCTTACATTATAATGTGTTTATCCCGAGTAACGTCGGGTACTTGAGGTAGTATTTAATATTTTTTATGGTCTGAGACACTGAACTTTAATAGTTCCATGCAACTTTCGATGAAAAAAAGAAGGTTTTAACGCGTGAATTTCAGTATTTTGGTAAACATAAAAATACCTTAAAAAATACAATGTAATGTTTTAGAGAAAGTTAGGGACGAAGCAACGAGGCATCTGTCTGTCCTCCTCGAGGATTCGGCACGTTTCCAGAGTTTTCCTTTCCGCGAGAAGAATAGGCGTAACTAGAACGCCACCGTTCTCGCAGCTTCGAGGGTCGAGTCAGCGTTGATGATTGACGCGACGCTTTGAAGGGCCACGAGACCTTTCCAGAGCGCGGGGCAGGGAGGCGTATAAACGACGAGCTTTACCTCCGAGGGGCTTCCGTGTGCGAAGGTCGGATCATCACAGGGCAGCGTCGCAGTGCGAAGCGTGTCGAAACGATCTCCAGCCGGGGGGGGGGGGGGGAGATGAACAGCGAACTTAACGAAAGTGTCATTTAATTATTGAAATGTATGTGATTTGAATCAATATTGTTAAGTGTTAGGCGATAAATAAAGCTGCAGTCGGTTAGTTTGGGGGCTGTAGTTCGCGCACCTGTTGGAGTGGCTGTGGGGCCGTGCCTGGCTCGCGGTCCGTGGAACGGGAGGAGAGGTTCTGTTGATGGCGCGGCGGGCGGGTTACGCAACGGACGGCTGGTCGGACCGCCGGAGACCCGTCCATGGACGTCCCGATCCGCGGGCGACCGGGCCTCCTGCGCGCTCTCTCTCTCTTTCTCTCTCTCTCTTTCTCTCTCTCTCTCTTTCTCTCTCTCTCTTTCTCTCTCTCTCTTTCTCTCTCTCTTTCTCTCTCTCTCTTTCTCTCTCTCTCTTTCTCTCTCTCTCGCTCTCTCTCTCTCTCTCTCTCGCTCTCTCGCCGCGGCCGCGGCAGTAATACGGCCCGCGTAGAGGTGCTGTTTAGTTATATAGTACCTGGATGACCGAGCTTTGATCGGTATTTTTTTTTTTGTAAATTGTGTTTTTTTTAGAAGTTATTATTTAAATACGAATTACATGCTGATGAAATATGAATAATATTTTTTTTTTTTTTTTTCAGCGGCCACACGTTGCGACGCACGCTCTCGTCGTGAAACATCTAAATCATAAGACCTTTCTGCTCGTATAATGTTAGTCAAGTTTTGCAAGCATCTTACTTTAGCAGCACGTGTGGGACGAGCGGGAACCTGATTATTTTCATGAATGTTTTCTTGAAATGAGCCTTCACTGAAAATCGTTGGAGCCGTTTCCGAGTTTGAGATTATATATGTGTGTGTGTGTGTGTGTGTGTGTATGTATATATATATATATATATATATATATATATATATATAAGAATTGCTCGTTTAAAGATATAAGATATGGAGGTTAGGTGTGTGGATGTAGAATTTTCGAAGTAAAACTAATTTGCTGAAGGGAATACATTTTTTCTAGCGTTATGAAAATTCCGATCGCGTAAGTGGAGTAGTTACGTAAGTGGTGGGGGCAAAAGGAAGAGGAGAGGAATAGCTTGGTGGGGGGGAACCAGTAGAGGAGACGGCAAGTGGTGACTCAGCATACTCGCACACTTGCATTCTTTCGCACTTGTATACTAGTGCAATAGCATAATTTAACGCTCGTATACTTGCATGTATGTGTGTGTATATATGTATGTATATATATATATATATATATATATATATATATATATATATATATATATATATATAGCGGAAAACCGAAGTCTAATGTTTATATTCTTATCCTGGACGCTACATGTGGGGATTTTCGTCATGGTTGTTAGGATAGGTCTCTGGGTGGAAATAACGAGTTTTTGAAGCAGCGGCGTCAGTTTAGTGAACTAAATTTCAATTTTCAGTGGAATGTTTTAATTATAGCTACTGCAACGTTCGTCGTAATATGAACACGGCTTTCTCTCAGTTGTTCGGGGATTGTTTGGAAAAGGGACTCATAACAACCTTCCCAGATATGCCGGATGCTGGAAAGTTTGGTGGGTGGAAGGGGAGGGGGGAAGAAGGCTCTCGTCGGGCGGGAACAGAAGGGCGGGGGACAAGCCCGGGGTCTCGGGAGGGATAAACAACGGGGGTCGACTCACGGGGCGCCCCGCACGTGCGCGCCGCGCTGCTATTTATGGCTCGTAAACTACCCCCGCGGCCCTCCGCGTAAACACAGGCGACAACTGCCGCCGTGCCCTCGAGGTGCAGTGGGTGCGGGGCTTGCGCTAGGACCCCCCTCCCTTTTACCTTTGAATATATATACTGTATAGAAGTCGCCAGCCCAGGTTAACATTCCTAATACGGTTTTGAGGTAGTTGGTTAATTCACCGCCGCAATCGCCACCATCTCTAGGGCATCGCCTTGTGGTGGTCCCTAGCGGACAAGTGTCGAACTCTTCAAACACCCCTTCCCCCCTCTTGTTGAACGACCTTGAGCTGCAGTGAATGATGGGTGGGGGGTGCGGGGAATGACAGCGGGCGACAGTGCTGCGTTCTAACGTCTAAATAACAACTAAGACGATACAGGGCGTTACGGCAGCGCACTGCAGCGGTGAAGTTCCCAAGCTGCTCCTCATACGCTTCTGAAAAACGTAGAGTAAATCCTATCCACTCGCGACTTCTATACGGTATATATATTCAAAGCTTTTACCACCTCCGCCCCCGGTACGACACGCCTAGAACATTCCAGCAAGCCAACGAACACAGCGGCCGCCGCTGTTTAGGGCCCCGCCTACCCGGTACCTGGTCACACACGGTGTGAAGCAGGGTCTCCACAAGTAAAAAAATATTTCGTACCAACTAGGCGAGAAAAAAGTACTAGATTTCAAAAAAAGAGAACCAAATTATAATTTGTTTAGGTTTTAAGATTTTAGAAAGTTGTTATGACATTTAAATGCTATAACTTAAATATCACACCACACACACATACAGTCCATAGTTTTTAAAAATAATTACGCTTAATAATAAAACATATTGGAGTTACTGTAGTATTATTTTATTAAAGAAATAAGTACTATATCTGAGCGTAAATGTACTAGACCACTAAATAACTTATTAAAGTACTAGATCTAGTACGAAAGTACTAACTGTGGAAACCCTGGTGTGAAGAGCTCCAGGAAAAAAAAAACGCAATTTGAAAACCTACTCAAGATATCCTAGTTGGGTCTGTTTACGAGAGGTATTTTAAGAATTCGTTGGGGGTCGATATGTAGTTTTGGTTCCCGGAGTAAGTTTTTAAACGCGTGTTTTTAGAAGAGGTAAAATGGCTGAAAGGAGTGTTTGTTCCCCCCCCCCCTTTTTTTTCTGTTTTTATCTTGAAGTTCTTGTTCGAGAAATATCAATGGTTCTAGAAAAAAAATAACAGTTTGAAAGGAAGCTCTGCGCTTGCATTTTCGTGTTAGCTGTGTCACTTAAAATGATTCCAGTAATCAGTCGTTATTAAGTGGCCCGCCTAGAGCCTGGTCATGGATGTATTTGTGCTTGTGAGGCGGGATGATAAGTTAGAGCTCCTTGGTGCTTTGAGGCCGGAATCGCCTCCAGGGTGTCCACAGTTAGTACTTTCGTACTAGATCTAGTACTTTTATAACTTTATTAGTGGTTTAGATCTAGTACAGATCTAGTAAATTTTTCTTTAATATAATAATATTATTGTAACTCCAATATGTTTTATTATTAAGCGTAATTATTTTTAAAAAAAACTATGGAATGTGTGTGTGTGTGGTGTGATATTTAAGTTTGAGCATTGCAATGTCATAATAACTTCCTAAATTGTTAAAAACCATAACAAATTATAATTTAGTAGGTACTTTTTTTTTCTAATCTAGTACTTTTTTCTCGCCTAAGTTGGTACGAAATATTTTTTCCTTGTGGACACCCTGATCGCCTCTTGAAATGGTGCGCAGTCTTCTCGTACGGGGGCAACTGTGAGATTTGAGCGGTAACCATGACATTATGTGGCGGAGAAATAAAGGTAAAGGTGTAATGCAAGTCCCTTGAGTGCTTCCAAGAATCTGTACGGGGCGTTTCATTTCTAGAAAATTATTATGAAAACACGCATTTTGACGTGACAACGTCTAATAAATCGATGAACGCCGGCTGCACGCACGAAAAAGTGTCCCGTAACGCACATTGTCCCGTTACGCTCATTGTACGCTTGCGCCGCATCTATCTCTCATCCACTCGATTGGAACAACCATCGATTTGACTTTTTCGAGGCACATTGAACTTGAAACACTCCCATTCGTTTCCTACTTTTCCTATCATCGTCCTATCCTTAACAGAATAACACAGATTGGAAGAAGTTAAATAGCAAACATGTATAAAAGTTATAGTTAAAATAATCTCTTCGTTAAAGTAATAAACATATTTGAATTCATGAGTGCAAATAACAGTAAATTTATCAATAAAATTGTAGACTTCATTTTACTGCTTTGTATCCATACAAAATTATGAATATTCAATAAAAATAATTTTATTTTATTCATAAAAGTATGCAATCATTTCATTAATTTTTGTTATGACGTCACGTTAAACTATCGTCCGTAAACAGACTTTACAGACAACCAATTTTTTTTAGTGATTTTTTCACTTTTCTAAAATTAGTTTAAAAACGAAATACGGAGAGCTACTCATTTGCCAACAGCGTTTTTTTAAACGGTTTTCGTTTACAGACACCCCCCCCCCCCTCGGATAGCTTGAGCAGTTTTCGAATCGCATGTGTGTGCCAAGGTAGAAGTTTCTAAATAATGTTTACTGCTGAAGCGCTGCACACACACTTTTTGATGGCCGAAACATGTAGCAGTCTTTCGGCACCTGAGACTTCTTAGTTTCGATTCGGCGTCTTACACCCTACACCTTTTCAGTCACCCCTCAGACGGTGTCGCTTTTCGCCACTGAGTGAGGCTTCCTTCGAGGTGGGTCTTCACTCTTCGTGTGTACTTCTGCGCCTCTGGTTCGTGTCTCTGTACGTCGACAAGACCTGCTGATTAGTTAAGCGTAACTTTTCTAAACATGTTTGTATGTTTTGTACATTTATATCGGTCTTGCTGTGGGCGTATTCACGTGAGTTGTATTTCAGAGTGGTTAGCAACGGAGAAAACCTGGAAAAAACCAGGGAATATTTCCGTAACAAGGAAAGTTTTTAATGACGAGGTTAATGAAAAAGTTAAAAGTTATTGCAGGGAAATATTTTTATTTGTACCGTTTCCGTGTACATATCCTTTCTTCCCCCCCCCCCCCTATTTTTCCAACTCGTATCCTGGTGTAACACAAAAGGTTTACTCTCCCATTTTTTTTTGTTTTGCTCATAAAGCCACTCCCACACGATACCCATTTCCTTAGCAGTTTTCATACCTATTTTCTGTTAAGCGGGCCTGCTCCCGTGTAGGTAACATTTCAGCACCCTTCCAAGAGGCCTGGCTCTGGGTTTGAAAATTTTTCATACCCGAATTCCTTAGCCTCTACAACCACGAGTCGAAGTCGTCAATATGGCGGATCCGCGTGTAGCAACATAAACCCGTGTGCATTCACTTTCGTTAACATTCGGGGACGTACCAAACGTATTTGTATGCAAAATGAAACTGAATTTTAGAAACTACCCTGGAGTATATTTGGGAAACTTAAATAATCACAGAAAGAAGAATTTACATGTTTTGAAATAAGTAATTAAACTGTTAACAATACGTAGTCTCCTCCTGACATTCCCAGAGTCGGTAGCGAAAGGCAGAGTGCGCGGTTGTGAAGCTAAAGGGAGAGTTTTTGACGTGGTTAAAACCTACCTCGTCACTGTAGAAAACTTTTATGCCTTTTAATAACAGATTACTGGATTATACTGATTTTACTTAAAGCAAATATGTAATAACACATTTTATATGCTTATGTAATTGCTATAATTAAATAAAATACATAACTCAGCCCATTGGTGTGATTAGTTCGTATTAGGTAGACCTGCATCCTTTATTTTTTACTTCCTTGTGGGCAGAAATCGAATCGAAAGCATCGCCAACCAAGCTTTAGAAAGCTGCGTGTGTCCCATGACAATGCTTGCCGAAGCTTTCGACTTGTGAACGGTTTCATATCTTTAGTGGTTCCTAATTGGTTCGTTTGCCACGTGGTTAGCGAACAGGCGTACGAGCGGGCGCTGGCGTGCTTCGGTGCAACCTTTCTTTCCCTCCAGGTTGTTTTGAGACGCGCCTTCGGCCGCGCTCGGCACGGGTCGGAGAAATTCGGTCCAGGTGCCAAGTGTTGGAATTATCTATCTCGGCCCGGTGTTTGGTCCGTTACACCCTTCCAATTTTCTCCTTACCACCCTCCCCCCCCCCCCTTTTCTTTTCACGAATAATGAACTGGGCGTCCGTCCTGATGATAGGGCGCTAAATCACTCGTTGCTTGGGCCTCGAACCACCATTCGCTTGAAATGGTGTTGCCCCAATTGATCCCAAACCGTTCCCAAGCCGTTCCCAAGCCGTGCTTGATCACGCGAACCTTTGATCGGGTGAATTCGGTGGCTAAAGGCGCTTAACGCAGCCACGGACTGACTGCGTGTGATGTTTCATCCCCAACACACGTAAATGCCGATTCAGTACTTCGGTGATTTTTGTTTCTACAAAATTGACCAAAACATAAAAAATAATACAGGGCTGTGTGCTTTTTTATTATTTTTTTGAGCAAAGGTGGCATTGCTGATGTGTATTTTAATTGAATGGTCTTGGTTCTGTATTGCCAGCGCCCAGAAACGTCGGAATCACACTCTGCAGGAATAAAATCGTAAATAATAAAACCCAAACGTAATTAGTTCAATGATAGTGGACTTAAGAGATCGTTCGGTACTTTGATGATATTCTAATTGCGATCCCTGTGTTTTATCACCTATATTTTGTGCTGGGTCGGTGTCTCTTTTTAGAGACAAAATTTAAATTATGAAGTAATGAAGTCGGTTAAATTTTTGATACCAGCTATGTACACTGCTCTGATTATAATTTTTAAGTGGAATGATGGAGCAGGAGGAATTAAAATCACCTCGTCCCGCGTCTTGTGAGCTGTTTTTTTTTGTTGGGTTGGGGGGGGGGGGGAACTCTTGGCCCAACCAATCGCTTTTCCCTGCCAGTTTTGTAGATTTAATGTATGTTGTAATACTTACTGTTGCTGCATTTATGCATTTTTTGTTTATAGATTCAATGACCAGAACAAATTGACGAAGATGAAATATCATTGGGGACGTATAGAGCGAGGCGACATAGAGGGGCCTTAATTGCGGTTTTCTCCGTGGTTTCCCGAAGGAATTCCACGCAAATCGTGGGACGATTCCTTACTATAGGACGTCGTCGATCCTTTCCCTCCTATTCCTTTATTTATATGGTGTGTTATTATTTAGAAGATCAGAAAGATCGCATTGTCATGAATGAAGAGAATATAAAACCAAAAAATAGAACCTGAACGGCTCAACATACTTCAACTGAGTTTTGTTTTTTCAGCTAGATATATCCAATACGGAGACCTATGTGTACAGAAATAGTAAATACAGTGTATTAAAAAAATTGCGTACTTTAATAAATTAAGGATTTGAAACAAAAAAAAATTGGCTGTAAAATTATTAAAATCACTTAAGAAAAACCTCTATGGTAACCAACTCTTAGAAACGAAAATTATTTCAATTTTAGTCCATATTTAAATAATTTGAAAGGCAGTGTCGACAGTAGCAGTGGAGATTCGAACTCTACCTAAGATGAAATGGAAGGAATTGGAATTCTTGAGGAGAGCGAGTAAATTGGTGAATTTGTTGTTAATAATCAATAATAGACCGTAAGTTAATGTTTTTTGGGTTGTGTATACTACTCTTTTTTTGAAATTGAAGAAATTGGAATTTCTCAGTTTTTTGAAGTTATTTCTACTATTATTATTAGTTATATCATTTGAAGTTTAGGAAAAAATGTTGTGTACATTATATTGTTATTCTCTCTAAATATCTATTTTTAATATTTTTTTAGATCCTCGATTTTGTGTGGAAAACGGAGTCTTTGTAGCAATATAACCTAAAAATTAAGAACATAATTATTTATTTTTTTAATACCTACAATTACTATGCAATGCGTATTTTATAGTAATTTAGGAGTTATTTTACTTACGTTATAAAACAAATTTCCTGTGTGATAATAATTTTTCGCATAAATTGCGAAAATGTTTTCACTTCTGTCGGCAGTCCTCATGACTGTTTTTAATATTTTTATTTTTTGTAATAGGTGAATTTATTAATTTATAGTCTATAGACTCGATGTTTTTGGTTTGTGTACTACTACGCCAACTTGTTCCCCTTTTACCCAGCAAAGCTTTTCTGAACGTTCGTTGACGTCACCCGAGCATCGGGTTATCCTGCGGGCAGTGTAACAAACGTGTGCTGGATCAGGGGCCTAGCCAGGGGAGGGGGGGGGGGTTAGGGGTTCAACCGCCCCCCCCCCCCTAGCAACAAATCTTTGATTAATTTCTTATTCATCACTCAAAAACAAATTTCATATTAAAATTATTAAAAAAAATTTTACAATTACAATATTTAAATTTAAGTACCGAAAACTGCTAAAATAGCATTATTTTACACCTTAAAATCCAAATTTTCCCGGGGGAGGACCCCCGGAACCCCCCCCCCCCACACTTTAATACGGGGGGGGGGGGGGCATGCTTCTTAACACCCCCCATACACAAATCCTGGCTACGCCACTGTGCTGGATGCGCCCCATGCGCGGGGGAGGCACCCCTGGATCGCAGCGCAGGGGGTAGCCGGCGGGGTTCGTATCGACGGCCCCGGCCCAGGCCCGGCCATACGCCTCGCCTCGCCGCGTCGCCATGGCGACAAGGCTGCAGCGACGACGCCGGCCCTTTGGCGCAGCTCTCGGCGCACGGCGCTCGGTAGGAAATGTGGGGGACGCACCACAACGCCGAAATACCACAACGCCGAAATGCCAAATTGACCAAAAATCCGACAGCTAGAAAACTGCTGTGTACCGCAACGCCGAAATACACTAACGCCGAAAAATGTCATTGCAGGACTGCCACAAAGGTTAGGTTAGACTAGGTTAGGTTAGGTTAGGCTAGGTTAAGTTAGGTTAGGTTAGGTAAGGTTAGGTTTGATTGTGATATTTCGGCGTTAAGGTACATTTAAGAAACACACAAAAATTCACTCAGTCGTTATTTCGGCGTTGTGGTACACAGCAGTTTTCTAGCTGTCGGTGTTGTGGTCAATTTTGACATTCGGCGTTGTGGTAACGACCTGGAAATGTGCATCTGTGGTGGATGACGGCGAACCAAAGTTCACAAAGCCAAAGGGAATCTATGTAGTATTAACTGTTTAATGCATTTTTTTTTCCGGTGGGAAGTGGTTTAATAAAATTCCTTGTCGAAAATCAGGTATAGAGCTGGGGTTTAGTTGTTTTTTTTTTCTCGAGTCTTTTCCGCTTTTTATCTGAGCCCGGTCTTTTCGGTCTTCTAATCAAATGTTCAATAGTCGACGAATCTGCCCCCCCCCCCCCCCCCGGGTGGCGAATCCTAGCGGCGGGTGCGGAAACTGCGTGTGAACCGCGTCCAGAAACGTAGTTTTGGAAACGCAAACTTTGGTAGATATTTTTTTTTGTCACGCCCGGCGTTATTTTAAAAGAATTCTACGTTATGTTCCGTTGTCCCGAGATCCTCGCACGCGGGAGGACCTGGGTTTGAATCCCACTCCGATGCTCTGAGTTGGTTCTCCTCTGTGATTTCCCGAAAAATGACGACATGATCGTGGATTCCCCCCCCCCCCCCCTCGTGCAAAGTTTACCTTGATTTCCGTTGTTTTGCTTGTCCGTTTCTGTGACGACATTGCTGTCGACAAGATGAAAAGCCATAAAAGTAATGTTTTTCGATGTATTCTTATCAGTAGAGCTTATCTCTGTCCACTAAATCAAGATACAAAAATTAACCTTTAGAATAATGGATTTTACGCTTACGAGAAAAAAAATCCAATCATCTACCAGTCTATAAATTACTTGTAGCTGTGGTACTCCGTCGTTGACGATGTAGCTTTTCATTTCGTTGCAAAGAGTTCTGGTAGACTCATCTCGGTAATTTTTCTATATCGCCATGGAAGCCAATATTATTGTATCTGCAACTGTTTGTTCAGCGCAAGTCTCAGCAGAAGTCAATTTGGTCGTTCTTATAATATTTTATGTTAAAAATGTTGTACGGAAATATTTATAACGCATTATAACGCATATTTATAACGCATCTGGAATAATGTAGCTGGCCAACACTGAAAGAATTTTCGAAATCGACACAGTAGTGTTAGAGTTTATGTACTTCTTACATGCAATCTCACACTCTCACTGTTTATGATATCAGTAATAATACACAATGTTTCTTAGTATTTCTGTATTTTCTGTGTGTTTTCTGAAAACTCGCAAGGTGAAAGGTTTTCACTATGCAGTGGTGTATCATACACACCGAAGTACTTCAATGTATTACCCGTAGTGACCAATCCAACCTATTTATATCTATACTATTTAAGGTATATTTCGAAGAAAGTCTACCTGTTGTAGCCGTTACCAAGATGCGACATCCGAAAATTTTTTATGTAGTTTTTCGTTTCATGATCCATAGATCCAAAAACCATCGTTAACTCAAAAGTTTATATACATAAATAACATTTTTAGGGGTGCGATAACTGCTGTAATTTTGCACAAATCTCTTACAAGCTGATATAAATAATTATGAACTTCCTAAATATTGTCTAAAACTTTTTTTAAAGTAATTTTTTATGTAACGAACAATTACTGCAAGGGATGGAAATAACAAATATTGAAAGAAGACAAAAAAATCATATCTATTCAAAAAGGTATACTATCAAATATTTTATGATTAATTGCAAAAATCCAAAACTTCATCTAAAACGTTTGACCGAAGAAATGGAATAATATAAAAAATTAAAAAATTCCTAACTATCAAATTAGTTAGAATTTATTTTTAACCATTTTAATGGTAGGCTACTTTAAACCTTGGTCCAAGCACGTTTTTATACGAACACGTATTAGTGCAAAGGATGAAAAATAGTGTTTCAATATCGAAAAAAAAAAAAATTACTACCTTAGTAAGCAATATATGAAATTCATTCTAGACTATTCAATGCCGGCTGCATTGAGTTAAAAAAACATTCTAAACATTTCCACTGTATGAATAGAGAAAATGTTTAATCGATCATTTTTTGGAATATTGGAGAACATACAGGATGGTATGTACATTAAGTACTTACAATGTACCGGATGTTTATAGAAGTTTACAGAACGTTTCCAGAAGAAAGAAATAGGAACTTTGGAAATCTACGTACGCCTATAGGCTGTGCCGGAAGGGAGTAGTAAGTACATTTGCTTGCCAGTTAAAATGCATATCAAAGAACGGGCGATGGTCACGCCGCGGTCAGTGTGCTGTAGTTCGTAGCGTGACTCGGACGAGCCGCCTCCAAGGAGTCACGTGATCATACTCCGTGAAATTGGGTGGGTGGGGGGGTTGCGGTCGCATTACGGCTTTTGTGCACGCCATGCGCCATGGAACCTGTTCCGTTCCCTGCTTCATTCCACGTCATTCACAGCTGGGGGTGGAGCATAACAAAAAGTGCAACGCGACGGCTGGGGAGGGGGTTGAACAACTGCAAGACTCTCTCGCCTGTATACTGCAGAAGGCATTGGTGAACCGCTGCAAAATCATCTAGCCCAGTACGCTCCGAGTCAGATCCTGGTCAACGGCCAGCGGTGATGACTGCACGAGATCCCAACCAGCCTTTCAACCCATCATCATCATCATCATCATCATCATCATCCGGTTAATTTGAACGACGGGCCCTTAACAAATGCTTGCCAATTTTTTGAATGGAATTAACCAAGACGTTCAGAGAAAAACTACGCGATTTTAAAACTGCTTGCTCAATATATCCCAGTGGTGTTTCTTTTCGAATTTAGTATTTAAACTGTATGTTTTATATTAATAAGGAATAATGTTAAACCGCGTGTTCTTAAGCCTTAAATCACCTGGTACAGGTTTTTTGAAGCACTTATGGGACTTACTTGGCATTACACTCTTATCTTCATTTCTCCGCCGTATTATGTTATGGTTGCGGTTCAGAACTCGTATAGTTCAGCTGTGTGAAGACTGCCTTGCGCTTAGAGACGATAACTGCGCTGGAAGCACCGGCGAGCTTCGCACTCACAGTTCCGTCTCACCAACGCAAATACACCCCTGATTGAACGGGGCCATCAAAGTATTGTACTGTTTGTGCAGATTTGTTTCCAGTAGTGATACGTTAAAGTTGGACTAGTTCAGTCATGCGGTAGCCAGAACCTTGTTAGCGAGGTCGCGAGGCACGGAGTTCACAAAACAACGCAGTGGACGGGAGTTTGCTGGAAGGATTCGGGCCAAGGTCTGTGGGGGAGGGTCCATCGCGGCTTCGACCCGAAACTACCTCGGCAAACCATTTTGCGAACGGAAATCGAGATGGCCGTATCGAATGTGGTTTTCTTCCCCGAAATCGAGATATGTTTGGCTGCTACGCCGTCTCGCTGTATAGCTATAGAGTAATTAAAGAGAGACAGGAACGTCACTTCAAATTTGGCGAAAGTTTCTTGTTGGATATACTCTTTAGTAGGCGCAAGTGTTAAGGTGTGCGAGTGTGCTAGTGCACAAGAGTGTGAGTGCACAAGTGTACGAGTGCGTTAAGTGTGAGAGTGAACAAGTGTACGAGTGAATATAACGCAAATATGCGAGTGCGCTAATATTAAAAGTACGTCTGTAATGCAAACATTGCATCCTCGCCATCAAATATCCCCCAAATCCTGATTTTTTTTTTTTTCACTTTCGTTGCCCTCTTGAACTTTTACTTTCATTGCGCTTCGATGACGTTATCGCCTCGACTTACCCTACCGGCTGTGAACTAGTTGTTTCTTTCAAATAAACATCAGATAATAGCGGGAAAGGGCGCTAAGGGGTCGTCCATTAATCACGTGATGTTTTTTTAGCAAAATTTTAACCCCCCCTCCTCCCTAGTGATTTGTGGTGAGGTTTCAGACAAATCCCCCCCCCCCCCAATAAATCACGTGTATTTTTGGTGCAAAATATTTTTAAAAATTTAGGAATATTATCTTTAAATATAGGTATAATATAATTTAATTCTGGAAAATTAAGCACAGTGATAAAAATGTCCAGACACACATTTAGGTTGCAGGTTTATTCTCACTGGCATAAAAATAATAAAGGAAAGGCTTATATGTGATTTACGCATGTATTCGGCGCCAAAATCACATTCTTACTAGCGACTGGCAAGCCGAGCCGGGTGGTTCATGTTGCGACGAGCGGGGATATTGTTGCCTGGCTACGGCGAGTCGTCACGCATCGCTTTTCGGTTTAGTAGAAATCGGGCGAAAAAAAAAAAAAAATACAGGTGATATCTCTCTACACCCCCCTCCCCCCCTTTTTATATTTCGTGATTTTTCCCGACCCCCTCCCCCCCCCCCCCTTTCGAGCCTCACGTGATTAATGGACGATCCCTAAGTTTGACGACACTGCACGGGGGCGATGCCGGCCTATAATATTGCGTTCCACGCGAGGAACGGCGTGCGTCAAGGGACGCCGACGTACCATAATTTTTCGTCTCACCCCACTTTGCGTACCATTATGTTTCCCCGGTACGCGTTATACGTACCATAATTTTCTATCATAGTACCATAATTTCCGTTCATTGTACCATAATTTCTGTGCTGCGTGCCAGAAAAGTGGGATCGCAACAGCTCGCTACCCCGCGCGTGCGCACACGCCGTGTGCGGTATCGACCCGCAGGTGACTAAGGGGGCTGTAGACGCCGAGGGGCGTCTGGTGCGCTTGGAGGGCGGCCAGTGCGCCGCCACCATGTGGTGCTGTAGGAGGATACCTTCCCTGGACTCGACCCCCGTCTCCGCCATACTCCAAGGTAAAGAAAAAAAAGAGAACAAAAGCCTCAAGAACAAGGAGGAACTGGAGAAGTACCAGAAAAATAAAAATAAAAATCGCTCGGCACCAGCTCGCTTTTCGCAATTATTATTTTTTTTTTAAATTTATATTCCTCTCAGTGGCACCCTCACCCGCTTCAGCTTCGCGCTGGCATACTATGTACACTCTGTTCAAGATAACGTGAGACTTCTTTTGACAGTTACTGCAAGGAACGTTTTAATTTTTGCCTGATAAATTCATGATGCGCCAGACTACCTTACAGTGCATAAATTATTATTTTGTTACTCTGAATGTTCCTTGCAGCACGTGTCAAAAAAAAATCTCACTTTATCTCGGATAGAGTGTAGTTGCTTCGCAGTTGGTTGGACGGCTTCGGCAAGCACAGCTTAGAATTTTTTTTTTCACTGGATCGTTTTGTCATCTTAACCCGCAAGGTAAAATTGGGACATTTTCGAGGGCCAAATTGTCGGCACCACACAACTGTGAGGGACAGGTGAGCCAACTCTTAACGCTGACGCACAAAAAAAAAATAACTGACACGAACAAGCACCAAGAGCGCAAGACCGTACGCATTTGTTAGTGGCGAGGGGAGGGGACATAACCACTCAACCTGCTGTTTGCTTTCAAATTCTTTCTTTTTGTTGGTGGGAATGATAGATTTGGTGTAGGATTCTGGAGGCCAGATATATATCACCCTCCCCATCTCAATACACGCTTGCTTACAACCCTGATTTAATCTACGTACAATATTTTGACTAATGTGAACATTAAAAAAAAGTTTAAAAATTTGACAAATAAAAAAAAACTTCAGAAAACTTCAATTCGTTTTTATAAGGTTGAACCTTAAAAAGAGCGTTTAATTTTAATACAAGCTGAAGTATAACCTTGTTTCAGTATGTATGTATTGAAAAGTCAAAAATTAATATTCAAAGAAAAAAGTACAAGTACATAAGCTACAGCAAAATATGAACCTTAAATATTAAAGAGCTTTTCATCAGTTAAATTATCCAGACATAGATTGACATTTTTTATTTGAAAATAATTGTTTGGTTTTACTTTTCTGAAAGAATATTACGTTGACAGTCGTTAAGATGCGAAATAAAACTTCCCCCTTCCCCACCCAATTCCACACCGATTGTACTGCGGTGTGTATATACTTCATGCATTGCTTAACCGAGTTACCTGCAGCACCAAAGACTTTTTTTTTAACAAATGTGTTCTTTTTGTTAAATATTGCCGACGTTCTACACAGGATATGTTTTGAATTTCCTACAACTGACGTAAGAGTGAGAGATGAAAAAACACACACAAGAAGCCCAGGCGGGTGAACATTTTAGTTCGGAGCGAGCATTATTGCTGTAATCAGAGTCTATATACGATCAGTGTTTGAGTGACGGTCACAAGCTGTTTCGAATGCCAGCCATGACGGTTCCATTCCGTGGCTCTGACGTAGTTTATAGATGCCTCGTCCGAGCCCCTTGAGAGTTTGTGATGTGAATTATCGAAAACATATCGTTTGTACTTTTTCGGGAACGGCTTCGACCCACCAGCGTTGCCGCCGCTCCGCCCCCTTACGCCCCCCCCCCCATCCCTTCTCAACAACATCCTCCCTTGGAGAGAGGAGTCACCCTGACGCCGACCAGACTGCAACGGTGGCAGATTGTTCCGACCTACGGCCGGCATTCTCACGTTCCCCTCCCACATAATGCGCCCTATCAGGGTTTGGTGGGAAAAATTTCCAGTTCGTTTATACATTCCAGAGCAATACAATTAGGGATCACTCACTCTGTTTTTGATCGGGAAGTTATTAGAGCTTCGGAAATGACCAGCGGCTGGGGCCACCAACCCAGCATAGTCACCGCCTCAGCCCCGTACCTCGCTCAGCTGACCAGACAGTTGGCTGTGTCCTGAGCCCTGAGACTTTACCAGCACTGCTGGCGCCTACCCCGATATCCCACATCACACCGGGACCCCTCAAAAAACACCAAGTGAACCCGTGGTCCGGTGGAGGCCTATCCAAGCCTGTGCCAGCTGTCCAGGCTAGTACCGGAGCTGTGTCGTCGCTCACCACGTCGACTCCGCATCGGGCTAGGGAACCCTTGGAGCCTGCTCCAAGCGATCGGAGCACCACTACCAAGTACGAGTCCTGTCCAATCAGAATCCAGGGCCTCGGAGAAAACCTCAGCGGGACACCATTCAATCTTTCATGGATTCTTCCCGTACTACTACCAACTTGGCATCGATTCGGCAGACCGTCACGATCCTGCAGTCTCATTGTTCGCTGGTTTTTTTCTTTCTTTCAAATGTTTTTTGTGTGCATTGTCATAAACACTATAAAATGTCTGTTCGTGGCGAGTTTCACTGATTCGCCACACAGAAAAAAAAAATTCTGTACTTTTAGAAAAGATTCCTTTTGAAACCAGTTGCCAAGAAATAGTTTGTAATATAATTTTGTACAACACATGACTGGTTATTTTTGTTATAGCGCGAAGCTAGGTCTCCGTAACAACTAGAGTAATCGACGTGTGTATATTTGTATTTATGTATGTTTGACTGTGAATTTGTCCGACGATAATTTCGAACCGTTGATTGAATTTTCATAAAATTTTGTAGGTGGGCAGGTATGGTCAGTGGAATGTTTAAGTTCATGGTTGAGCAAAAATGGTCGAGAGGTTTTTGATACATTTCATAAATACACATGTAGCTTTCAAAATCAAACGCTTTACTTTAATTTCTGGCTTGTAACACAAAGCGGATAGTATCCGTAGAAATCACGATGATATTGCATGCTTCAGTGTGAATTAAAGCAAATAAGCAGTTAAATGTAACTGAATTATACTATATATAATACTTCTGTAACATTATATTCTTTGCGTTATTTTAAAACAAATTTTGTACAATTATCGTTTCGTATTATTTAGTTACGTTGTCGATTACGTTGCAAATATTAATTTTTGTTATGGGGTTGAAATTTACAAAGTCACTAAAAACTGAACATCGTAAGGTCTCAGTTCGGGGCGAACTACTGTTTTAAACATATTCTGAGTTGTATTACAGCTCAACGTTCAATAGTTTTAAAAAAAAAGGAGGCTTTTTCGTTGTAGCACCATCTGTAAACGAACTCACGTGTCGATCTTCGACAACTCTTGTTGGTACATCGTATGTTAGTGATTGATTTCCTCGTGCGCAAAACAATGTGTATATCATGGAAATAAGACGTTAAGGTCGTAATGATAAAGAATTTTGCCGCGTTATAATTTAACTCAAAATTAGAACTATTTCCCCCTCACCCCTTTTTTTCCAATCTGAATAACAGATTTTTACTTGCTTGCTATGTCGTTAACATCTTTGTTTTTTATCTATGCGGACTCAACGACGGTGTTTTATACGAGTTCCTTTCAAGTTATATTTGCAAACCACTGACCAACCAGACAGACTTAACGTAAGGCTCGGTGTTACATAGAATATTGATAATTTCGTTTTTATGGCATTACTTTGCTCTGGAGGCTAATTTTTGTTAGTTTTTGCACGATGCCTACCTTGCTTTTCAACAGATATTCAAGTTTCGTAATAATAATCAGTTGTGCGACTTTTTGACATCCATTAATATTACACTTACTGTAAATATTTAATGTCAAAACAGCAACTGCAGTAGATACATCGTGTTACGCTCACGGAAATAGTCGATGACTAATATTAGTAACGAGAGGATGACGAAACTTAAGAACAGATAGCCGT
The DNA here is from genome assembly GCF_032445375.1 of Bacillus rossius redtenbacheri. Taxonomy (NCBI): domain Eukaryota; kingdom Metazoa; phylum Arthropoda; class Insecta; order Phasmatodea; family Bacillidae; genus Bacillus; species Bacillus rossius. The sequence goes on from NC_086339.1 coordinate 13,863,613, forward strand.
TCGGCATGGTGATAGGTTCATGGTTGCCATGGCGGGAACACTGACGACGAATGGCTGAGGCTGTCCACAAGGAAAAAAATATTTCGTACCAACTTAGGCGAGAAAAAAGTACTATATTTGAAAAAAAGTACTAAATTATAATTTTTTATGGTTTTAACAATTTAGGAAATTATTATGGCATTGCAATGCTTGAACTTAAATATCACACCACATACACATAAATTCCATAGTTTTTTAAAAATAATTACGCTTAATAATAAAACATATTGGAGTTACTGTAATATTATTATATTAAAGAAAAAAAGTACTAGATCTGAGCGTAAATGTACTAGAAAACTAAAAAAAAACTTATAAAAGTACTAGATCTAGTACGAAAGTACTAACTGTGGACACTCTGGAATAGCTTGGCCGAGAGGCGGGCGTGTGAAAGGGGGTACAACCCCCCCCCCCCCCAACCCAACCTCGTAGTCGATGATGCGGCACGTTTTCTGTCGCAGTGGCGGCTGCGGGGGCCAGTCGATAACCGCCGCCGGCTCTCGAACCGACGCCCCCGCGGGTACCGGAGGTATGGTTGCAGGGTCCCCAGCAGCCGGGGGGGGGGGGGGGGGATATTTTGGAATTCTGAAAGAATCTGCGAATTTCCACAAATGGTTTGCTGGTTTTTACACAGAGGCTCAGTCGGTATTTTGCTTATCCATTTGTACAATGAATATTGTATTTGGTATACAGTCTTTGTTTATTGCTACGTTGGCTTTTTTTTTTAATTGATTAAATACGATGATGGTTTGTATGGAGTATGATTTAAGGAACATGTTTCCAGGCGTGCCGTCACTGCGTGAACGGTCCTGACACGACATCGACAACTCCGCCTGAAGTGGGGTCTACGTGGATGGAATTGGGGCTGAATGACACTCGCGGGAGGAAATGCGTGAGGCGAGATGAGATGGTTTTGGAGCAGCGACCGTGAGAAACCCCCCACAGGCCCACGGCCCGCGCGAGGAAGATCCTGGTTCCACCCCACCGGGAATCGAACCCCAGGTCACCTTTGGTGGGAGGCGGGTGCCCTAACCACTCTGCCAATGCGCCTCTTGAAATCCGCGAGTTATTACTGCGTTTTTTCGGGGAAAAAAAAATATTATACTGGTTGCTTCCCGTAGAAATATCACGTGCTTTGATAAGTCAGATTATGAAATACCCTTAAAAAGTCGAGGCTATATTTTTTTTATGACTTGTCGGCGAGGCAATTAAGAGACGGACCCATACAATACAATTGGGTTCAGAATCGGCCATGACCTGCAGTAAGGACCAATCGCAGAATTTTTTTTTTCTGGTGTTGATTTCGGGTTATCAGTGGCCAACCGAATTCAGGACGAGACCACAACCTTTTCTTCCAACTTTCGCGTCGCGCCAATTAGCGATGTCGGTTGGTTGCTTGCCAGGGGGCGAAAATCTGTGGGATTCGCGGAGGGGGGGGGGAATTACGTTTATCATTCCCTTTTCACAGTTACGATCTTGCAAGCGCAAGCAGGAGAACTTTTTGATTCCAGGAGAGGCCGGGACGGCCGCGGATATGCCCTAACTGCGTGTGTCGTGCATTTCCTACAGCCCTTAAGTTGTTCCTTGTCGCGCGTTTATAAGTTTACAATTTAGGGCTTTATTTTTATTTTGATACCAAAATACAAAAAAAAAAATAATTAAATGTTACGAATCTACCAGTATGTTCAACATATGTTATATTAAATAACTATTTTTGAGTAAAAGTAAAATGAAACACCTCAGGAGATTTCTTGCGAATAATCTCTTTGATGTGTTAATGTCTTCAGAGAAGAAAACTTAAGGGAAAAAGATGGCGTGTCTCTTGCTTGAGCCAGCCGGGTCGTTACCACAACGCAGAATACCATAACGCCGAATGTCAAAAAATTGACCATAACGCCGAAATACCATAACGCCGAATGTCAAAATTGACCACAACGCCGACAGCTAGAAAACTGCTGTGTACCACAACGCCGAAATAACAACTGAATGAATTTGTGTGTTTTTCTTAAATGTACCTTAACGCCGAAATACCACAATCAAACCTAACCTTACCTAACCTAACCTAACTTAGCGTAATATAACCTAACTTAACCTAGCCTATCCTAGCCTAACCTAATCTAACCTAACCTAGTCTAACCTAACCTAGTCTAACCTAACCTAGTCTAACCTAACCTAACCTAACCTAACCTAACCTTTGTGGCAGTCCTGCAATGACATTTTTCGGCGTTGTGGTATTTCGGCGTTGTGGTGCGTCCCCAAGCCGGCCCTGTCGTTTCGCGGGGTAGTTAGAAGCAGGTTCACCCCAGGGAGGTTAGTGCACACTCCATAAGTAGCGAAACAATGAATGGCACGCGGAAACACCTCGGGATGTGAGCGAACTAAGTTGGTCGCACGGTCTCGTTGACGTGTGCCAAGAAAGGGAGGATAACCAGGGCGAGAGAAGGTGAGGATAATGACAGAGAGAGAGAGAGAGAGAGAGAGAGAGAGAGAGAAGGAAGGAGAGACGGAAGGACGAGCAGATTAGCGGCACGCCAAAGCGTGACGCCACCAGCTAGCAGGGGAAGCCAGTTTGGAAACTGAGCGATCGAGCAGATGCCAAAATTGTTTTTTGTATGTTGGCCAACACACAAGGAGCATGTTCACGTCAGTTTTTTTTTTTTTTAACTAGCCACAATTAACCACAGACCTTTAGTTCTGAAATATTTTTATTGGACAAAATTACGACCTGATATTTAAAAGTTAAAATGTATCTACAATAAATTATTTCTCATATTGAATTTGCGACGGTAAGAGAAACATTTAATTTTCAGTGTTATGTTATGTTTAAAACTTTGGCATAATTTTGTTTTTATCATTCAGAAAAAAATGGTACGCATGTGTCTGAAGCTTACCTTACATCTACTTATTTCACACTGACAGTACCCAATGGGTAATATCTATGCCGAATTAGGTAAGTAAGATTTTTTAAAATATAATGTATAATATAGATATAACGTAGCTTATACCTCGTAATCTAAGTAGTAATGTTACTGAAATACTATTTTCGGGCACATGAAGGCAGGGTCGATATAAATCGCGCTATAAAATCAAAACTGCATTCAGGGTCGATCCCAGAGAAGGGGCAGATTTTGCTATGAGGAGATCGTACTTAACCCCTTACAACTTTAACTCGGAGGGATAACAAAATTAGTTCACTACAGTCCGAACCTGACTCTTAGTCGATTAATGTTTCTTTTTCTTTTTAAAATGTACTACCTAAAATTTTTTTTAATGCTACTACACTGTATTTTTTTTTAAATTTAGTAGTTTTAAACATAAATTTGAAAAATAAGTTTTGATAATTATATTTAAAGACTTAATAAATTCAATAAAATAAGTTTTAAAAATTTCGTAATGTTTATTTAACTGGGCAGGTGTTCCGCACGACCCAAAAAACACTCAGGCTATCCGCCCTCCCAAATAACTCTTAAGCTGTTTCAGCCACTACATGCGTTGCCACGCGACCATCATTTTGACGTGATAACGTCTTATAAATAATGAACTCCGGCTTCACGCACGAAAAATTGTCACGTTCCGCCTGAGCCGAGCGTGCAATAACCGGCCAACCACCGTGCGAGAAAATCTTCTATAATATCAAACAGGTTAAGGCGGGCTTTTTAACTAATTGTTCGTGAGTATTTTTTAACAAATTGATTAAATTAAATTTGCAAAAACTGTAAATAATTTTTGAAAATTAAAAAGTATGCAATTTTTCATCAATGTTTTCTTATGACGTTATCACGTAAAATTATCGTCCGTAAACCGACTTTACAAACAACCCCCTTTTTTTTCTCGTTTTGATGTCATTGCTTATTGTTCAGTCACATAATTTGCACGTCCGAAACGTAACCACGACGACCTCGTGGTTGAAGTGGTTGAAGTGGTTGAAGTGGCTGGGCAGGTACCGTGATGTCGGCACGTCTTGCGCCGCTGTTTAGGGCGAGGAAGACCGGCGCCGAGTGCTGCTGACCTGCAGTATCGACCCGACTGACCTGCCCACAGGCGCGCCCTTGTGCGGGCGGTCTGACCTCCCAGCCCCCCCCCCCCTCCTCCGCTCCCAACACCCCCCCCCCCCCCTCCTTCTACACCTGCTGTGGCTCCCGGGGCTACTTCAACATTGGAGACCCCGGACATTTCGCGATTTCATTTGGCGTCAGTCTAAAATCTCGAAGTCTTAATGTCCGCTCTGCTGATGTTTGCCTTTTTACAGTGGCTGATTTATGAGCGAGAACCATTTTTTTTGTTTTGTTTTTAATCTGCACTACCGTATTCGCTAACTTATATTCTAGCTGGGTATATAGTTGGTTCACGGTCGTAGAAGGGGGCGTGTCGAAATATAACTGCGATCCAACACCGTGCAAGAGTGTGTGAAGGTTTGCTGCATTCTAGCTGGCGACCCAAACGAATTCGCGGAAATTTCCCGTACCTTCGTTCACGATAGAGTTAGGGGATAAGGCCCTCGTCTTCTTGTGATTTAAAATATTAATCAATCATCTCGGGCAATTTATTGTATGCAGTCTGCCTTGTCAAAGTCAAAAGTTAAATAATAATAATAATAATACATAAAAAAATTCTTTTGCGTGGTCGTTGATAAATTTTTAATGGCAATTTTTCGGTTTTTAACTACCTACTTAAAGGGGATAGATGTATTTTTTTTAAATTACTTTACAAAAAAATCTTTACAATAGATGCTCATCGTGGCAGATTTTTTTGGTACTGTTATAGATAGGATAAAATACTTTATCTCACGTTATTTTGATTACATGGTTACAAACGCTATTAAAAAAAACTAAATGAATCTAAATTTTATGGAATTATGCCGTGATGTTGCCAGATTAAAGTTGTTTTGAAAACGAAGTCGTTGAAGGATTACATGAAAATGCAACGTGGAGGTCGAGGGCGAGACAAAAGGCGGCGCGACGGAGCGAGAGAACATAACGGTCTCCGGAAGTGAAGCCCTCCCGCCGCGCCGGTCTCATTCACAGTCACGGCTCCGGAATAGTAGCAGTGCGGGGCCGGGCTATTTCTGAGCGCCTGCCTTCTACCCTCTCCCCATGCTGTCCTTGTTCATCTCTGACATCTCCCGCAACATGTCCTCGGGGGTCCCCCGGCCGCATTGTTCCCCCCCGCGGGCTCATCTGCCCTCGGCCCATTTCCATTCGGTGTTGCCAACATCCATTTCCGTGGCACGCAGTTGCACCACTACACTAGAACCACTCTGACCGCGGTGGTCTTTTTAATTATCCCCCCCCCCCCTTTTTGTTAGGAATGATATATATTTTCGGTTATTGGAATCCTAAAAATTCTTTCAATCCCACAAATACACCCTCACCCCCTTCCCCAATTTCCGAACAAAATTTAAATCATGGATATACTCTTGACCTTGCGTACTTCACTCGCCCACGTTGCGTACTTGACGAATCCGCACGGGTTCATTCAATGTTTTGCCTCTTCAAATTGTATCAGCCAGACAGGTTGGTTAAAAATTTATTTTTTTTTCTTTGCAAATTAATTTTGGTTGGAAAAAAGTAATGTTCAGCATACGGTGTGCAGAGATTCAGGAGAAACCACGTGATTTAAAAACTGCTCAGGATATCCCGAGTAAGGTCTGTTGACAAAAAAGCATTTAAGAATAATCTGAGGACCGATGCGTAGTTATGTTTCCGTGTTTTCGTTTTTAAACTGTATAATTAGGAGAGTGAAAAGGGCTAAAATGAGTGTTTTCAGAAAAAATGTTAGACATCAAACGCTCCGTAAATATTCTTGAAAACTCTGAAAGAACTTGCATTACACCCTTAGCTTTATTTCTCCGCCGTATAATGGTTACCGCTCAAATTTCATAGTTGTCTTGTAGAAGACTGCGCGCCAGTTCAGAGCTTTGCACTAGTATAGAGTCGACACCGCGCTAGAAACACCAGCGAGCGTCGCACTTATCATCCCGCCTCGCCAACGCAGGCGCACCTCTGACTATGCAGGAATTACGTTTACGTAATTGTCCCCGGAAGTGACATCACATGTGACGCCGAACTGGAAGTGGTTTGCAAGAATTATATAAACCTATTTGTGTGGCGCACTTGTAGTTATAGAAAAGTCGCCATTTTGTAAAACTGTGTGCTACTGTGTGAAAAGCCACGTTGTCTACAGCTTCTACTGTAGGCCCATACGCCAGTATGTCAGTGTTAATAGTAATCTAGTTTTTTTAATACACATGTTCAAAATTTATTTTTATTTTTTCAATTGTATCTTAATTTTTTTCATATCCCCACCCCTCTTCCTTTGGAGAAAAAAAAAATCCTTGTTCCGCCATTGATTCAGTAACAAACCCCACAGCACAGCATTCTGGTGGAACAGAGAGTAGGTAATGAATTAATTCAGTCTCAGAAATGCAAAGTGTTTCATTTTCAGAAGTCCCGTGTTCAATTTAGTCATTTGTAATATTTTAATTTGTGATTTCGGGATCACTTCGGAAGCTTTCGTCGTTTCCCTTTTCCACACTCTCAGCCTTAAGTCAAGGTCAGTATTGAAGTGTTTACCTTGTATCGCGGCCAAAATCAATTTATAATTCTTATATTGATCGCTATACGTAATTTATTGGTTAAAATAAGTATATTATACACACATTTTAGAGGTAAAAAAGTTGCAAACAAAGTTTTGTAATTTAAAATTTGTGAACTACGTGATATAAATTACGAGAAACGATTTAACGAATAAGACACTTTTTTTTTATACAACATTCGTAACGTTACTATTTTGGCTACAGGATCGACAAATTCGCACTTTGCCTCAATATTTTGCTGCGTATACACCTTTGGTTGTTAATTTTTATTTCACCTTATTAAGCCGTTAATTTGTTGTTTAGAATGTCATTTTAAAATTAATATGTACAAGACAGGGATGTTAATTTCCCCTTTTCCTCTCAGCTGTGTGAACTGTGTAATAATAATATATTATATTGTAAAACTGAATGCATATATAGGTATGTACAATAATCTGACGTCTGATTACTAATTTTAGCCAGAGAAACAATCGTGTTGCAATTTCTGTTCTCGGTCTCATTGCAGCACGTTTCAAGAGGTTGTACGTGGCAGAAACAAAAATAAAGCGCCGACGAACAATTTGGCTACACCCTTTTTTCTAAATATTGCCGTTGCGTCGGTTTCCATGAAGTCAGCGTGTCTGCCGCTAGATCGCAGCATTTGTCGTGCCGGGGCTGCGCTCTGTCGGTTGGATGACGAACTACTTGGTGGCTCGTCGAGTCCGTGACTGGTCGAAGCAGACGACAGAGTTCGCCGTATGCACTGCGTGCGGTAGTGACGAGCTTTCAGCTGTTCCTTCAGTATCATTGGCATTTCTTTGTTTTTAATGCGTAGAAGTAGAAACTATTAACGTACATGACATGCGCGAAAATCACTCGCAGCAATAATTTTATAAAATAATCGTTTCTATGCGTGGCAATATGTAACATTATATTTTAATATTACATTTTTTTAATGAATTATAAGCTGCGAGGGATTTATAGAATAATATCAAGTTTTGACTTCTACTATTTTTCCCTAAAGGAATTGGAAAATTATGACTTAATCTATTAATACCTAATGGTATGCGGTAAAATGTTAACTGCCGACGTACTAAGGCCTGTTATACAGATCTCACGGAACATTTCACCATTTAATCTGCTGATTCCACAATGCACAGAAACGTAACAAATGACAACCAATGGAATTCCACTTTAAGGTTACGAAGTATTCATTTAATTAAAAAAAAAACTATTATACTTCGAAATCATAGTACTGGCATAATTTACATAAATAATAAAAATAAATAACACAATTATATAACTCTAAATATTGTTACGAGTATAATGTGGGGAGAACCTACTGGGTTCGTAAGGGATAGCCAAAATTAATTAGTACAGTGTTATTACTGATGTCTACACTATAAATTTAATTACTCCACTCAAGATTACTGTCCACAACAATTAGTCTTGCGCTGGTCATTGAAACGTTGATACTTTCCTCTGGAGCTTGGCTCGACAGTGGCTCGCTCTTCTGTCCGCCTCTGTCCGCTTCCTTCGCACACTCAGCCACGCCGCGCCGCAGGACAGTCCCCAACTATCGCTCGTCGCACCCGACTGGCTCGCTGGTATCTTTGAATACATATACTGTATAGAAGTCGCGAGTGGATAGGATTTACTCTACGTTTTTCAGGAGCGTATGATGAGCAGCTTGGGAACTTCACCGCTGCAGGGCGCTGCCGTAACGCCCTGTATCGTCTTTGGTTGTTATTTACACGTTAGAGCGCAGCCTTGACGCCCGCTGTCATTCTCCGCACCCCCCACCCATCATTCACTGCAGCTGAAGGTCGTTCAACGGGAGGGGGGAAGGGGTGTTTGAAGAGTTCGACACTTGTCCGCTAGGGACCACCACAAGTCGATGCCCTAGAGATGGTGGCGATTGCGGCGGTGAATTAACCAACTACCTCAAACCGTATTAGAAATGTTAACCTGGGCTTGCGACTTATATACAGTATATATATTCAGAGCTGGTATGGTTTCCCGATAGGTCCGGTTCGCTTCACCGCTCGCTGACCGCACGGGTATCGCCGGCATCACTCCCCGAGGGGGAGACTCTCCCCTATTCTCAGAACTCTCCGAACCCTCGGAACTCCCGCGGAGACTGGCGTCGTAAGGAATATTGAACTTTTGGTCATGGGGAAAGTCGAGGAAATTCGCATTTGCAATGTTGTTGGACACCCTTGTTTGTTATCGCGGCGCGAGCGCGAAGGTACAGTTAGCTGCGCGCGGATTGCTTTCGGCCGGGCAGGAAGTAGAGGGAGCAGCGCGCTCCGGGGCCATGCTCGGCGGAGCGGGTGACGTCACAGCCGGCCGCCCGGCCCGTCATAACTGCACGTCGCCGCGGGTCGCGACGCACCGTGTGTCGCGGGTCCGTTACACGAGGCCCGGCCCCCCGCAGAGTAGGGATGGGAGCACGAACACGCCGAGCTGGTCTCACAAGTTTTAAACAATGTTTGATGTGTGACATCCTAGCTTTTGGTATACCTATGGCATTTTGTGGGAGCAATCTCCAGAATGGGACCGAAGTCGAATGGAACGGAAATTTGTAATCATGTGTGGCGGATGGAGTGAACCAAAGTTCACAAAACCAAAGGGAAACTTTATAGCATTAATTAACTGTTTAGTGAATTTTAATAAGTTGGACAGTTTTTTTTTATAAAATTCCATGTTGAAAATCATGTACAAAGCCCTCTTGATAAGAGTATCAGAAGGTGCTTAAGCATCTATGGATGGGACTTCACAGACAACCCGGAGAGTTTGTGATAGTGCGAAATATAATTTTTTCTTTTACTTTTAAAATCATTCCCAAAAGTTGGCTGCACATGGGGAACTATTTTCAGTAGCCGGTCAGTATTGACTTTAGGTATTCCATTGAATTACATACAATGATTTGACTTGATGTAAGTTTTTGGACATACGCCATTAGCAATGGCGTATGTCCAAAAACTTACATCAAGTCATGCACTCCCATTACACAAATCTTTTAAAGATAAAATACAATGATTTGCCAAATACATATTTTAATAATAATAAAAAAAATGTGGCTTAAAAACTGTTATTTAACATTGGAATGTTGCTATTGTTGTGCTATTATTTCTTTTTTTTTTATCTCTTTATCCAAATATTTGTAATGGAAAGTCATAAATAATGTCTTCGAAAGACTAAATACAACGCAGGGTTCCTGTAGACAGTAAAAATCTGGATAACAGCTGAATCTAATTGAAAACACAGGGACATTGAAAATTACTAATTTTTCGTTATATGCAATAGTGTTAATTATTGTTATGCATTTGAACCATGAAATTCGTTTGCTGTTTATTATCGGTATTTGGTTTTTACTCAGATTAATTAAACTTGGCAATGTTGGTTACGTAGTATGAAAGGAAATGTTACAACTATACATTTTGTGTAGGAAAACATAATATACTCCATTCTGCACCAGTTTCTAACCCGCATGGTTTTCTTTTGAAGCTCTGCACAGCTTATACGTGTGTCCCTGATAGGTGGGATTCTAAATGACATACTACATTTGATCGCGGGTTATTTGACACGCCCCCGAGGAAAGGAATATAAGCCAGTGTCAACCTTGCGACCAACCTGTTACTGCAGTAGAGATTACTGGGAGTGCTGCACGCGCGCTAAAACCGCTGATACGCCTAGCCTGCGTGTCGGGACCGGTGACGTCAGCAAATGTGATAGCGGCGAGGCGCGCTGACGCGTCTGTCCGACGCCGTGTCGGCTCCAAGGCCTCGCTTGATACGTGTGTCGCGTGACCTGTCTCGAATTTGACACCGACACTTCTCAAAAGTATAGCCCCCGACCTCCTTTCCTTCTGCAACTGTTGTTCTCCAACTATGTTGGTAAAAAATTAAAAAAAATTGGTTGTCTGTAAAGTCGGTTTACGGACGATAGTTTAACGTGACAACGTCATAACAAAACATTGATGAAATGATTGCATACTTTATGAATAAAATTGAATCATTTTTATTTCAATAATAAAAGAATAAATACTTGAAATTATACTAGTAATCAGATTTTTAAAATGCAAGAATAATTAACCTTTATTGCCGAAATTGTTGTTGTAATAAGCAATAAAAACCACATTAACTTTTCACTTCACTTTATAAACAGTCGAGTTAAAGAGAGATAGATGCGGCGCAAGCGTGCAATGAGCGTAACGGGACACCGCGTAACGGAACAATGTGCGTAATGGGACACTTTTTTGTGCGTGCAGCCGGCGTTCATCGATTTATTAGACGTTGTCACGTCAAAAAGTCTTCAAGTAAACATCGTCATTGCTCGTAAACGAACATCGCGTGTTGCTATGCACGTGACATGTGTTAAATGGATACTGCTTTTGAGAACCAAAATACGCTATATTGATTTCAACAGTTTTTATGCCATAAAAAAATTGTCAACACTTTGACAAATATTTGAAAGACCATAACATAGTGTGTATTGACAGTATAAAAATGAAGAAACAAATGTATACAAACAAAACATTTCTGAAAATTGTACTAACAGACTGGTTGTTGGTATTTTAACAGTTTGAGTTTGAAAGAAACTAATTACAAAATGCGAAATAGAGACACTGCGTCATCAGTAAGAATTCATAAGACCCTTTCTCTTCCACTAAAGTGGTTGAATTAAAAAAAAATTCCCTAGTCTCCTGCTTTATCTCTGCTTTCCAATTGAGTGTGCTGCATGCAATTTGTACAATACCATTATGAAAATGTTTACTACTAGTCTTACGAAATTTATTTGTTTATGTTTATGGTTTAAAAAAAAAAGTGTTTGTAAGTGTTTTAACACTTTTTTTTTATTTCAGGTAAGAATTGTTCATCGCTTGAGATCTTCATTGTGGTCAGGTAGGGTTTTTAAATTCTTACTTTTTTGGGTCATATTCATATTTTCCCACTTTTTTTTAGTGGTAATAAAGGTTAGTAATTTTAATTTCTTAAATTCTGAGGGAGAGATTTTATCCGGACACATGGAAATTTTAATTAAGTGCTAAGAGAAAGTTATTAAATGTTTACATTATGGAGAGTGTTTCGTGGAATACAGCGTGTGATAAAATCTGGCACATTTTTTTCTTCAGGTTTTAAATAACCTGTTGGCAGTTGCAAGCTGTAAATTATTTTTTTGCTGAAGGGTGTCGGGGGGGGGGGGGGGGGGGGTAGGATGAGTAGGTTTGAAAAGGATGGATCTTAGAATTTTTTTAAAATTAAGTGTGAAGTATAATGAATTATAAAAAATAAGGCCTAATTGTAGTTAGAAATAATTCTTCTGAAATAAGGTTTCCTTACGTATTCGATATTTAAGGATGTAATTTCTGAAGTTGCATGTGTATGCATATTATGGTGTTCAGTCCTAAAGCCAATTGGCGCTGAAATCAGTTTGTGCTGAATCGAGTCCTTAGCGACACCGTGACATGACAATGCCATCTGCCCAAACAATGCTGAGAACTGAATCAGGCTTGTCCAAGTTCGACCACAACATTGGCTTCATTATTTGAGGACTGTATGTGGATCATCGGATTAGCTTGAGCTTACAGTTATATAAAAAAATATATGACGCTATTTTACAAATAAAAATTATGCCTAACTTAACGTAAATTTATGAATTATTTTAACTTGAGATCTCTTAATACAGTAAGGATTAACTGGCCATCTATCTGTTTGGGCCTTTCTTCCATTACTCGCTAGAGATGTGCAAACATCTAACTTCGGTAAAATAGCAAATTCATGTGTTCTCAAGTTGTTCGAATATTGATATAGATAGGGAGATATGTTGAGATACAGATAGAAACATAGATGCATATAGAGAGATATAGAGTGCTAGTCATATATATATTCATATATATACATATATATATATATGGATATATAGATAGAGGGAGATGTTTTGCATGTGTGTACCAACTTCAAACAAATTACTACAAAAGATTGGTTGTCTGTAAAGTCGGTTTACGGACGATAGTTTAACGTGACAACGTCATAACAAAACATTGATGAAATGATTGCATACTTTTATGAATAAAATTGAATCATTTTTATTGAATTATCACTATTTTGTATGGATACAAAGGAGTGAAATGAAATTACAGTTTAATTGATAAATTTACTTTTATTTGCACTCATTAATTCAAATATGTTTATTACTTTGACGAAGATATTATTTTAACTATAACTTTTATACATGTTTGCTATTTAACTTCTTCCACTCTGTGTTATTCTGTTAAGGATAGGACGATGATAGGAAAAGTAGGAAACGAATGGGAGTGTTTCAAGTTTAATGTGCCTCTAAAAAGGTCAAATCGATGGTTATTCCAATCGAGTGGAAGAGAGATAGATGCGGCGCAAGCGTACAATGAGCGTAACGGTACACTTTTTCGTGCGTGCAGCCGGCGTTCAGCGATTTATTAGACATTGTCACGTCAAAAAAAAAATTTGAAAGAGACTTAGCAACGCATGCCGGGCATCAGCTAGTTGTTAATAAAGACTTGTGCTGTAGTGAAATGGGCCCCGGGGATCGACCCGCTGGTTTGGTTTTTTTTTTACTGCAAGTCAGGGAGGTTTCTCCTGGGGACGCCGTGACGCGACGTGACGAAGCGGCCGTCTAGGCGTGGCGGTCCGGCCCCGTTGTGTGCCTAACCTCGTCTCCGCCCGAGGCACGGTCGCTGGGGTGCCCGCAGCGGTGTAGCGGAACCGTGGGAAACTCGCGTTTACAGTGGTTTTCGCAGAAACCTAACTTTACTAATTTAATGATTCGCATGGACGTGGCTGCAATTTTTGGAAGAGAGGGGGCCGCAGGAAACTAAAACTTTATATGTGTGTGTGTGTGTGTGGGGGGGGGGGGTCCGGGGAATAGAATTAAAAAAAACATGATCCTAAAAAAAACTTTTTTTAAAGCTAACTGGTGAACCCGGATGATTTTAAAAGTCCTAAATTCTCATATAAAAACTGTAACTGAATGAAAGGTAGATAGATAAAGCCTTAAAATACCCCCCCACACGATGCCCAATTTCTGCTGTACCTTCCCTTTTTTACCCATGGGTATAAAAGTGGACATAAAAGTTTGTGAAGCAGAAAATAGGATAGAATTCGTAACTCCATAACTACACAAGATTGCGGTTGTTTATTAAAAAAATATGTTTCCTGGCGAATGATTTTCGATATTTTATCTTCCATACTTCACTTGCAAAAAAAACGTTGGTTTAGTATTTAAAAAAAAAAAAAAAAAAACGTAGCAAACAATTTTTATTAACCTTTAACTTTCAAAACTCGCCCTTGTTAAGCAGATGTAAACATTTAACACTTTTAGACCATTATATAGGGTCTGATGACAGTATTATTACGTTCTACTGTTGTGGCGTACTTGAGTCCTCGACACCTCAGAATGCGCATGACCAAATTTCGGAATACTCCCTGCAGCGATTGTGGCGACTCTGCAGTGGTTGCAATCGTCGGAAATACAAATTATAAAAATAAATAACTCTGTCCCAAGCTATAAACAAAGATTCTCCACGTGAATGGTACTAAGTTGGACCAAAGTAATTATAATTTGTGAACATGTCTACTTTCTACCCTATCCCCTTTACGAATTGGAAACCGCTGACACTGCAAAGGAACACATATTTTTTTTTTCCGAACACTCGCATGAATTAGTTCACAAAAAAAACTGTTGACTTAACAGTGGCAGATGGATACGCTATACCATCTGTGGGATACCGCATTTGTGAAGTGTCAAATTTGAAACTTATTACTTTCATCCATTGCTAAATGCTGCCTGATGTGTATGCAGCATGCTGCTGTCGTGCGCAGTGCGAACTGCCTGCCGTGCCAGGCGCGGGACACAGCTTGCGTCGTAACAGTCGTCTTCGAACAGAAGTCTGTGAAGATCCTTCCAATGCAACTGGAATATCTGGCATGTATTCCATCTGCGATGCTAAACTGTACACATTAAAAATATTTACAAACAAAATTAGAAATATAATTATTGCGCTCAGAAATTAAGCCGCAAAGGATTCACAAACAATAACAAAACTAAAGAAAAACTTGTTACTGTTAGAGAAGAATCGAAGGTTGAGTTTAAAGATAATCGAGTGGAAGTGATTTTTTTTTTTTTTCGTTTTGGGTAAGCTACATTTTGAAATTTTGTGTGGCAACATTTATGCCATACTCATTCGTGTTATTATTCTTAACTACTGCGGGATCGATGATGTGGATTTAATGTTGTTATAACAGCCTCCTGAGCTGGACCTACATGCGTCCCACTGCAGAGTTTCATACAGTCATAGTTTTGTTTCTCAACAAATTGAACCTTTTCTAACTCGTGCTGAGTGTTTTCCTTTTGTTAAGAACACATTGAAACATAAAACCACTGTTCCCCGGTTGTCGGTCGTAACAGGAGTAAGACGGGCTGTGTCGAATTTGAATTTTCCGCAGTTGTTGACAGAAATAACAGCCGGGGTTCCATTCCAAAAAAAAAAAATTCGGATCATCTGGAATGCACCGTAGACTTGCGGTAGCGAGTCTCAGAAGGGACTGGACCACAGAGGATACGAAGTTAAGAATCAGAGTGGAATATTCGTTTTTATTTTTCCCCGTCGTGTTCGCTATAAAAAAACTGGAAAGACGGCAAACATGAAATACGCATTGTCCAGTCTTTGAAATACGATATACGCACCCTTATAACGTATGCAATAATTAAATTATACGTTTAAGTTCAAACTCTTATGTGTCGGTATGCCATTAAAAAAGTCCATACCTAATTTTTAAATCTAAACGAGGCAACTAACAATTTTTTCTTATTTCGCTGATAGAACGATGAAGGAAAAAAAGCATATCAATGTGGTTAATATTTCTGTCCTACTGTAATTGCACACAGTATATATATCAAATTCGCACATATTTCACTAAAAATTTGGGCCACTGAATGAGATTTCTTGCAGCAAGCAGCATGTCATCTTAATTTGGTATCGATATTTAGTTACGATATTTTTTTATTTCAATATTTTGTTCCTATGATAAATTTGAATAAAATAATATTTTTTAAGGGGAAAAAAATTATTAAAATTATCTGTAAATAAATTTGTCAGGAAAAATAATAAAATGGTGGACCGAAGGTTTCGTAAAGAACAGATTATTATTTAAAAGGAAGGGAAAGAGGGAAATAATGAAGTGCACAGTAGGTATCTTCATAAATTGTTAAGTTGAAGCATTGCAATGCAGAGACAGACCGACGTCGGGCGAGGGAAGTGGACGGTGACGTAAAAGTAGATACTAGTAACGTATTTTGTATTATTATTCAGTCTTTTCAGTTTTGAAATGCGTCGGAGTGATTTTCTATTCAGTGTTGGAGGGGAACAAAAACTATCGAAACATATAGAGAAGGTATTATTAATTAACCTTTTTCTAGAAACAGCTAATCGCTTATAAGGCAATTGCTTTATATTAGCTTAGATGTATCAAAAACTCAAACTCAATATAACGTACACATAAATAATTTTATAAAAAAGAAAAGCAAGGGTAAAAGTTTGTATATTATAATAGTCCCGATATATCGAAAATATCGTTCTTTTCAGGTCGATATAGTTCAAGCGATGTATCGAAAGGTGGGTATATCGATGTGTTGAAAATTGTTGCCATCCCTATACCCATGGAAAATACCTGCTCTCACAAATACCTCGCAACATGTAGCAGCGGGTACAAAACTGGCCCACTCTGGTGTGTCCACTGCGCAGGGTGTCCACAGGGAAAAAATTATTTCGTACCAACTTAGGCGAGAAAAAAGTACTAGATTTTTAAAAAAGTACTAAATTATAATTTATGGTTTTAACAATTTAGGAAGTTATTATGACATTGAAATGCTCTAACTTAAATATCACACCACACACACACATACACTCCATAGTTTTTTTAAATAATTACGCTTAATAAAACATATTGGAGTTACTGTAATAATATTATATTAAAGAAAAAAAAGTACTAGATCTGAGCGTAAATGTACTTGACCACTAAAAAAAAATGGTTGTCTGTAAAGTCGGTTTACGGACGATAGTTTAAAGTGACAACGTCATAACAAAACATTGATGAAATGATTGCATACTTTTATGAATAACATTGAATCATTTTATTGAATTATCACTATTTTGTATGGATACAAAAAAAGGAGTGAAATGAAATCTACAATTTAATTGATAAATTTACTTTTATTTGCACTCATTAATTCAAATATGTTTATTACTTTAACGAAGAGATTATTTTAACTTTAACTTTTATACATGTTTGCTATTTAACTTCTTCCAATCTGTGTTATTCTGTTAAGGGGCCTCCCTAGTAGCATCAGAAGTTAGCGGAACACTATGTTTTTAAAATAATGATGGGACTTTATTAATCGACACTACGAATCTGAAAATTTTTCACCCACGAGAAGATAATACACGAATTGTCTGTATAATTTTACATTTTTGTTTTTTTTCTATCAAAATATGAAATAAAAAATCACCAACTTGTCCAACTTTGGGGCCATTTTATACTGCTTAGGAGAATGACAGAAAAAAAGTACAAGTCTAGAAAAAAAGATAATTTTTTTCTGAAGAAATTCATGTATTTAAAACATATAGTCATCGCTTTGAATTCCGAGATATCTTTTCCACAATTTCCGCAAATCCTGAAAGTTTTCCACCGTCTCGTGCTGCCGCTCGGCGAAGCCAGCTCGCAGGCCACACAGCTCAGGTAGCGTGGTGGAGGAACACGTGGCCGGAGGGGAGGCAGGCTACCTGTGTGTGCGTGCGTGCGTGAGAGGGAGACAACCCACAACCGGCACCGGTAAAAGATAATCCCGTGACCGAAAGAAATTCTCAGAATTGCTTTTAGTGTGCCTCGCCACAGTACCATGTGCTCGACTTACTCTTTGACTATATTCGTGTATCTCTAAAACATTGCTTTTGTTTAAACTACAAATATCCTAAAGCTTACCATACTAGATCATGTATTACGAAATAAAGTATTGAAACTAATCAATCAACACATTGAAAGTTGTCCTACAAACTATTTATTGGTGGCTTTACAGTCTCGCTAGCTAATTCGACAAAATTTATATTTAATTTTTAACATGAAAATACACTTCATTGTTTTTCCTTTTATTTTTAATAAAAATTCAAGAAACAATTATTATACCACCCAATATTTTTTAAAATTATTTTAGTTTTCCAAAATAATTTTACACATCTTACAATGCCGGGGAAAAATTTTATACTGGTATTAACCAAATTAATTATTTACAAAAGTTTTGATACTTAAAAATGTAGGTTTTATATAAAATGTATTTTAAATTAAAAGAAAAATCGTATTTTGAAAACTAAATGTCATTTTGCTATGCTTTATGGTTAGATAGATATCTGATTGCCTGCACTGTTTTAAAAATGTTCATGGGATGATATATAAAAAAATAAAAACTAGGGAAGTTCTATATTAAATAAGCTAGTCAGAATTATGTAAATGTTCCTCCTGGCGCAGGAATCACGAGGAGGATTGAAGATGAGGTCAGTGACCGATCGCTCACATATGTAGTTATGGATGGTACGTTATTAATTACAAAATTCAAAAACCATTTTGAAGTTAAAAAGTATAATTAGTGGCAATGTTTAATAAAGATGACGTAAATTTTCAGATAAACTTATTTCTACAGCTCAATTAATTAATAAGGGCAGGAAATAAATTTTTTACAGCAATTATACAAAATTATTAAAAAAATTTAAACCACAATTAATTTATCCAAAAACCTAAATTAAGTAAATATTGCCCACACATTACAACATCCACGAAAGAACCTTGCAAATTATTTTTGTTATATGCATTATTTTGCATTCAAGTTCTTTATTTTTTTATACTTCACCTACTTATAATTGTTACATATTTGGCACATGGTCCGTCACGCCCAATTAAAGGGCCTGAATAAGTAGAACGCGTTTCTGATCAAATTGCACGCCTGTTACTTTACCTGCAACCCGGAGCGGTGTGAAATAAATTATTGTACATTCGTGACGTTGGCAATCAACTTAAATATTTATGAGTTAAAACCAAACATAACTATAACGGATAATCAAAGAAATTTTGAAATTTTGAAAGCTTTTTCTGTTTTTATATAGTACACAAAGCAGTTAAACCATAAATTATTTGTTGTTGAAAAAAAATAATCCTTAACCTTTCATGCTTTTTTCATTTATTTTTATTACCAGATATTTCCGTTTAAGTAATACTTATATATATAACAATATAGCAATCTAGAAAAAAAATTAAGGTAGCCTTATTCCAAATATGTTATGATAGACGTTAGTTAACTAAGAATATAAATTCGCTTTACAACCACAGCTTGTACACAAGTAAAAAAAAACATGGTTCTACTTACAGGCCGTATTGAACGTAGGGTAGGTTTATGACAAATACAACAGCAATAAACATATGGCTGAGTCTGCTTTCATGTACACTTTTTTTTAAGTTATCACTTTTAAAGCGGGTAAAGGGTACCTATCAAGTAGCTTAGCATTACCCAAAGTGAATGTCGTGCTCCAGAAAATGTTCGAACTATGTAATATTTGTATCACTGTTGCGTTACAGACCTGCAACTTTTTTCAGTGCGCGATGTCACTCTCATGTAAAAATATGCCGTGTTTAGCGCAAACGTGTTCGAATGAATCCACATCGAGCTGCCAAAGAATACCTATCGATGTCGGCAACATACATAAGTATACAAACCAACGTTTACAAGTGTATTCATACGTAAGTATAAAACTGGCGGCGGGCCATGATGCAGTTGGTTCTTCGCGTACAGTCCACTGACGGGATAAGAAGCGTCAAAGATCTTATATGGCTATTCTGTAAACTTGTATGTCATTTCACTGCCTGCTTTAGACAAACAACATCCATTACTTTTAGCTTTGGCTTGAAAAGAATTACTCCGGCCGGCTTTCTTATATTACTTATTTCAGCTCCTCGTGCGACCAGTGTGTATACCTAATTTGTCCGCGGCCTTATCTTTGGGTGAAAGTTATTTGTAAGGGAAGTTGTATCGGTAATGTTCGTCATGTATTACATAACAATTCGACTTAGATACGCACATGTGTTTTTAAAATATATGTTTAATAACTTGCAATACAAAGTATGTGTTGAATTTCATGTATTGAATTTTTTTTTACATTATGTACGAACATAATAATCACAATATTTCATGAGAAATTTTTAAAACATTTTACAAAGTAATCTCAAATTTCTTCCACACCTCATGGTTAACCTTACTATTTTATTTCATGTTTCAGTTGATTTAAACTGTTTGGAATCATAATATGACGGACAATGAAGAATATTAGTTTCAGTAAATTTTATGAGAGGATTTACTTATTACATTACATATACCTCAATTTTTACCTCAAAGGAAAATAGTTGCATATAATTAAATGATAAATATTTGTTTCCCATTAATATAGTTTATGAACATAACTTATTGTTATAATACCTACATTAGTTAAATTGTGTTTTTGTAATGCTCTCCTGTTTCAGTAAAATTTTTGGGCAAATTGAATAGCATATAGTCGATCTTTAACATAAGCTTTTGGAATACATAAATATAATAAATTATGTTCTCGTGATTTTAACAATTAAATATTTCTTCGCATGAAAAAATTAATTAACTAAAAAATATTTCAGTAATTTATACTTAAGGACTAAAAAATTTTATTTTTATAATATAATAATATTGTATGTATGTATACTTTTCTGAAAAAAGTAGATTCAAGAAAACAAATTTTCTTTTTTTTTAATTTTGTTCTTGAACTTACTTGACAAGCGATATTGAACTTCAACTTTATACTTTCGGTATAGTACTTTTCGATTTATTTTCTCCAAACGGGAATTAAAAGTAAAGAATAAATAACATTTTCCTCTATAATTATTGCAGCCGTATACTGAAAAGTTTAACTTTCCTTTATTTGCATGACGCGGAGCTCCTAACTACACAAAATTTTTATTTATTTTGAACGTTGTATTTATGTTTCCTTACAAACTTAAATGAACCTCTTAACATTTAATTTCATCAAAAGTTATACAATATAAGTATCAAGTTAAAATATTTTTAAGTGTAGTTGTGGCTATTTTGTTGTTGAAAATGACACTCTTAAGTTTGAATGAAAGTGAGATATGATAAAATTATATTTGTAGTTAAAAACAGATAATTCATTTCAAATTCAATCTTTTGTTACATGCATATTTCCAAATAAATTTGACAATATATTAAATTCTATGCATTTGAATCTATTCGTATATTCTGCAGCATTAATTCCTATAAGCAAATACTTATTACGTACAATGTACTTTTAGTCCTGTCGTATAGTTATGCAAAAAAATTGTATCAAAAGTATTGTTTCTTCTATGGTTTAAAAAGAAAAAAAAGTAATTTAATTTATTTTTAAATTCGGTTGTCAGTAAGAACACGTATTTAGTGTAATACGACATATATTATTCTGTTTATTAAAACATTACTATCGATAACTCCATTTTAGATTTATCTGTCTATGTTATATTTCAAATTGATTCTTTTTCTTCGGCTTATGACAGCAGCAAATTTTGTTTTATCGCATATGTAATGTTTTTATGTTTTGCATATTATAATTAATGAGTTAGTATTGTTGGCGGGTGAGGCTTTTTCACAAATGGACGCGTTCTTGGCGGCTAGCAGGTAGGACGCGTGTATTACGCAGGCTGGATAGGGAAGTACGACTGCGGGCGAGCTCCATGATAGAAGCAACGGGAGTAGTATCACTCGGCTATTTGTATAGGTTGGGATAGCTGTGCGAATGGTAGAACAGACCACGGGACTATGGTGAGGAAAAAGGTCCCAAGCTCGACATCCCGACGATGAGACCGTTTACGAACTGTCGATGGATCATCAGGAAAGCTAACAACTTCTTCAGAAACTTGAGTCCCTCTTTCAAAATTCAGTTTAATACCTGGAGATGACTATATTCGGTGTTCTACCAAGCGAAGCATACTCTTAAGTCATTTCTAGTTGATGTTTAATATTTTGACGCAAAATAAAATTGTGAATCAGCTTACTTTGCTCATGCCAGGTTTTACAAGTTTTGTCAAAGTTAATTAAATGAATAAAAATTGTGTCCCTTTGTTACTGGCTACCCGCAAGAAATTATCATGGTGAATAATAATAATTTTAAGTCGACATGTCATATTTTGATTTTTATGGGATTGTGTTTTGGTAATGGTGTGTGTAACTGTCTTGTGTATTTTATTACATTCACTTCACGTAACGAATTGTCTGAACGTAATGTTATTGTTTGTTTGTTTTAATATTTCGTTTTATTGAACAAAGATACATAGTTTGCCACTTCGAGCGACTACAGAAATGACAATACAATTAGTTTACAGTGTTCCAAACATTTTAGTTTCCTCTACTGTACATGGGGGGAATATTTTTTATGTTATGTTTACTGAAACCATTTTACGCGCTAAGTGAGATGTTGCGATTGAGTAGAAGGGAAAATATGTCATAAAACCCTGCGTAATGTTATGAATTCCATTCATTCGTTTACTCTGTGATCCGGAGGGTCTAATGTTAAGACTGAATACATGTGCACTTCCTCTATGTAGAGTGGCTTCATTGAGATGAAAGCAAAGCTCACGTTGATGAAATACTTATTAATTAAAAAATTAAAATGTTGTTTTATGCTTCAATTTCTGTTAGTGTCGTACACAGATTAAAAATGTAATGCAGAGTTCCTCAGTTTTATGTACATTGAAATTTGCTCATGTGTAGAGTAGTTATTAAAAGCATAAAAAACATATATGACGAATTGTTGTGTATTATTTCCATTAGGCGTGACCATGAAAATAGATAAGATTTTATCATTATGTGAAATCTACATTTTAAATGTTGGCGTTTAAATATTTATGAAAGCGTGTGATCTTAAAGCACTATTTATCTATTAAGGAAGTAGGTAGTTTCTTTGATTTTAGAAGGGTTTTTTTAAACAAACAACTAAATCAATTCAAAAATTTGAACTACTGCAAGCAAAAATACTTTATTCTTTTTTTATTTTAAAATTAGCCATTGTATTCTACCTTGCTTACACTCTATTATCGAAAAATATATTTTTTTGACAGAGATGAATACCGTAAATTAATACACAAAACATACATGTTTTCGTATGATACAATAATAGCTAGTGACAGTGACGAAACCAAAATTATTTTGTTAGTTTGTATAGAAAATCCCCAACAGTAGTGGTGGTATATTTAGGGATTTATTTGTAGATGGGTAAGTACTATTCCACAATAAAAAGGAGTTATCGTCAATTATCAAAGCAGCCATATTTCGTATCTTCTTTGACAGCCTAAATACAGCACCAAATGACGTACTTGGCTAAAAATTAATTCCAGCTGCATGCGTAGATTCCGGGAGGAGGGGAGAATCTCAGGGTGGCCCGAACCTCCCTGAAATAAAAAAAGTCCGTCTGAGGGGGCCCCGCTTGCATTTGCAAAATCTTCACGTTATCCCGTGGGCCTCATAAGAATCCTACAAATTTTCGCCCGTGATTCCAGCTATACATTCACTGACACCTTGAGCACAACAGTCAGTGCACACTGAGTTCTTCCATACCACCCGCACTTGTCTTCGATAAAATCTGAACTAAGCCTGCAGTCTGAATCCACCTGTAGGCCGCTGTTGCAACAGCTAAGAAATTTACACTGCTCGTAGTGAACAGTCTGTATGTAACTCGAAACGTGATTCCAGTTCATTCGTGTATACTTATTCATCATATTATGCAATGTTAAAGTCATTAAAAAAATATGCAAAAATAAAATAAAATGCTAAACGTGTAATAAGAGCCAGAAAATAATAATATGCAGTAATATTTAGTGTAACTAAATACGACGTGAACCCTAGAATACAAAGTTGACGATGTGTCGTTGGTGGGAACACTTGTTTGTTCCTGACATTTTTTTTCTTTACAGAATTTAAAAGTAAGTTTGACATGCACTTTTTATTCAGGAAGTAAGTTAAAAATTTATTTGTCGTTATTGCGATTTAAAAAGTTGATTTGTGTCTAAGATTAAAAATAATTAATATTATTTTCATCATTTTATTCCCAGTTTTATTACTCAATTATTAGTAGGACGTGATTTCTCGTCGCGGTGCGGAATACTTTTATGAATGAAAGCATAACTGTTCGTGCAAAACCATTCATCACACAAATGTCAGTTCGAAAGTATAATGTTGGAAATTTTTTTAATGATATAATTTTTGCATTTTTTCCCCCCTGAAAACACAAGCTAACGCATATATTGTTGGTGACAGCATTTTTTGTAATGTATGTAAATCTCTTAATTATGTAGAACGTTAATTAAAATAAAAATACATGTTTTAAACAGAATTGACGATTGTTTGCATTTCATGGATATGGACTGGATCGCAACACTAATTTAATGTTTCAAGTTAATAAACACTGTCAGGAAGCAAGCAAGGCAATATGAGAACATTATCTTTTGGTTGAATGTAGCGAAAGGGAAAAACAGTCATCTTTCTTGCCACGATCTTGTTCGCAGATAACGCAGGTATAAGTAGTAAATGGACTCCACACAATGACAACCCTCCCATTATTCCGCCCCCCTCGCTGAAACGCCCTCTCCCCCCTCCACCTCGGCGCAGGCGACAGTCTCAGGTATATCGCCCCGCCCAACCACTGGCAGTAGCACGTGGCCAGTGGCCCACCGCGCTAAACATTTTTACTAGGGAGGCCCCTTAAGGATAGGACGATGATGGGAAAAGTAGGAAACGAATGGGAGGTGTTTCAAGTTTAATGTGCCTCGGAAAAAGGTCAAATCGATGGTTGTTCCAATCGAGTGGAAGAGAGAGATAGATGCGGTGCAAGCGTACAATGAGCGTAACGGGACACTTTCGTGCGTGCAGCCGGCGTTCATCGATTTATTAGACGTCACGTCAAAAACTTATGAAAGTACTGGATCTAGTACGGAAGTACTAACTGCGCGGCCTGGACGGCGACGAAAGGACGAGCACACGACGCATGCGCGTGCGAGGGGTCGGGTCACGTGATGCCGCGGGACCCGTTACCTCCGCTGCCGGGGGGGGGGAAGGTCGGGGACCCGGGGGACCCCGTCGCGTCCCGCGTCGGCCCCGCGCGACCCGCAGGGGGGAGAAAGTGGCGAGTGCACTGCAGTGCCGCCAACTTGACACAGTTGTACCAGTTGTCATCCCGTGCCGTGTCACTTATTAAAAACCGGGGTGTCCACATTCTGGAAAAGTGGGAATTGGTAGGGGAAAGTTCGGGGAATTTACTCGACTTTCTCGAAAAAAAGTCACGGAAATTTTCCAATTGGTATAATTTTGAGGGAGAAACGTCGTTATCCATTCTGTCATCACCCCGACTGTAAAATATATATTTTTCTCAGATTATATTTTAGTGCTTACTCGTTGACACTTCAAAACTGTACATGCAAGGTTATATTAAGTATGAAAAGAAATAAAGAAAGTGTAGAGAGAACTAGGCCAGCTATAGGAATGCGGGAAGCGGAATAATCGTTATTTTCTTGACAAAACGCAGAATAGGTAAAGTAAAACAAGTAAGGGAATATCAATTTTTAGTTTAAAAAAAGGCAAAAAAAATTTTTCTATGTTTGGTGTAAAATAATGGTAAAAAATAATTTGAATTTAGTTTCGGGCCTAACTCCAGTTGATATTTTTATTTTGATCGCCCCGGAGGTATTATTTGTTAGTTAAAATTAATTCACACGTTTTAATTATTTATAAAGCTTAAATTCAACATGGTAGATTCGTAATTTTTGTTTGTCGTAATTTAGTGATTTGCCATCGAATACAAAATACGAAAAATGAATTTACAATATACGTCGTTAGTTTTGTTTGCAGATCTGAGTCTAGTGAGCGTTTTGTGTACAAAATCTGTCAAATTCTAAATCGGTCTACGAGCGATTTTCACGCACGTAATTAGGTACTGTAAATAGGAAGCAGTATTGTAAATAGGAAGCAGGTTTCGCCGGAAGTGTGTCTTTCAGGGGCTGTCGCACCCGGAAAGAACGCAAGTATTTGAATTGTACGACCGGCAGTGACGCTTTGTTAGGCGGTCAGTGCCGTTAGGATCGCTGGCCGTTTGATCGTTGGGGCGATGCGACGTTCCACGCGCGTGGGAATGTCAGCATTAGCCGCTTATTGGCGAAATAACTGTCTTACCTACAGCTCAGCGAAGGAGAGTACAGGAGAAGTATGGAAGTTGCTATTACTCTTTTGATACCACGTTATTTTTATCGAGTTAGAAACGTGTCGGGTAATACAGAAAGCAGTGAAACGAAAAGTGTCCCAATGCTTGTTACATACTTTGGGGGGGGGGGGGGGAGGCTGACAAAATTCAACTAGACAAGCACAGATCGTAATATAATGTATACTTGGAACTATGGCGATGCAGACACACATTTTGTAGCAGCCGTCGCCATCAGCACAGTGGATCTCCGACTAGAGGAATGTCGTGCGGAAGTCGCACGCATGACTTGATGTAAGCTTTTGGACGTACGCCATTGCTAAGCACACGTATGTCTGTAGAAGAAAACTACAAAAAACACAAATGAAAAAAACACAAATGAAGCAAAAAATTGCTCTTGTCGGGATATAAACACCACACAATACTCCACAATATGGTCAACAAACAAAGAAAAACAAAAAAAATTGACTAACAGAACGAAATAAAAAACCACAAATGATGACAGCACAAAAATTCCGAATCCAAAAAAATTCAGCACAACAGTTTAAACGAGACAAAAACACTGCAAAACGAAAATACAAAACAAACACAATAGTTTTCCAAAAACAGAAGAGAACTAAAAAAAAAACACAAATGATGACAGCGCAAAATTATTGAACCCAAAAAAACGCACGGGCTAGCGGACGGCAGTGCGAGGGAAGCAAGATCGCGCCATCTGTGTCCTAACAAGACGCCGTGCGAAACCTGCCTGCGTCCCCCAGTTAGTGGTGGTCCTAGACTTTTCGAGACCCTGGTCCTTTTTTGCTATTTGCGGGGCCCTAATAATATCATACAGGACCTTGCCGAGGAGTCTTATCTGGTGGGTACGGAATAGCCCACAAAGAGAAAAAGATTGCTTGGGGGCCATCCCCTAAAATATTTGAAAAATTAACTTATAGTGACATTTATTAAGCCAATATGAACTTATGTGTCGACGATGGTTTTACTAATTTATGAATTTGTTAAAAGTGTAACCAATGAATAAAGAGAACGTAAAAAAGAGTGCGTGTAACTCAGCACACGTGATAGAAGTGAAACTTCTGTGGCAGTTTAAACCTCTACTCGTAAATATATCGTAAGGGCAAAACTAAATTTGCATTGGGTGAAAAAAATAATTCAATTTTTTTTTAGTTTGTAAAACATTGTTGTAGTCAAACATTTTAAAATAAACAAGGGCTGGGCCCCTCAAGGCCCAGGGGTCCACCCGGCCCCACCCTTGTGGGGACCACGGTCAAGGAGGCTGAAGGAACGATGTCGCGCGACGGGGCGGAAGTCGTTCGCCGCGGTTTACACGCGCGCGCTCCTTGCAGGCGCCGTGGGAACCCCCGCGCGCCGTCGTAGATTCCGCCGGAAGCAGGAAGACGCGCTGGTTTACATAATCGCCTGGGCGGTCCCCGGGGAAAGTGGGCGATTTTTCGAGTCTTTTCAAAACAATTTAGTCCCCCCCCCCCCCCTCTTCTCACCCATACGATCCGAAAACCTGCATAAAATAACAATTTCGTTCATTGAGAAAATATTTTTTTTTTATTAAAATAGTGATAGTTAAAGTGATCAAAGTGTTCCGCATGATCAAAAAACAATCACGTATGATCGAAGCAGTTTCTCTCGTCACACTGCACGATTTGTTTTGTTTTTTTACAAAACAGTCTTTGATCCGGAATTTTGTGGTTTGGTTCATTATGTAAACCGGCTCAAGCAGACTGATTGTGCCTTATGACGTGAACGGATCTGAGTTTCCTGAACGTGGCAACTTTTCTGTCTTGGAAAGCCCTACTTGCTGTGTTCGTGTGTGTGCTGTCGGGGTTGTGTTGCTAGAATATATGTTCAGTTTCATTGCTGTGATGTCTAGATGTCTAGTTTATCTTTTTTTATTACCATGTTTTGGTTCTCTTTGTCGCTGTGTTGTTCGAGATTTTTTTTAAATCTGTATTTACTGTTCTTGTAACTCTCTCAGTTCGTCTGTGCTGTGAATGAACCATCCATAATGAAACACTGATGCCATCAAATGCAGATTATCAGTTAACGAAGCCGAAGATATATACTTAATAACTACTTGAACTTAAGATACAATTTTTGTTCTTTCATTTTATTTTCTGCGGTGTTAAATTGCAATTTCTTTTTTTAAAAAAAAAATAAAAACCTTTCCTTAGTGCAAAACTGTACACTGAGAAAAAATTATGGTATGAAAAAAATGTAAACTCTGTAGGCATGTATGCGTACAATCCATTATTTTAAACAAACCACTTGCTCAGCGCCCACTTCGAAGGTATATTCCAGCCTAGTATAGCACTTTAGACCATAAGTCGTAAATATGTTTTCGGCGTGTGTTCTTTTATTTTCGTGATGAACCTGCGGCCAGAAGTTTGACGGTGGAGTTCCGACTCGTTACCAGGGTGTCTACGAGGAAAACATATTTCGTACCAACTTAGGCGAGAAAAAAGTACTAGATTTGAAAAAAAAGTACTAAATTATAATTTCTTATGGTTTTAATTATTTAGGAAGTTATTATGACATTGTAATGCTCTAACTTAAATATCACACCCCACACACACACACACATTCCATAGTTTTTAAAAATAATTACTACTAATAATAAAACATATATGTGGTGTTATGGAAGAGAGGGTTAAGTCAAAAACATCCAATTTTAAGAGAGGTGGAAGAAAGTCAAGGATTATTTGAAGGATATGCCTTTTGACACTTTATATGGTTTGTAGTTTTGTGTTGCCTGTATAAAATATCAATAATTAATAATATAACGACTAATATTTAATCGTGAAAATAATATTAGACTTTCTTCCACATCTCTTAAAAATTTCATGTTTTTGACTTAACCCTCTCTTCCATAACACCACAGATATTGGAGTTACTGTAATAGTATTATATTAAAGAAAAAAGTACTAGATCTGAGCGTAAATGTACTTGACCACTAAAAGTACTAGATCTAGTACGAAAGTACTAACTGTGGACACCCTACTCGTTACTGACTTGCAGCGTCCGTCTTCGTGCGCGCCGGGGGCCTAGATACACACGCGACGTCACGCGACTTGGACAGGCGGATCGGTTGGTGGGGGGAGGGGGGAAAGGGGGTTAGTTATATACGGTTATGTTCATGCTCCACAGCTCTCGCGGGCACAGGCTGTTAAAAACTCTGGGTCGAGATGTATGGGAGCTTCGAGTCCCAACCTCCCATGTAGTAAAAAAAAAGCCAGAGTTTGATGGATGGACATGGAGCCCACACCCTTCTTTTCTGATCGTAACTTACACCGGATAAAAAAAATGGTTTTAGGAAGATGATGAGAGAGAGAAGAGAGAGAGGGAGAGAGAGGGAGAGAGAGAAGAGAGAGAGAGAGAGAGAAGAGAGAGGGGGAGAGAGAGAGAGAGAGGGAGAGAGAGAAGAGAGAGAAGATAGAGAAGATAGTTGTTCCCCTTCCATCCTTTCACGTGCTTCTGAATTCGCCACTGGTATAGTACGCGTTGTCTAACTTGTCTCATATTTGACAGTTGTTCAAAAGTACGTAGCACTGGTGATTTACTTTATCCTTCTGCAACTGTTGTTTTGTCAACAATTATTATAAATGACTTCATGTGATTGCCATTGTACGTGAACAAAGCTTTGCATGTGGCATTTGGGAAATGGTTTGGTACCACCGGTTCCAAACTTTTGAGACAAGTTACACGAGAACAAGACTTTGTAACACCATTCTCTTCTTATTCCAGTAATATTTATTTTATTGCATTGACGATTATCCCCATACCGCTATTGAATGTCATCAGTCCGTCTTCAAACCAGCATATAGTATATGTGTTTCTTAAAGGTATCATATTTTGAACATTAATTCTTGTCCCTTATGCGGTTTTTTTTAGGCATTTGTGAAAAGAAAAAAACAACGAAAAATTTAGTTAATCTACTACTGCTACATAATTAGTACGTAAAATAGTTTTTAAAATATTAAAATTCTCCGCCAAAATTTGATTTTTTTTCTTTGCGGAAGGATAGGTTTTCGCACGATTAACTAAAATTAAATAATGGTTAGGTTAGGTCAGAAATCTAAAATACTTAAAAATCGCTAAAAATGTATGAAATCTTTCAATATGGTGTTTTTGAAGTGAAACCTTTTTACAGTCGGTAGAGTATAAGAATCACAGGGTATCGGAAGTGAATAGGTACCGTAGTTAACGTGTGTAACGTATTAAACGAATATTGCTCGTAAGTGTTTTTTTTTAAAAAGTGTTTTGAATTGAAACATATTTACAGACTGATACAGATGGCGGTGGCAGCGCATTATTTCGTATACTTTACAATACGTTTGTAAACATTTACTTACTTTCTTATACTTTCGCATATTTTTGCTTACGTTTGCATGCTTTCACAACGCAAAAATCTCAACTCTAAGGTTGGGTTCGGTGTTTGTGGAGTGAAACTATCGGACCATCCCTCTAGAGCAGCGGTTCCCAAACGGTGGGACGCGACCCACCGGTAGGTCGCGGAAGGGTTACAGGCGGGTCTCAGAAACCATCGAATAAACCATCAGAAAAGATAAGGAAAATCGAGAACAAATCGAACTGTGTTTGAAAACACATATCTATTGTTAAATAAACAACTTGTTTTTTTTGCTACAAAGTGCTTATATTTTGTCAACCATTTTCAAATCAGAACACAAATTGTTTATCAATAATCAATCGGTATCTTAAAAAAAAGCACACATGTATGTGTATATATATGCATATTTGATGGTAAATTATGAAGGGATACGATGCAAGATAAGGTTTTTTTTTTACTTCACCGTGGACCGATAGACCGTGGAGGTATTCCTACAAGAAAAGGTGGGTCGCCAGCTGAAAAAAAAAAAAAGGTTTTGGGAGCCGCTGCTCCAGAGGAGTTAACTCGGACAGCGTCGAGAAGAAGGCGTGGGCGCGAGTCTTGCCC
Source organism: Bacillus rossius redtenbacheri (assembly GCF_032445375.1). NCBI lineage: Eukaryota > Metazoa > Arthropoda > Insecta > Phasmatodea > Bacillidae > Bacillus > Bacillus rossius. The sequence goes on from NC_086339.1 coordinate 13,894,534, forward strand.
GGGCTGTCCCTCTGGAACCAGCCCGCCCACTGCGGGTGGGTTCGCCGGCCAGGCCGACCTCGCGAGGACTGTATTCCTCCTCCCCCCCCCCCCTCAATCAGGTCGTGGCCGAGATGCGCTCTTCCACCCGGCGTCGCCAGGTTCACGGGCGGGGACGCACCACAACCAGGGTCTCCACAAGGAAAAAATATTTCGTACCAACTTGGGCGAGAAAAAAAGACCTAGATTAGAAAAAAAAAGTACAAAACTATAATTTGTTATGGTTTTTAACAATTTAGGAAGTTATTATGACATTGCAATGCTCAAACTTAAATGTCACACCACACACACATACATTCCATAGTTTTTTTTAAAAAATAATTACACTTAATAATAAAACATATTGGAGTAACAATAATATTATTATATTAAAGAAAAATGTACTAGATCTGTACTAAACAACTAATAAAGTTATAAAAGTACTAGATCTAGTTAGAAAGTACTAACTGTGGAGACCCTGACCACAACGCCGAAATGCCAAATTGATCACAACGCCGACAGCTAGAAAACTGCTGTGTACCACAACGCCGAATCACCACAACACGGAAATACACTAACGCCGAAAAATGTCATTGCAGGACTGTCACAAAGGTTAGGTTAGACTAGGTTAGGTTAGGCTAGGATAGGCTAGGTTAAGTTAGGTTAGGTAAGGTTAGGTTTGATTGTGGTATTTCGGCGTTAAAGGTACATTTAAGAAACGCACACAAATTCATTCAGTTGTTATTTCGGCGTTGGTGGTACACAGCAGTTTTATAGCTGTTGGCGTTGTGGTAACGACCCGTCTTGGGCTCACCCGGAAAGCAACTCGCCGCTACTATTCCAAAACACCAGAAAACAAAGGGTTTTTGCTGTTGAACACGCCACGCCTGTACCCCTGACCGTATTTCCCAGTGCAAAGATGGAACACGACCAGCCCCGTTATTTTTAGGCAGCGAATTTTTTGGTGTCCCATCAGTTGCCGTTCTGCTGCCCAAATTCTGCGCATGCGCAGAGCTCACTTTTTTTCGTTGGTTTCTGTCCGGATGGCTGAATCGCATCTGGCGCCATCAACTCGTGGGAAGCCTTCTTTTCACAGACGAGAGAGCCAAACGCCCGATCTTGCATCTTCGGTTTTTTTATTCATTGTTAATAAATATGGCGGTGTTGATAAAAGGGTACTAATGGTCAATAAGGTTAGGTTAGCTACGGTTGATTTGTTTAGGATAGCTACATTAAAGATACGGTTAAAAAGCATGAAATTCGGGGAACTTCGGGTTTGGGCTCTCTCGTCTGTGAAAAGAAGGCTTCCCATCAACTCGTACAAAGTCGTTTTTTTTTTTTGTGATCATCGAGGGACGTACCAAGCGTGTTGGTGTGCCAAATGAAACTTTGTGATAGCGAAACTACCCTGTAATACATTTTGTACACTTTAATGGACATATAAACAAATAATCGCAACTTTGAAAGTGCCTGAGAAAATTAAAAAATTACGACATTTAATCAAATTAGCGCGATAGTGCTACTATCTGTGGTATTTTTTTTTTTTTTTTTTTTTTGCGTAGCAAATGTATTGATGGTTGCCAGCTAGAATGCAATGGAATCAGTTTTTGAACTCGTGCAAGGCACAGTTATTAAAACGGTTGCTTTTTTCGTTACCTAACAGGGATTGAGTTTGGACACGTTTTGAAAAAAGGTTTGCGAGTTAGTTTATAGTTGTATTCCAAGGTAGTTTTTATAAGCTACTTTACCGATATGTCTTGGAATACTTGCCTTATTTTCTTTGGAAATCTGGGAACTGTGCGGGATTTATCAGAAACATAACAACCTGAAAGTCGTTAACCTTTCGAAAGTAAATGTTGGCAACCTTGATTTTTTTTTGTGGTCGTTCGTTGCTGGGAATATTAATCTATTACGTTTGGGATGTTTTATTTTAAAATACGGAACAACCATTACACTACGTTAAAATGCTTTATATTTTGTTGTTTCAATATTGAAAATTGCATAGCCGCAAGGTTTGAACGCAGAAAATCATTACCTCAGTTTCTATTAATGAAAAAAAAAAAAAAAAAAAAATACACACGAGCAAAGCACACACAACATTTTGCTTTGCAGCCATGCTTATTTCATTGCTACAAAAATAATTTAACACTGGCAAAAATTATTCCAAAGTATATTTTACCATTATATTCAATACGTCACCTCGTTAGTACATAATTTATATGGTTTATTTATTGCTATTAGGAGGGTGGTGAAAAAAAAAGGGGGGGGGGGGGGGGCTAAACACAATTTTTGCCCCGGGAGCCAAGACAACAACCTAGTTCCGTCCCTGTTCACGGAAAACGCGTGTACGTAGGTACAGGGGGTGGCAAGGAGAAACAATGTATTTATGTACAACAAAATTTCTGGGAAAAGAAAAATATTCCAGGTTGTTGGTTGTTATTATTTCAACACTTCGAAAGAAACTAATTACGAAGTAGAGAGACACGGCGTCATCTGTGAGAGGTCATGGACGAGTTTGAATTTTGAAAAAAAATGCCCCTCCTTTCGTTTTGAGCTGGATTCGCCCTTTCTCAAGGGTAAATCCTACGGAGGAGGATTTTTCAGAACTGAACACGATCGAGGAATTTTTAACCCGAAAACCTTTTAAAAAAAATGTAGGTACTGATTTTTGAAGTGTAGTTTTATTTCACTAGTTTAGAGGTAGGCTTCAGATAAACTGTACCATATACGTATATAAATCATATGGACAATTAGGCATTTTATACATGTTTTCGAAAAGTATTTTCACAGTAATTTCTGTTTGTATCTGTTAATCTTGCAACACAGATAGATGAGAGAGGGGAAAACACAGGGAAATTGGCTGATGTAAGGGTGTGGGAACTGGGAACACTGACGTATCCCCCTTCCCATCCATACCTCCTCACGTTATTTGCTGTCGCTGGACTGTGTTTGTCGACAGAACTTCTTCACGTCGGCAGAGACGTCCCTCCACAGCAATAAAGGAGAGGAAGTGGGCCGCGGATTGGCCGCCGGGCTTGGCTTGTAGCTCCCGGTGTTCATACGCGCCGTTTACGAACCCCGTTAGAGATTCATTGAAAGTGTTTGATCAGTAGCATCTAAGAGACTGCATTTGCCTATACAAGTTTAGTTTCATGGTTTCGTCTTCAACGCAGTGGCGGATCCAAGGGGGGCACCAGGGGCAATTTCCCCCCCCCCCCGAAAAACCAGTTGTCTGCTACATTAATATTGCCGACAAAAATGATTGTTTCTGAAACCAATAAAATATTTTAATATAATTAATGAATTATTTCTTGTAGAATCATAAAATCTGGTGGTTGGATGTTATGTGTAGTGTGAGTAGATAACATACAAATATAGTAATTTTAAGACATTTTTTCTCTGGCTATTCTGAAATCTTAGAGTGTTCCCTCCGAGGTGAACCTCTGGATCCGCCACTGCTTCAACGTGTATATTTGGGACAGGGGCCTTTTTAGGTACGAAAAATTCTTACCAGAGTATTGTTAAGTGGCACAGGAAAAGCATTTATTTTTAATATTCGACCATAAAACTATAGGATCGCCGCTTGAAAAGTTCCGTGGAGGTGCGTTCTGCACACCAGGTCGGTGCCTAGCGCGTAGAGGCGAAGAAGCATGTGCTGCGCGAACCAGTGTCGCCCTTAGCGACCACTATGCTATTGGGGCTTGTGCATCGGGAAAATGCAGCCCCCGGGATTCGCCTTATCAGATGTGTATCTTGTGTTCGTGAGGCGGTATGATTGTGCTTCGCTCGCCGGTGCTTCTAATGCCGTATCGCCTCTGAACTGGCGCGCAGTCTTTACGTCGTGCACACAGCAACTATTGAGGTTTGGGCGGTAACCATAACATTACGTGTACGGCGTAGAAATTGAAGACAAATGTGTAATGTAAGAATCTGTACAGGTTATTTCATGTCTAAAAAAATAATTCTGAAATCACGCGTTTTCCAAATAATACAGTTTGAAACCTAAATACTGAAACAGAACTAACTACTCATCTGACTTAAGCATTTTACTAAATGATTTTAGTAAATCTACACCACTCGGATTTCTTGAGCAGTTTTCAAAGCGCGTGGTTAGTTCTTCCCGAAGCTTGGCTCGTAAGCCCGGGTAAGTGGAAGTAGGGGGGAGAAACTCAATTTGCCGAGACCGAGACTATTTTTGATGTAGTTTTTTTCTTATCCTCTAGATTTCTTTCATAATATAGTTATATTGGTTGTGAGAAGTAATGCATAAGCTATTATCAAGCAAACAAACTAGTGAAAATAAATGCACTTTATTTTGTTAGCCACATATTTTGTGGCGTGACATATATTTAGCATGTCCTACTAATTTATATAAAACATGCTTTTTTTTTATTACAAAACAGAATTAAGAGTTTCTCGCATAGTTTAAATATCGGTTATCAAGCAGTTTGGATTTGACTTAACCCTACCGTCGGATTTTTTTGTGCTTGTAGTTAAGGGCCCACCGAACAGATAGCGTCACATGTCGCGCAAAAATTTGGTCTCAAGTTTCCATTGTAAGAGTCGCGCTTTCATATCCCTCCTTCCAGGGTGTCCACAAGGAAAAAATATTTCGTACCAACTTAGGCGAGAAAAAAGAATTATATTTGAAAAAAATAGTACTAAATTATAATTTATGGTTTTAACAATTTCGGAAGTTATAATAAATTGCAATGCTCTAACTTAAATATCACACCACACACACATACATTCCATAGTTTTTAAAAAAATAATTACGCTTAATAATAAAACATATTGGAGTTACTGTAATATTATTATATTAAAGAGAAAAAAAGTACTAGATCTAGTACGAAAGTACTAACTGTGGACATCCTGCCTCCTTATTCTGTGTGCGGGAGACTTGAAGAAGGAATGTGCAAACAAGCGACAGTCAAAGTGTACATCCGTGCGTCGTTCCCCGCGCCTGACCTAGACGTCTAGTCAGGGGCTGACCTCCACGTTTCACGCACGTGCCTAGTTTGAGTCGGCGGGGACGCGAGGTCGACCCAGTCCCGCGCGCGCGGTGTTTTGTCTCGGGGGGGGCCTTCGGGAAGGTTCGGGCGCGCTCGGTTCGCGCTCGGGGAGGCCGGGGGAACGCGCCTGCGCCCTGTCGGCGGGCGCGCGAAACCGCAGTCGGGCAGTCGCCGACCGTCCGGTGCTCGCGGCGGGGGATCTCAGCGCGCGTGTTCGCGTCTCGGCCGTTGTTTGTTGTGGCTTGCTCGCGGTGCGGGTGGGGCGCGATGGCAGCCGCGCGCTGAGACGGTATGCTGGCGGCCGAGGGGGCGGGGCGAGGCGTCGTCGACGGCGACCACGACCACCTGTTCCTGCTGCCGGAGCGCGTGCTGTGCATGGACAGCGCGCAGCTGAGGCGCGACCTGGCGGGGCTGGATTTCAGCGCCCGCCTGCTGCACCACGGCCCGCGGGGCAACGTCTGGCTGTGTGAGTCGCCCGTCCTCCCTCACTTACACCGGGATTATCTTTGAAAGATTTGTGCAATGGGAGTGTGCGTGACTTGATGTAAGCTTTTGGACATACGCTGGGGCGTAGCCGGGGGGGGGGGAGGGGGTTGAGGGTTCAAACACCCCCCCCCCCCTTTAGCACCATATCTTTTAAATTAATTTCTTATTCATCACTCAAACAAATTTCATATTAAAATTAATAAAAAATTTACCATTACAATATTTAAATTTAAGTACCGAAAACTGCTAAAATAACACTATTTTACACCTTAAAATCCAAATTTTCCCGGTGAAGGACCGCCCCGAACCCCCCGTTTTAATACGTTGGGGGGGGGATGCTTCTTAACACCCCCCCATACACAAATCCTGGCTACGCCACTGGACATACGCCATTGCTAAGCTCATGTATGTCTGTAGAAGAAAACTACAAAAAACCCATAAGACAAAAACAAAAACTGTTTTTCTTTGTTCGTTGATCATATTCCTGTTATGGAATATTATGTGGTGTTTATATCCTATTGACAACAGCAATTTTTTTGCTTAATTTGTGTTTTTTTGTTTTTGTCTTTTGGTTTTTTTTTTGTAGTTTCTTCTACAGACATACATGAGCTTGGCAATGGCGTATGTCCAAAAGCTTGCATCAAGTCTTACACCAGGATTATTTTCATCATTCATATCCATCCGTATAAATAAAAAAAAAATGTTTGTTGAAAATCTTAAATGTCAGAAAGCTCTTCGCCGATTGCTTTTAAATTCTGACACAACGTTGCATTTGAATACGCGCCTCTGCCACACCTGTGACAGGTAAAAAGAGAGATAAAAAATATAGGTGATAAAATATATATAAATGAGTGTGTGTTCGTATGGATAGAGATGTAGAGAGATTTTTGTATATAGAGTAATATAGTGATATTTATAGACACACATTTAGATAGATTAACAAACAACAAACAAATTACAAAAAAAAAAAAAAGAGGTGTATCAACGCATCTAGGGATTTGCTAGTCATTAAAATTGAAATAAACTTTGGTAAATATATTACGACGCGGCGTGCATTTACTATCTCTTTCCAGTGTTTCGGTGTGCTCTGTTGCCATACGTACCTACGTCATTGTGCACAAACGATTTAGACACAACTTTGTAATACAATTAAAAAATTATGTATATATTTTATCTGAAACTTTGTATATTTTCATAGAAAATTTGTAATTAGAATTTTTTTTAATACATTTCCTTGTATTTCATCAAGAGAATTGTCTGATTATATGCATATAAGAGATGTAACTGAATGACGTCATGTTGGTTTCAAAAGTTTTAGTAAAATAAATTTTTTTTGTGCATATCACATAATTTTATGGAATGCCTTGTTATTAATAGTGACCGACTGCTACAAATCATTTCTCCTGTGAAATAATAATTGGCGTACTTTAGTATTGATTTTTTTTTCTTTCAGAATGACCACAACTGTATTAATACTCTAAATATCCACTAATTTAAGAAATCAGGAAAACCAACCAGTAGTAAATTTAAAAAAATTAACTTTTTACAAATAGTGATGGTATACAAAATTATATAGGTATTTAATGTTAACAAAACGGGTGGTATCGATCTGGTAAAAGTGGGTGTCATTTGCTCTACTACAAACTCAAGCTTTAGATAGACTGTAGTAATATTTAAACTCAACCGTGCCGTAGGGTTATTTCCCCCCACCCTCTCCCCTTCCATCCCTTTTTAATCGTAGACCTTTTTTTTATGCTCCCCCTTATAGCATTCTTATAGTTAGTGACAATGTCTTTCTTATTAATTAAAAAATAAAGCCACATTTAAAATTAGATGATTAAATTTTGCTGTGGTATGTAAATTTATTTGTTTTGAAGAAACAGCCATAAATCATTTTTCCTAACTTAAAAAAAATCCATCTTCCATATGGCATCAAATGTCAAACGTAGGCAACCCCTTGGGAGCTGTCGTTCTAAGACCCCGAGCATTAGGCATGCGATTACTGAAACTGCCGACCTCCGTAGCGTAGTCGGAAGCACACCGGCTTACGGTGCGAGGGGTCCTGGGTTCGAGTCCCGGGTAAGGCATGGGTGTGACATTTACCTGCTGATATTTGACTACCCACGGATTGAAATTGATGATTGCACTGACACATATTGACCCATTGGCTGTTCGGCGTATCGCTGTAGGCCACGTATTTAAAAGAAAAAAAATACCTGAAACTGTCAGCACGACTGTTAGCATTGCGTTTCGAATGACGGGGACACGTTTAGGGGGAGGGGGAGGTAACTAACAGAGGTGATTGTACCTCCTGAATTGCAATCGGCTTCGAACCGAAACCACTCTCGGTTCTAGAAACATTGTTAATGCTGTGTCTCACACGCAGAGTTGATTATATCAGTTTCTTGCCATACTATTAATGGGAATTGTTCCTTATTGCGTATTCAGTTGCATCTAAAAAAAAAATATTAAAATAAAGAAAGAAATATATTGTTTGTGATGCTGTATGATTACCAAAATATGTTTGATTTAGAAAATGTTCATTAAGCTTTGAGGAACGTTGCTGGGAGAAATTGTTCTGTGTAACACATCCAATTGTATTTTAACGTACAAGATCAAAATAAAGTAAGCCGTTAAATATGTTTGTGAAGCTAAACTGTATTAGGTTAAACCCAAAATATATTTTATTTTGAAAATATGAATCATACCTATTACTTAAGTTGTTGGATCACAAATTTTCTCACCAAATTTTAATTAACGTTACTTTCTAACTGTAAAATTCATATATACATACAATCATTTATTTTTGGTTATCGTGCAGGTGAAAACAGTATGTTCGCATTAACGCGACATATTTCGCTGTTGCATCGCGTCTTTCTCGAAGCGCCCGTAGCGCTTTTGCGGTCGAGGAACAAGTGAAGGTATCGCGGCAACGCGTGTATCGACCTACCGCAAGGCGCGCATGCCTCGTCGCTGTGACGTCACGCCGTCGCCGTGACGTCACACCGTCGCTTCCCGGCTCCCACACAACGGCGGACAGAACTGCGGAACTCGAGGGCGAATGTCCCGTCCGGGGACGCACCACAACGCCGAAATACCACAACGCCGAACGTACAATAACGCCGAATGCCAAATTGACTACAACGCCGACAGCTAGAAAACTGCTGTGTGCCGCAACACCGAAATACATTAACCCCGAAAAATGTCATTGCAGGACTGCCACAAAGGTTAGGTTAGGTAAGTTTAGCACACAAATTCATTCAGTTGTTTTTCATTTTGCTCCTGTGGCCCTCCCCGCAGCAACATTTTTCGGCGTTACTGTATTTCTACGTTGTGATACACAGCAGTTTTCTAGCTGACGATGTTGAGGTCAATTTGGCATTCGGCGTTATTGTACGTTCGGCGTTGTGGTATTTCGGCGTTGTGGTAACGACCCCGTCCCGTCCCAGTTCGTTGTTATTTCATGTTTTAAGTTCTACGCGGTTTTTAACTTACCGAATTTTTTTAAGTGTGTTAGCGTGTGTGCGTGGTTAGCTGGCAAAGTTGCATTTTTAACGTTTTTTTGCAGTAGGGATGAGGAATGAGGAGGATGAAATTTAATTTAAAAATTGAACTTTTTAGGTTTTAGTCAATTTGACGTCATGTGGTTTAATTTCTTTCAGATTAATTTTTTTTTACATATTTCCGGTCTTTGAAAATCGTCAAAATTTTTATGACTTTAAAAGGCTTAACCATATCACGCAGTAGTCGCCCAAAAATTCTCAGTATTTATTTCCATTTGGTTTTCCTTATCCATACTGCACGAAATTTGTTAAAAATTAAACTTTGCCAGCTAATTATGCAGAAAGCATGCACTATATGTGTTTATAAAATAACACACACACACACACACATATATATATATATATATGTGTGTGTGTGTGTGTGTGCGTGTGTGTGTGCGTGTTATCATTTTGTTGAAGTTCGGTGACTCAAAAGTCTACACGTTTAACCGTGTTAAACGTAAAAATAAAATAACGTTTTGTAACGGGACATACAGCCTTAAAACTATTTAAAAAATGCTTAACATATTATATGTATGTTGTCAATTCAGGAAAAGCATTTAAGAATACGTTGAGGTCGGAATGGTAATACTTTTCCCTGTTTTGCTTTCAATTTATTTCTTAGAGTGAAAATGGCTTTAAAAAAAAGGTGTTTTCAGAGTAATTTTTAAGCATGAAATTCCCTGTAGGGATTTGTAAAAGTGCTTTAGGTATGTGCATCACACCTTTATCTTAATTTTTCCGCCGTATAATATTATGGTTACTGCTCAAAATTGAGTGTTGTTGGAAGCACGACGAGAAAACTGCGCGCCACTCCACAGAGGCGACACCGCAGAGTTGGCCCGAGGCTTCGCAGCAGAGTTGTCGCCGTGTTTTGAGTTACGGGCGAGTGTGTTCGGCATCTGCCGCTTGGTAAAGCCCTCTCGAGGGGGGCTGCGGTTTATTGGGGGGCGGGGCGCTCGGAATGAACGGCGCCCTTTCATGGTGCTGGGCTTCCTTTGAAACGGTCGAAGGGCTAAGGGTCGCGACCGTCGTGAAGGGAGAAAGACTTCAAGCCCTCGAAGAAGGGTGATTCATGTGCCCTCTGCCTTTCAAGAACTGTCCACGAATGTATGGCCCTTCGTTGAGACATGTCGTTAGTCCAGATAATTGCAGGGTCATTCACGAATACCTTTTGGTCGGAGGTACGAAAAAAAAAAAACAGCAAGGAATTTTATAATTTTTTTTTTGTATAATTGCAGAAATGTTTTACACGTGATTAGCACATACAGACCGTGTGTAAATTATCTTAAAACAAGTCGTGTAGTTTGCTCACTAGCATGTATATCCGTTTTGTTAGAAAATAAGCTAACAAAAATTGCTGTTCAAATGATTAAGTGCAAAATCAGGGAATTGTTACATATCATTTGATCCTGGTGGCATGATCCTATACTTATTCTTTGTTCCTGTTGTTCATGTTTCTTGCTGTTTTAATTTAGCACGTCGAAATATCCTAGCCAAAAAGAAAACTTGGATATCACGGTACAAATATTAAATGTTTTCTTTATTGATTCATAATTTATAGTGTATCACAGGATTGTTAGATCTGTGCAAACTTTAAATTTTCACATTATAGTACACATGGTTTGTTACAGGCTGCGAAAATATTTTTAACCTGGTCTCCTAAAGTTTTTAAATTACACCAGACCCATCTTACCATAGAGCACCCCGTAATTATATTTTCATACACAGCGAGAGTGAAAAAAGACTTTTGGAATCTGAAACTTCCTGCTGATGGCGTTTGTAGGCGGAAGTTTATTCAGAAAGTTTGTGGGGTAGAGGTGGGATATGAAGGATGCGTCTTCTTCAAGTTTTCCAATTTTTTTTCTCTCTCTTATCTGCCAAAGACGTATGGCGGCATTTTGGTGGCTGTTATTTTACGTACATGCCAGTGGGTTTTCCAGATATCCTAGCTTTGGTTTAAAGTATCTCAAATGTAAATTTTGTAGATGCAGTATTATAAAACATTTCAACATAGGGGTGAAGCGAGAAAAAAATTTCGTTATATCCATCGCGTACCAGTAATGTATATGCTCATCATTTTAGTTTCTGCCTTTCGTCCCCCCTTCCCAAACCTTCCCTGGAAATCTAATTTATGCTTTTTTTTTTCCTTTCTTTTCAAACCCCCTATGGGGATAAGTGGTTTTGTGGCTTGTGTGAAGAGGAATTAAAAATTAATAATGAAAGGGTGTTTTATCACGGGTGTTAAGAATAAAATTATATCGTCTCCTCCTTCCCTGTACAAAATAGAATTTTGATGAAAATTCCTCATAGGATTTGTAAGCCTTGGGGGGAGGGGGGGGATGGTTTGTAAATTTATGTAGACGCCTGAAATGAAACTTAATATATAATTCGTTGGTAGCTATTTATTTTTTTAAATTTTATTATTGACGTTCCATGAGGTCGACCGTAATGTTATTTGCGATGGAAATATTCAGTTCAAATCAGGGGATATTGGCGGGAAAATCAAAATAGCGTGTGGCGTGTATGGCATAGAACCATGCCTCTATTTGTGTGATGTGATCTCGGGGAAACCATGGAAAAAATGGAGGGGAGAAAGAAAAACATGGCATAAACTTGTGAACGAAAACCGTATTAGCATACAAACGCCGTCAACCTATTGTGCGTTAATCAAACAAAGGCTGTTGTACGTTTTGTACATTGCAGCTAGATTAAAGTTTCGAAATCGACTACCTGACAACCAGTCCTGTCCAGGGTGGCTATCCATCCGGGAATATCCACAATCACCCGCACGTCCGTCAAATACTTTTTTTCATTTTAATGCTACCAACAGACCAAAAATCTTAGATACTGGTGAAATTTTATCTTGTATAGATATATTATATTGATCATGAAAGTTAAGCACCTAATGAATAATTAAAAAAAAAAAAAATTTCGCTCTGATATTTATTAAAATATTTTAATTTGTTAAAAAAAAATGTTCAAACGTATGTTAATAACATTTGATGTACAGTAAGCAGCTTAAACAAATAAATATACTTAAAAAAAATCTTACAAGACAGTAAATGTCGCAGGCAATAGGTATCTTGCTAACATTTTGGAGGTTATTTCGTCCTTCCGTCCGTTTGAAGTTAAAAAAGCTTGGTAAGGTTTTGACGGACGAACGGACGGATGGACTTTTCCGGGCCGTCTGATTGGCTGCATGTCACGTGATGGACGGATGAGGCGGATGATTTGTGGAGAAGCCTAAGATGTTCATCAAGTTCTGACCCTGCCCGAACACGCCCGAATATTCTCCTTCGGCCAACCTCGGGATTTGTTTTATTTTGCGCAGGAAAAAATGAATTCAAATATTAAAAGTGGTCGGTTAGGTTAGCTACATGAAAACACTTTAAAACACTATGGACGGTTAGTTAGGTTAGTATAGCTACATTAAAATAAACAGAGAAATATATATAAATGAACCCGAGGTTGGTCGAAGGTGAATATTCGGGCGTGTTCGGGCAGGGACAGAACTTGATGTACATCTTAGGCTTCCCGATGATTGTGAGTGCAGGGTTTAGTTAAGTCGGGTTCGCCGCGCGCATGCGCGCGGGCTGCATTTCCCGCGTGCGGTGGTTCAGCGGTCGGCGGTTACGTCACGTGGCACGGTGGTGGTTGGTGGTGGGGTCGACTGCCTTCACTCGGGGGAGAGCGGGTCGTGTGTCTGGTCCCACGGAGCGCCCCTGATGCAACAAGACCGGGCGGGCCCCCTCTTGTTCGCGACACGACGTGGCGTCGACAGTTGCAGCGTGCACCTTGCGTCATCCAGCGCGTCTCGGATCCCGCAGTTTCCCCCAACTGTCAGCCTGCACAGCCACGGGGATGTTTGTCCGAGGCCGCATTCGCACACGCCCCAATTCTGTTCCATCTGAAATCAACACGTCTTATGATTTGAATTTTGAATTTCATTGATTGGGTATTTTGCTATACGTCTTATGCTTATAATGCCGAAGGAAAGCCTCATTCCCGAAAATTAAAAAAAAAGTTTTATATGTTAGTAGTTTAACATTTTAAGGTTTGGTGTAAATATTACAAATTTGTGGTATCGTGAGAAATGGTTAGGTTAGCTTCATTTAAAATAGTTTCAAAACCCTGTATGGTTGGTTAGGTTTGGATGGCTACACTAAAAATGCTGTAAAATAATATTAATGGTTGGTTAGTAATTACCTATTTAAGATGTAGCTAACTTAATGTAAAAAAATATGTTATTATTTAATAGTATTTGTAATGTATCTCACCTAACCGATCGTTCACACGAATAAAAATTAATTTTTAATTTATTTCTAAACAAGATGGTGTTTTTCAATTCCCACTCATTGGAAATAAGATAAAGATGCTCGTGATGGAACACAACAGGAAATAGTATTTACGAAATTCTCATTCCAAATTTTACTTTACAAAATACAATATTTCAGATACATAAAAAAAGGTTTCCTTGCATTATGAAGTTGTGTCTAAATAACTGTGCTCTCTGGTGTATATCTGGCAACAGCACACGGAAACAAGGCCAGGCAGAACTAGTGACAAAATAGAGCATTGGAAAGAGGAAGCAAATGCCCACAGCATTATTACGGATGAGAAACGCTATCGTGTGTTCCTTACGTGTCTGTGAAGTCTAGTCTCATGTTGATCTCGGTTCTCCAGTTTTCCGGAAGTCACTCCAGGCAAATGCTACAAGGGTTTCTTACTGCACAGCAGCAGCTAAAAAAAAAAAAAAATCTGAACTGAGTATTTTTTTTAAAAATACAAATGTTTGTAAATGTACAAATTTATTTTGTAAGCTTGTCTCTTTTGTACAATTACAAGAATAGTAACAGTAGTACAGAAGTATTACGTCAGTGCTTACTTGTGATATTGTAAAGCGTGCAGATCTTACTAACTTGGGATGTAATAAGTAGTTAATTTCGTAATAACACGTGTTCCAGTTCTTGAGTGATAACAGGTTACTCAAAAAAACAAACAAAAATTACTGTGTGTTACCCATGGCCGATTGTTTTCCAATGTACCTGGTGTGTTTGTGTGCGTGTGTTTGTTTTGTATCAAATGATGAAGCCAAATAATATATATGTACCACCTGAAAAAAAAAGCGTGTTTTGAAGGATCTGCATTTTAAATGTGTTATGTAGTTTTCATTACTGTCTGTGCCCTGTTAAGGCCCGTCTACAATAGTCAGAACCTGCGGCCGGTCTGTGACCTTATTCTAATGTGAATGACGTCACATCATCACACGGAAAACAGCCCTGTCTACAATTGTGTTCGATGTCCGAATATAGATTGTTTTTGTTTACTGTTTTCATGCTTTGTACTTGTGTGTAGCTGTGTACGTAGCTAAGATTTGAATATTTAGTTAACTTGTGAAATTGTGGGAGGTTAGAAATATTTATTTATTCAGTAATAAATGTATGTTATTTTCTGATGCCTTTTGAAACTGAAACAGGGAAAAAAAAAATATCACGAGTGTTAATTCTTCAATGCTATCAAAGGACACAGATTGGGACAAAATGTTCAAGTTGGCAAGTGTATTCGAACCAGGGAGATTGTCGGACCACCGCCCACACCACGCATGACGTCATAGGGTCACGTGGACCAGGCAGTGATCAGAGTCCGTCGGACACAGTTTAGGAAGTTGCAATTGTAGACGGGCCTTAACTCGTTTCAAATTTGACGGTTCTCAAAAATAGTACCAGTGGCCTACGTTAGCCCCTTCTTCAACTGTTGGTCTGTCAGCAGTGTTTGTAGTGTTTGGCGGTGCTCGTGGACAAATAACACGTGTTGCTTTGCAAGTGACAGTTGGGGGAAATTGGCACCACTGGTACTGCTATTGATAACTGTCAGATCCGAGACCCAGGCTCTACCTTCGCCTGCCTGTACTTTTACAAAAGATTTGTTTTTGGAAACCAGAATCCGAGAAGTAGTTTGTAATACTACAAGAAAGATAATACTTAGTATTTGTTATGAAAATTGACGCATCATTTTATATTTTAATTGATGTTTCATTGCGCAGTTAACTCTGGAAAGTTAATTCAGGGAAAGGTTGTCAAATAATTTTTAACTATTTGAGGTACTGCGACAACATAAATCATTAACGCCCGGGTAATAATCAGAAAGCAGTATTACTACGAGGACTTCTTTTTTTGTGGTGATACGGTCGTTTTCATGTAAATGTACAAATATGGGGATATCGGTAATTTCACACGAACGAACATACGTGCTCCATTTACAAATTAAAAAAAGGGGGTTGTCTGGAAAGTCGGTTTACGGACGATAATTTTACGTGTTAACGTCATAAGAAAACATTGATGAAAAATTGCATAGTTTTTAATTTTCAAATATTATTTACATTTTTTTTGCAAATTTAATTTAAATTTGTTTAAATGTAATCACGAACAATTAGTTAAAAAGCCCGCCTTAACCTGTTTGATATTATAGATGATGTTTTCTCGCACGGTGGTTGGCCGATTCTTGCACGCTCGGCTCAGGCGGAACGTGACACTTTTTCGTGCGTGCAGCAGCCGGCGTTCATGGATTTATAAGACGTAATCACGTCAGAAAGTCCAGTGCAGGCGTGAGCGCCGAGGTAGCTCTGGGTAGAGGCAGCGGGGAAAGTTACAGAGTTCCCAAGACGGCCACGTCATGCATGTCGCGGCGGCAGAAACACGAGCCGGGTAAACTTCCGCCCAGTTTCACAAACAACCCGCGTAGCCCGTCGGCTGTGTTGGTGTTCCCGTGACCCCGGAGGGAGGTTTGGTAACGATGTTGCCCGCCCGCCTGCCTCCGCGAGCGACAACTTCACACTGCGGAGGAACAAGTTTTGCGTTAGAAAGGTGGGGGGGAAAAAAAAACGAACTAGAGTTGAGGTGGCCAACTTCACTCATTTCGAGAGGGCCGTGTATCGTTTTTGAAACTAATCCACGGGCGAGAGACACGTGTATTTGTGTTAAACTTTATGCCACTTTGACAGAAACTACCTTGTCCGCTGAAAACAGACGGAACGACGCTGTAAGAGATACAAAAAAAGTACGAAAAAAAGTTAATTCAGGTGTTTGTTTGAGTATTTTAACGGTATTTAAATGTTAACATGTTTGAAACTCCTTGCGAAATAAAGTTCATTACGAGAAACCCGACTTGCATCTCCGCAATTTTTTTTCTTCTCATTCTCTCTTCTCCATGGCCCCCACATTCAATTACGGGACCTGGTCCCAGGATCGGAGACAGCCCCCCCCCCCCCCGAATTTTACAGTCTCTTGCTACATTATAATTGAATGGTTATTTCTTACCTACACTCTTTTTAGAATGTTGTTTAACCTGAAAATACAGGGTATAATTATGTTTACTGTTATATAAGTCCCAACTAAGCTTTATTTATAAAATATTCAATGTTTTTTTATAGTTTGTAAAAATTATAATAGTTAAACATTTAAAAATAATCAGAGTCGGACCCGGGCACTGGACCCAGGTGTTCACCCACCCAGCCCCACCCTTGTGGCGGCTATGCTCTTCTCTCGCGTAGAGGACCCTGTAAGGGGACGCACCACAACGCCGAACGTACAATAACGCCGAAAACCATAACGCCGAATGCCAAATTGACTACAACGCCGACAGCTAGAAAACTGCTGTGTACCACAACGCCGAATTACCACAACGCCGAAATACATTAACGCCGAAAAATGTCGTTGCAGGACTGCCACGAAGGTTAGGTTAGGCAAGGTTAGCACACAAATTCATTCAGTTGTTTTTCCTTTTTGCTCCTGTGGCCGCCCCCCCCCCCCCCTTCCCCGCAGAAAATTTTTTTCGGCGTTACTGTATTTTGGCGTTGTGGTACACAGCAGTTTTCTAGCTGTCGGCGTTGCGGCCAATTTGGCATTCGGCGTTATTGTACGTTCGGCGTTGTGGTATTTCGGCGTTGCGGTAACGACCCGTCGTGTAACAGGAAGAGGACACGGCTAGGCGATGCCGTCAGAATGAGTCGTGCGGAGAGCATGTAGCCCGTGCCGGCGGGCTGGCAGGCGGCCCAGAAAGCCCCGTTAAACGTGTTAAGAACGAGTACGTAGAGACGTGACCTCATCTCGGCGTCAAGTAGTCGGTTGCTGCTCGTCCCGCGTCGCTCGAGAGACGCCAGCTGCCCGTCTCTCTCCCCCCTTCCTCCTTCCCACTGGTTGCGCCGCCGGGACAGCCACGACCACGACCCGGGACAGTTCCGAAGTTTACCGGAGTGAAACTTCTTGCTTATTGTGTTTTTTAGGTATAGGAAACATGATTTTCCTTTTGCTGAGGTTGAAGGTATGTATGCAAGTGTGCTGCATCATTTCTAACTCTCCTCTATTTTTTTTTTTGTTTGTTTCACGAGCGTTCGGTAAACTTCGGAGAACTTCAGAACTTTCTGGGTGGGGCTCGTATTCATTTGTTTATTTGTTTGTTATAAGTCTACTAACAGTTGGAAACCTGTTTTTGAAACTTAAAAAAAAATTGAAAGGAAAAGTTTTTATGAAGTTGAATTTTTTTTTTCAAAAGAATCTTGCCACAAAAAAAAAAGGAAGAAAATCTAAACTGACTGTCCAGCGAGTTCATTTTTTCCAAGCAACCAATAACACTGAAACTATTCCAGAAATATTTTTTTTTCTTTCTGGTTTGTCGAAAATACCACCAAAAAACAAAGAGTTTTAAGGTAGGCACACATATAGATAAACAGAAAACACACAAATAACACATATTTGTAGGTCAGTAGACAAACCATAAACAACACGTTAAAAAATTTTATAGGACTACATTATTTTCACAGTGCTGTTGACACAGCAGTGGCACAAGATATGTTGACCATTGGTAAGAACTGTAAAATTTGCGAAGACAGTTATGTGACACAGACTGTACATTATTTTCACAGTGCTGTTGAAACAGCAGTGACATGAGATACGTTGACCATTGGTAAGAACTGTAAAATTTGTGAAGACACGTGACACAGACTGTACATTTTTTTTTTTTTCACAGTGCTAACACGAGGGCGATTGCATGGAAACAACTCTTGTGCTGCCCAAGCTAGTTCCCCGGGACAATGTTATCAGCGGCGTGTGTTTACGTCCAGGTCAGCGTCAAAACACCTCCCACGACACTGTTCGGAACGCTCCTGATAGTTGACAGGAAATTGTTATTGAAAAGAATTCATAGTGCTCTAGTCTTGATGTTGCTAGTTAATCAGGCGTGAGGTACCATACTTAACATAAATAGCTAAATTTATTTTGTGTCTGCAGAAAAGCAGTTTCTGTTATAAGTGTTTCAGTAATCATGTGTATTCTCGTTGTGTAATATTGTGTGTTACTAAGGTAAAGTTGTATATATATTATCCATGGCAGTTTGGTTTTGAATGTAGAGAAACTTTTCATGCTGCCATTTTTGTCAACTCAATTAATATGAATAGGTGAATGGAGAAATTTATAACTATTTGTACATATTTGGCAAATAAGTACCTATGTTATGGATAGCGATATCAGTTTGACTGAGTTTGGGAGAAATAAGCATGGGAAATACAGATAAGTAAAATATTGTAGTCTTAGTAAATGTAAATAATTCGAGGTAATGGATTTAATTATCTACGAATCTAATTCTAATTTATTTTACACAATATTTCTTTCGAAATTTGTAAAAACTGGGTATATCACCTTTTTCCCCAGAAGTAAAACCGGCAATCAAACATCACATGAACATCATTAACAGATAGAGGGGATTGTCCATTTTGACCGAGGGGAGAGGCTGCATTTGCATGATCACGTGGTAACCAGTCAGCTCATCGTCTAAACGTTTAAAACATTGGCTTAAGTGTAGGGTTTGCATTGTAGAAACAGTTTTAACTTTTGAATTGCAATCTTAGGGTTGTTTTTGGCTCATTCTCAAGGGCGTACAAAAAGGGTGTGTATTCTCCCCTTGAAATAGTTAAAGGAAAAAATATATATATTTCTTACCAACAAAAGGGGGAAAAAAAGCCAGCAGCAGGCAAATAGGTTCTGTCCCATCTTCACCTTCAACAAATGAAATTCTGCATACGCCCCTGCTCGTGTTACAGTTATGTATAGCCGTTCGCTTAGCTGTTACTAAGCACGTGGCCACCAGCGATTCTCTCGTAGCTATAGAGGAGTTGTCAATACCTGAGTGTTATACAACCCTCTTGACTTGACCGTTTCGCAGATGTCCTGCCGTTTAGGGGCAAAATCGTGTTAGGTAGGGGTAACCTACCATAACAGTTAATTTTTTTTTCCACCCGTGCTGGAGACGAACGCAGTGCCCGTCATTTTCTAAAATAGTGATAGTTCAATAAAAATGATTCAATTTTATTCATAAAAGTATGTAATTATTTCATCAATGTTTTGTTATGACGTCACGTTAAACTATCTTCCGTACTTAAACCGACTTTACAGACAACCAATTTTTTTTTAATTACTCTACATTATATCAGTCCTAAAAATCACCGAATTTAGCCGAAGTAATAAGTTACTTTAAAATCCCATATAATTATGTACAGGTCATGCATGTGAACCTCGTGCTGCACATATGAACCCAATTTACTTACAATACGTCAGGCAACACATGCATGTTGATTGATATCAAAATAATACCTTTTGAAGTATTTTTTATTTTAGGAAAAAATTTCTACCGTCGTTGCTTTGCTCCTCGTCGAGATGCCGGGAAGACCATCAGCTCGCTGGTCTCTACGAGAGCAACTCGAGCATGGCGCAGTGGCGCACCGGCTCTGCCGTACCTCGCTCGGGGAACATGATGTCGCGACCTCCCCTCTGCCCCCCTCACCCCGTGGGACAGATTACTGCCTGTGTCATCCCTCATCCCTCCCTCGTGACAGTTCGTCAGTACAAGCGCCGCGTTTATTGGGACCGGGCAGGGCCGTCTGTGTTATTTGTCGCGGGCGAACACACGCACACAACTACAGTCCGCTTCACTGAAATTTCGGATGTCGTTACGGCTTCATTATTTTATTTTATTTTATTTACATCGTTTACACAAAGCACCATGTTTTACAGGAAATAATAACACTTAACAAAATATATGTGCGAGTGACCCGAGTTTCCGGGTTTTTTGGAAAAACCTAATTTTTATTAGTTTGTGATATATACTATAAATGGAAGGTTCTAAGATGAAGGCTACTTAAGAATCCTTAACTGTAAACAACGTTTCATGCTTTAAGTACCTTCAAGTACCTTCAAGTTCATAAAAAAAAAACTTTACATAAGGACTTGTTTAGAAGGAAAATCTTTGTAATGTACTAATGTATTGTTAATAATGTATTAATATATTATTATTGTATTAAAATAATATGTAAAACTGGAAATGGTAGAAAGGAAAGAAAGTGTTCAGAGACAGCCTATGATTCAGGCGTTGGTACCAATGAGGAGGTGTACCTAAGAGCGTCGAGAGAAAGGAAAGAAGGTTTTCGGAGACAGCCTATGATTCAGGCGTTGGTACAGATGAGGAGGTTTACCTAAGAGCGTCGAGAGAAAGGAAAGAAGGTTTTCGGAGACAGCCTATGATTCAGGTGTTGGTACAGATGAGGAGGTGTACCTAAGAGCGTCGAGAGAAAGGAAAGAAGGTTTTCGGAGACAGCCTATGATTCAGGCGTTGGTACAGATGAGGAGGTTTACCTAAGAGCGTCGAGAGAAAGGAAAGAAGGTTTTCGGAGACAGCCTATGATTCAGGTGTTGGTACAGATGAGGAGGTGTACCTAAGAGCGTCGAGAGAAAGGAAAGAAGGTTTTCGGAGACAGCCTATGATTCAGGTGTTGGTACAGATGAGGAGGTGTACCTAAGAGCGTCGAGAGAAAGGAAAGAAGGTTTTCGGAGACAGCCTATGATTCAGGTGTTGGTACAGATGAGGAGGTGTACCTAAGAGCGTCGAGAGAAAGGAAAGAAGGTTTTCGGAGACAGCCTATGATTCAGGTGTTGGTACAGATGAGGAGGTGTACCTAAGAGCGTCGAGAGAAAGGAAAGAAGGTTTTCGGAGACAGCCTATGATTCAGGTGTTGGTACAGATGAGGAGGTGTACCTAAGAGCGTCGAGAGAAAGGAAAGAAGGTTTTCGGAGACAGCCTATGATTCAGGTGTTGGTACAGATGAGGAGGTGTACCTAAGAGCGTCGAGAGAAAGGAAAGAAGGTTTTCGGAGACAGCCTATGATTCAGGCGTTGGTACCAATGAGCAAGTGTACCTAAGAGCGTCGAGAGAAAGGATTCAGCCAGGAGACTGCCTGTGATTCAGGTGTTGGTAACGATGAGGAGGAGGTGCACCTGGGAGTGTCGAGTGGCTGACGCCGCCAGCCGACGCCGAAGCGTGCTGGGGTTGGCAGCAGTGGCCTCTTGTTCCCGGAGGGCTGACGCGGCGCGGGTGTCCGCCTGGTACACACGCGCACCTTGATCTCTCGCGAGGGACGCCGACTCTCTCGGCTCTCGGCACAGTGGGTGTCAGCATGGCCCTCCACATTCGGTTACGGTCTTTGGACCCAGGATCGGAGACGCGACGCTTCCCCCCCCCCCCCTCATTTTACTGTCACGTGCTACATTATAATTGCATGGTTATTTCTTACCTGCACTCTTTAGAATGTTATTTAACCTGGAAATACGGGGTATAATTGGACGGTGTTATGTAAAAAATGGTTCAACCCACAAACATTTTCAACTGAGTAAATTGAACTCAAAGTTGGAACACACAATAACCGGTATTGTGGCAGTGCGTTGGAATGTTTGGTCGCAAGATGGCATAGTAGCAAGGAATGTAGGTTAAAATAATTTAGCTCAATTAAAAGTGTCATTTTACCTACACAATTATTTTAATGACTTTTTTCTTTTGTTGGTTAACTCATGTGTGCATAACACCATCCAATTATGGTTACTATTTAATAAGTCCAAACTAAGCTTTATTTATAAAGTATTCAATGTGTTTTTTCTAGTTTGTAAAATATTATAATAGTTAAACATTTAAAAATAAACAGAGCCGGACCCAATGGACCCAGGGGTCCACAAAGCCCCACCCTTGTGGGGGCCATGGGTGTCAGGGCTCATCGTGTATCACTAACCTATTACTGTTATTATGCTTGTTCATGTGCCAAGTATTTTTAAGCAAAGTTTATTTATTTTTGCGCGTTAGGCTGGATTTCATCTGGTGGTGGTGTTTCGGAATGCATTTCGTGACAAGGACCGTCGTGGGAAAAGGGGAAGCGGGGTTGCAAAATGCCCGGGGCCCGAGCTTTGAGAGAAGGCCAAAACATTTTCTCATGTTTTTGTTTACAAAGTTTTGCAATCTGATGCTAATTAAATTCATTGGAAACCTTACAAGTTATGCAATTTTTTCCCCCAGTTATTGTCACGTTTTGTATGTGTTTTTTTGATTTTGGGCCTTGAACATTTGTACGATAAGTAATAACAATGGAGGTCACAAAATTACTTGTCCTTGGGCCCTTAGTTTACCTCGAAGTAAAAATATAGTATATAACACATAAGTAGTTTCCAGTTTTTGTTACTGTGTGTAAACAGTGTATAAACAGTTTTGTCACGGCATTGAAGAATACGCCAGTACTATGTGAACTGGCACTGTTAATGAAGTAGCTCAAAGGATTACATTTTTAGTTTTCTGTGGAAATATTCCAAGATTGTTGGCCAGAAAGACCTGTGGAATCGGGAGTTTTTTTTGTTGTTGTGGGTTTTATGACACCCTGAAGTAGCAGGATACTTCACTCGAAACTTCTGCAACATTTGGCCACTATAATTGTCAAGTTGATCAGTTTATAAACATGATTATAATTATTTTTGTATAAGCAAGTCATCTGTTAAACTGGTAACATTTTCTCGAGAAAAAAAAAACACTGATCACCAAACCACATCATTAATCGCCAGAAAGATCACCTATCCACCATATTGTAGTGCTTTCACAGGAAATTTCTAACTATTAAAAAACTTGCTTTGAAACGACCAGTGTGTTGCTGAAACATTTTAGAACATACTGTACCATCAGCAGCGTAAACCGTCACGATGTGCCCGCTTTGCCTACCGCCCGCGCACTTGGGCAGGTAAGTGTTTCGTGTAGTTTTGTCAGGGGTTGGTTTACTTTCGAACGCTAAAACGTGATGTTCGTATACACGTCGCACGAGCCGCTGGATTTACTCGGGTTAAATTCCCCTCCCCCCTCTCTTTGCGTAAAGTTACTATCGTGTTGATCAGAAAGTTTACAGCAAACGATAATTTTTATTTCCAGACAAGAAATACATGGTGAATAATGTTCTCTGGTGTCTGGAGAAGTGTGGATCGAAGCCTTCTTTATCTCAATTTAACGTTTATCAGCTTTAAAAAAATTAATAAACTTATTTGTCATGCCAATAAGGCTTCAGGTGATGAGATTGTGGAGGACCCCGAACCACTTTGCCACCGAAATTGTACCAACGTGTAAATTTTTCTATATGTAAGTTAACTTTATTGAAGAGGTTGATTCGTAACCAGTTGTGATTTGGTGTAAGTTAACTTTATTGAAGAGGTTGATTCGCAACCAGTTGTGATTTGGTGTTTTATTCGGGATTGACTGTTGACATGGGACGATCAGGGCGTGGGTTCCGTCCCGGCGCGAGGTGCGAGAAGCAGTTTCCCGTGCCGACGCGGGGATGCCTGCGCGCATGCCAGTGACGTCAGCCGGGCGGTATCTGCTTCAGTTGGCCGACGCCCAGCGTCTATATTTGGACGTGCGACCCTGCGCCGCATCTTGCGAGCAGATCGTGGGACTTCCACCTCGCGGCGAAGGTGGTGGTTGGGGTCAGCCGGACACTTCTATTAACTTGACAGCTCTTTGGAAAGTTCACTTCTACGATGCTCGAACTCTTTGGCGAGTTCACTTCTATGAACCTCCAGCTCTTTTGCGAGCCCACTTCTACGAACCTCCAACTCTTTGGCGAGCCCACTTCTACAAACCTCCGACTCTTTGGCGAGATCACTTCTACGAACCTCCGACTCTTTGGCGAGCTCACTTCTACGTACCTCCGACTCTTTGGCAAGTTCACTTCTACGAACCTCCAGCTCATTGGCGAGCTCACTACGTAGTTGCCGTGCCCTCGTTACAAACTCGAAGTTTGTGTTTTTTTTTGTCGTGGATTTCCAGAATATTTAGTATATTGTTACAACAATAAATAGAGATATGAATCGAAATGCACCATCTTTATTTCAACAGTTTTTAAGCCATGATAGTTTTCTATAGTTTGTTTTTTCAAAATTTGTATTCGTTAAAACGTAGTATCATTTAGTAGAATGCTTAATGTTAAATGGCTGGTTTGAATATTTTCTCCTAAGAAGTTTATTATTGTCTTCATTTTTGGGAATGACTAAAACTCTAATAATAATGTTAATATACTCTATTTTATGAGCTTTAAAATTCTCTTTTTTTATTAGTAAATAGGAACAAGAAAGCTCCGTTTCGTCAAAGTTAAATTACTCGTGACGAACAACCAACGATAATAGTATGCCTGGGCAGTGTGTTTGGTACAAGACCACGCCCTAAATAATGGGTTTCTTCATAGTGGCCTAGAAATGAGGATACAGGAACTTCAGACCCCGTAAGGGAAGCACGTCTGCTTTCAGAATCGCCTCGGGCAAATGTCTGCCTGCGGCTATTCAGTACTGTGACCTCTTTGGTCCTGTTTCACTGCCTGCCATGGAGTGGTCTTCCGTTCTGAAGGTGAAGCAAACACACTAGGGACTAATACCGGAAAGCTCCGGGGCGTTTGTGTGAAAACCTGGCTTTATCACGTCAGTCCGATATATAGCAGACTGTATGCCCAGTATGAACCATGCAAGTATTTGTCTATTTCTTACTACTTCTTACCTCCATGGTATGAACAATGTATCTGTTTAATGCAAGTGACACCAACATTATGACAACGGGAAAAAAAATCAACT
Source organism: Bacillus rossius redtenbacheri (assembly GCF_032445375.1). Taxonomy (NCBI): domain Eukaryota; kingdom Metazoa; phylum Arthropoda; class Insecta; order Phasmatodea; family Bacillidae; genus Bacillus; species Bacillus rossius. Next base: position 13,919,560 of record NC_086339.1, read on the forward strand.
TCCATTGCTTTAAATTCCTCAAAAAGAAAATTATCTTGTTTGACACCAGTTATTATAATATATTATATTCAATTTCTCTATAAAATATTTTGTAGTCAAAGCCTATTGTCACTAGGTTATTTTTCATACTTTTTGGGTCAGAATAGAGCTGTCCGGTATTATTCTTTAATGTGTTTGGTTGAAGCCATTATGTTTAGCAGTTGATCAGCAAAATAAGCCGTAGCTCTATAAAGTTCAACGTTGGAAATTCGTTTAATAGCTGTAAACGAACTCGCTAGGAAAAAAAAAGTTTTAATAAATGCTATCATGTGGCTAAAGAAGGATGTTGTCAACACATGAGCAAGGAATTAGCGTTAAAAATGTGTTATCTAAATGGGATAAATGCTAAGGATTGCGCTGCCATGATTCCTAACCCGCAAGATGTTCAGTAACGTTTTGCACTCGTTTTTTTACAAGCGGGAACAGCACCCACGGGAACGTAAGTTTACTAACACGCTGTATAAGAGATATTTACACACTGTTCAAGATAAGATGTCGGTAATTTGTAAGGGTTGCGACTTTTCAGTAGAAAATTAATAATTAAATTCCAACTGTATGTCCATATGTAATATTTTTGTAGTTTCTGTGTTGTATATTAGTGACAGTGGCGCAGTCAGGCGGTTGGATGGGATACGGAGAGAGGGAGAGTATCGTACGTTATATATCCTTTTGCGAAACCTCACGTATTAGTGGTACAATTTGCTTTTGTTTTGGCACTTAAAACAATATATCTCCGTAATCCGCGTTGTTTGTCTTATAGTTTTAGGTTTTCACGGGAAAAAAAAAATTCAAAACAGTTAAGTGCTACTGAAAATGTTTTCCAGAAATGCCACGTATACTTTCCCGAAGGGGGAAAAAAAAACTCCTGGTTAAGCGTTCCCTTCTTAGGATCCTGTTCATGCGGTAGTTAACGGGCCTACGCGAGACTTTGGATGTGCGCGTTGGTGTCAGTTCATTGGGTGTCTCTTCCTGGCGTCACCGTTCACGCCGTAACGCCTCGACGCCTAGATTCACCCGGGGTGAAAGTCCAAATCGTCAAGCTTTCCCATTTTTTTTATTATTTATACCGGGAACCTTCCCCCCCCCCCCTCCCGTTCCGCTCGCACTGCGCAGGTGCATGTTCCTCCGATGGGCGGGGAGGAAGTCCAATTACCGGACAATCATCTCGGGCGGAAGAAGTTAAAGAGACCGGAGTGTTACCGGCCGCTTTCCCCACTCGTCAGCTGCGGTGGTTGTTGAGTCGACCACTCAGCCGCCCCCTCCACATACTGGAGGGTCTGAAGGGTCGAACCGTGCTCGCGAGGGGTGAAGCTACGGCGTTCGCATCACGGATTACATTCTAAAGCCCGCCGCACACGGTACAATATTCCTTACAATATTGTAAACTAGGAGTCGTACTGGCTCTACTACTAGTTTCTACACTCGAATTCAAACTGGATACTAGTAGCTGTACGAGCTGGGCTACTGGTTTTGCGTAATAGACTGCGTCCTATTTTCGTTGCTTGGTGTGTTCCAATATTTTTAAGGAGTGGCCAATCAGAACTCACGAAAACAGCACGAGGGGTTGTTTACACTTTTAAGCGCGCATGTCGTGATAAACATGGACGGAAAGAAGAGGAATAGTGACTAAATCCTCGTTTTAATAAATGCATACAAAAAAGAGCCTTGTTTGTACGTAGTAAAAAATGTGAATTATCATAATAAAAATTTGTTGTGGAGAATATTCTCTTAACAAAACTGTGCAGCAGAAACTTGTAGCGCACCTAGTGTTTCAGCTTGTAGCCTACACAGTACAGAAACCAGTAAGCATTCTAGTAAGCAAACTAGTAGAAAATATTGTACCGTGTGCGGTGGACTTAACTTTGTACTCTTTTAGTTGTCCATTTGGACAAGATGACGTGCGATCGACTACTTGGGCGTCTTCGAGAAATTCGCAAGAGGAAGTTTTACGCGTCGAATATGTACCGGCGCGTTGTGACCACGAGGCGCGGGATGGCGGCGGTGGTCGAGAAGAGTCTGCCTCTGTAGCGTAGTCGGCAACGCACCAGGGGCTCTGGTTTCGAATCCCGGTTAAGACATGGATGCAGTTTGTGTTCGTCTTAATACACCAACAACCACAACTACAATTTCACAATGACTCGGGGTGACATGAAAATACAATATTAAGGGAGGGGGAGATGATTGGCGCACTGGTGACTGTCTTAACTTGCCAGTGTGCCACCCATCTTAAAAAAAATATTCTAGCATTCAAGCTCCGTAATCGTTTGATCTCTGGATCGAGTCCTACTCATGGTTTTTTTTTTTAAATTTATATATATTTTTCCAACATTGGTCATATTCTTTCATATATATTATATATATTACAATTCAAATCTAAAATAATAAAAAATACGTTTATTTGCATGAATGTTTATTGAATTTCCAATTATGTTAGTCTTTATTATAATATAAATATATTTGTTGTAATAATAAACATTATTGAACAGACAAAATAAAATGGCGTCTGTTAGTTCGTTTCTCCATTGAATATATACCTTAAATATATATTAAATGTTTTTTCTCTTCCTTAAAAAAATTTTGCTTAGTGTTTGCTCGCTAAGTGAAGCTTCTGTCGGATGTTCGATAGGTTACTATAAAACGTAATAATTATTGACGTCATCAGGAACAGGTTAGTAATTTATTCGTGCTTCAACTTGAGTTCACAAAATCAACACAAGAACAAAGTTGTCGTATCGTGCATTTAATGCTTCCAGTGAGCATTCCAGTGGTTAGTTAGCAGAGACTTTCATTTGTGGATAATGCGGCGTGCAAGGCCGGCTGGACATTATCTGTGAAGAATGAGTCACGGTGCTGTAAAAAAAAAACTGTCCCTCATGCAGATTGACTTAATCAAGGACGTTTGGTAGACTTCAGAAACAGGAAAAACTGTAGTTAATTCTCGTCAGCTTGGATAGATCATGTTTGTAATAATATGCTACTTATTGAACGTACGTACAGGATGATTCTCAAGGCGTTACCAGTACATACAAGTGCTTAATTCTTTCATAATTTGAAGCAGGGTAGTTAAAAACATTATAAAATGACGAGTAAAATAATCCATTCAGAGGCAAATACGTTCAGTGATGAATTATGAATTAACCCACCTTATCAGACCTATCAGAACTTACTTAACATGTTGTTAAATGTGAGTCTTCCAGTACTCGCCGGAGATGTGTAACATCTAACCTCGGTAACGAGCAAATTCACGTGTTCTCATGTTGCAAATACACTTATAATATGAAACTCGGACACGAAGTTTAACGTAGAATTCTTAAAAATGAAATATTAACGTGAATCATTTGAGAACACGCATTATAACACTAAGTGTATGTTATCAGTATGTGAATACTACCTACAAATAAAAACTTTTAACATTATTGAGTTGATTTCACATTTACGATTTAACAGTAAACATTTCATCCTAAATTCTTTCAGTCTTCGGGGCATCAAATATATAATTTGTATGATGAACGCTGTCTATCTCTGCATTTTAGTATTAACTAAGGGTTGTAATTCCAAGACTCTAACATATTTTTGACGTGCCAACGCCTAATAAATCGATGAACGCCGGCTGCACGCACGAAAAAGTGTCCCTTTACGCATATTGTCCCGTTGCGCTTTGTCCCGTTACGCTCATTGTACGCTTGCGCCGCATCTATCTCTCTTCCACTCGATTGGAACAACCATCGATTTGACTTTTTCGAGGCACATTAAACTTGAAACCCTCTCATTCGTTTCCTACTTTTCCTATCGTCGTCCTATCCTTAACAGAATAACACAGATTGGAAGAAGTTAAATAGCAAACATGTATAAAAGTTATAGTTAAAATAATCTCTTCGTTAAAGTAATAAACATATTTGAATTAAAGAGTGCAAATAAAAGTAAATTTATCAGTTAAATTGTAGATTTCATTTCACTCCTTCTTTGTATCCATACAAAATAGTGATAATTCAATAAACATGATTCGATTTTATTCATAAAAGTATGCAATCATTTCATCAATGTTTTTTATGACGTTGTCACGTTAAACTATCGTCCGTAAACCGACTTTACAGACAACCAATTTTTTAAATCACTCACGTCAATTTCGGGAACAGGACCCACATTTATATGACATATTTTGCTTCAAATGATGTAAAAGTATAAGCCCTGCGAGTGGCGGTAACTCTTCGAGGCACACCCGGTGTTTTATAGAAGTTGCTTTTACGCACCGCATAAGGTTACAGCAAATAATCTACACTTAAAATCTTAAAACGGATTTAAAATTTTGTCATTTAGTCATCGAAATTAAGGGATATAGTTTATAATGAAAATAATCGGTGATTCTATTCAGAAGCGTACGCAGAATTTCATTTAGGGTTGTGGGTGGGGGTGGGAATAAAAATTATAATTTTTTTTCTAGGATTTTGGGGAGGGGGTATATCTCCTATTCTAGTATGAAGATCATCTGCGCTCTTCTTCACAACGCAAGGCGACTACAAAAAACAAAAACAAAACAAAAAAACAAGTTTTCCCAGTCTTCAGAATTTTAGCGTTCTTCAGGACAGCTGACCAGTTGGAAATAAAGCGGAACCATGTCTCCCGTAGTCAGATATTTTTTTTTTGTTTTAGAGTAAAAACCCCGTTAAATTCTGGTTTTTTGGATTGTCTGATCGATTTCGCTGTGTGTTTGGTTGTTCCGCTGGACTGCGCCCGTTGATGGAATCCACTTGGCTACGGAGAATCAAGAAGAGCGAATCGGTTCATTACCTCTCGATTATGGCTGTACTCTCTCTCTCTCTCTCTATCTCTATCTCTCTCTCTCTCTCTCTCTCTCTCTTTTCCTCTCCCCCTGAAGTCAACCTGCTGCTTGCGGGTGTCGCGGTCTGACGTGGGCCACGACGGCTGTCAACTTGAAGGGCGTGCCTCATTCCGCGTTCTGTCCATGAACGTACTGTCCCATAACTCAGCGTCAAGCCGAGGACAGCTGGAAGGCCAGTAAATTGCACTACTGGTTCAGAAAACCCAACATTCGAAAAATGTTGTGTGTATTTCTTATAAAGATTTTAAAATCCCCACCCTGCACATAATTATTAGATGCTGTGACTAAAAATTTTTTGCTACGCAATCATAAATAACCATACTATCGATAATTCAAAATAAAATCAAATATGCTATAGTTTTCGGGGGTGAAAAAAAATATTTCCTAGACCTACGCAGACGCTCAAACCGCTGGCTCCGATGCCTTAGCGCTTTTGAGTTTAACATTACGGGGGATATAAGTTGTGCCGCGTTTTTTGATCGGCTATTTGTGGAGAAGTATTGAGAGTTTAGTTTTCTTTCGCACTCTCTCGTTAGTATAAAGCTCGTGACGGCTTGCGAACTAACGGCGCTAGTAGTGCACATACTCAGTCTTAACAAACACTGTGTTTAGTGGAAGTTTCGCAGGTAATTGAATATTAAAATCTTAATTCTGTCACTCATTTAATTCATTTAATACGTGTTTTAGAGATTATGATTTTTCCATTCATTTAGAAGGAGCTTCGCACGTCTTCAATGCATAGCAGTGACTTGTGATTTTCCCGTCCATTCAAGTTGAAGGTAATAATGTGTAACCCGAATAAACGCTTTTCTCATACCCATTCATCCCAGTGGGTGATGTTTTTTTTTTTTTTTAATTTTTGGAGGAGAATTAATCTTGGCAACGGATTTTTTCGGAAAGATTTTCTCAGGGAAGGGAGTGTTTTAGGTTGCAAGCTGACGGTTGAAGCATAATGATACGTTGTTAGGAAAGCAAGGACGATAATAGTTTGACCACAAATTTTATCTTGATCTTTCAGTACTTAACCCTGAGTCTCAGAAATTGTATTGAAGGTAAACAGGATGAAGGCAAACAAATTTTTTTTTCTGGCTCGTGTACATGAAAATAGCCTGTGGCTTATTAATGTACCCTTAAAATTGTTAATTGTAGATGGCATTTCTCAGTCTAAACTTCTTACCTGCCACGTTCCTTGTTAAAAACGTGGTGGGATTATGTGTGTATGTGCTCGGAAATCTAGTGATATACACAGCATTCGGCAAATAAAATAAAAACGTAGGGAAACAAAACACACCATGTGCTTCTTAGAAAAAATAAATTGTTCTCGTGAATTAGAAAGTGACATTGGTAGGCGTTCAGGTATAAGACGACAGGAAATAATGCGGTACGCGCAGTGACTATATCGGGTCGTAAAAATGAAAGCCGGGCTTGTTTATCGCCGTGTGTAGGTAGCCGGGAGCCAGTTTGAAGAAATACGTTACGAGCCCTGCATGGAACTTTCTACGCCCAATACCACGTGGGCAGAAACGTCGTGGACACTTGTGCATTCCTGAGCATATTCGGTGTCCGCGCGAAATTCTGTTTTTTTTTTTTTTTTTTTTTTTTTCCCCGTGGTTAAGAAATATTTTCCCTTTTTTTTCGTGACTCGAGGTTTATCGAACGATTTTGGGATCGATCTTTGAGGAAGAAGAAAAATTCCTTGAGCGTGACTCCACTTGATTGAACTGGAAGCTTGCTCGGTGTTTATCCAGTAAAATTGGCAGCCACTGGGAAAACACGGGTCCAAGGCCAATTTAAGCGATCTTATTTTTTAATTAGTTTTTCAGAGTTTCCGTTGCCGTTGTCTGGAATGGCCTTCTCCGCTCCTGGGCAGCAGCTGCTCTGGAGATGACGGCGGATTCTTGGACTTTTCAGTTGACGCATGCAATAGTGTTAATAGCCAAGTTTTTGCCACCTTCCATTTTAGATTCACTGACCGTACAAGATTTAAGTCACTGATCAATTTTTAAATTGACCAGTGTTCAGGCCCTATTTCCTTCTGCTGACTACATAATTGTAATCCTATATCTAAAACTATAAATATATTTTTCTGCTACATTCTATACAGAAATAAAACAAAATTATCAATCACACCATTTCCAACATGATGTTGGTAAATTTTGTAGAGAAAGTTATCTTCTGAAAGAAAATTAAATTAATTTCTGGGGGATTTGTTTTCAGCTCCTTTTATTATATTTGATACGTGTGTTTCTCTTTGTTTCATGCGGACCACATCAGAGTTAAATATGTTTTTGTTTTTGTAGTTTTTCCATTTAGATCCTATGGCCTAAGCGGCTGCATAAATGCCTAAATCGTAGCGTTGTATGTTACGATGGAAGTTTTCTTGGAAAATCCCGTTCTAACTGTAGCAGGAAGAGGGAATATCAGGGAATTGTTAGGGAAAGTCAGAGAATTTACTTGGAATTCTAGAAAATGTCATGGAAATTCGCCAGTGATAGTAATTTGAGGGGAAAATGTCATGCTCCTTTCTGTTATCACCTAGGTCCTAGAATGTGAATGCATTCGTTCTTTCAAATGGTGTTTTAGTGCCTAATCGCACACATTATCAGATGGCTTATGATTGGTTCTGTATAGAATTTTCAAGAGATAAAGTGGAGATAAATCTAGCCAGCTATGGAGATGGCGAGGGCTGGATTTTCCTTATTTCTTTCAGAAAATTAAAAAAAAAAGCTTATTTAATTAAAATTCTTAGGCAAAATGTTAAATTTTGATAATGTAAGGTCTGGGAAATTTTATTGCAGATTTGTGTGAATACCCTGTGCCGTCTTCGCTCGGTTTTGAAAACTTCCAGTAGGTACCGCTTGCGCATTTCTGTGGCCGAAGACGTGTGTTAGTGGAGTACGAAGTCGACATGTTTAAGAGTAAACCTTGTGGCTCTGGCATCTCTGTTCCGAATAGAACAGTCCTGACAAGGCTTACCACTTCGACTTGAAACTTATATGGTTCCGTTACATTTTCCCAGTTCACTTCTGCGTGCCAACTGATTCTTAGTTAAAAATTTACACCAAATTTTCTTTCAGTAAAGTCTGTTTTAAAAAACAATTGTTTACATACGCGTCACGATATGCACGACGTATCGATGTCGCCATTGGTGCAAAAACCTTGGGCCGCAGGTCCACCCACTTCCCTTTCCCTTCGCCAGTGTGTGCCATTCCTCACCAGCGAAGTCTACAGATTGGCACCCCTGGTTATCATCCTAAAACAGTGATGGAATACTGGGTTTCGGATAGCCCGCTTAAAGAATTAGGTGTACTGTTGTTGATGTTCGATTTTTTTCTTTGCAAATTTAGAATAAGTTGTCAGCTGAGACCGATATGAAGCAATGATATTCTCACAACTATTGACACACATCATCTATATATAAATATAATATTCTCACAACTATTGAAAAATATTATATATATATTACATTATGCATGGTTTCATGGTTATACTTATTTGTTTTGTTTTTTTATTTTTTGTTAATGTTGTTAAGAGAATTATTTTGTTCATCACATGGCATTAATTTGTTACTCAACAGGAAAACACGGCATTAAAAACATTTTTGCAAGATATTTATTATTTTTATTATATTTTAATATTTCCAAACTTTCAGTAATTCTCCATTTGTATCATTAAAAAAAATCCACTTTGTTATTTCACAAAAATTATACCAAAATTTACTACAGGCCTTGGTTAAAAAAAAAAATGGTTGTAGGTCATGTATTTCATTAATCAGTGACGTTTTAAAAATACACGTTTTGTCTGTACACGCGAATATAAAAAAATTCCAGTAGGTGTTAATTAATGTCCTGTAATGCAAGATTTCAGCGAAAGACTTGTCTGTATAGTGTGGCAATTGCCACGATGCGATTTACGATCGGGTTGATTTCAAAAATAAAAAATAAAAACGTGGCCCTCGCAGGCTGCGGGACTTGCGGAGAAAGGTATCTCTGCCCACCAGGTGTCAGCAGTGAGTGTGGCCTGGGCCCACGTGACATTCCGTTAACCGCGGAGGTTTCCCGTCCGATCGTAGAGCCCGCGAGGGGGAAACTTAATTCGGGCTTTCTAAAAATCCTTTCAATTAACCGTGCAACGAGGGTTTGTGCGGCGGTGGATGAGGAGGAGGAGGGGGAAGAGAGGTGGTTACGTGTTCCCGCGGGCGGCCCACCGGGGAAGACCGCCGCCGTCCACGCAGCGTCGGCGCGCGCAGTGCTCGCCGTCCCGTGACGTCACGCCCGATCGGCCGCGGTGAAAGTGCCACCGGGCTATTTCCATAACACTTTTTTTTTTCACCGTCCCCCAATCTGCCTCTCTTTTTTTTTTTTTTTTTTTTTTTTTTTTGAGCGGTATTCTCTGGGCCGGCGACAATAGTCCAGCCTCGTTCTTACCGCTCGGGAGAGATCGGTAGCGATCGGTAGCGGGCATAGCTCATCCCAATCTCTGGTTATAGTCTAGATTTAAGAGTGAGGGGAGTTAAGTCATGGCGCCAATCGTTGCCATGGCTGGCCAATCCCCTCCTAGCACATGATGAATGCGACCCCTCTCCCTGCATGGCTAATCCCAGCATGACTAGGCGTATAGGCTTCGGCCTGAGACGCACCTAGGTCCCTCCCTAACCCGGACCCCTCCAAAATACTCTTAGTTTTTAGTTAGGTTAAAAAAAAAAAAATCCCATGCCCTCTCGGAATAAAGTCCTCACTAAACATGCACGCACAAAACACCAAGCAACCGACCTCCACACACGCCCGAAGCGGTATACGAACGCTATTTGAAAACTGCTCGAGATACCCGTGTGGGATCTGCTTACGAAAATAATTTCAGAATACTCTTGAGGGCGGATGAGAAGTCCTGTTCCGTATTTCCTTTTTTCAAACTGTATTTTTTAGGAGAGTTGTTTTCAGAGTAATTTTTGGTAGGGATGGGCCAATCGAATTCTCAAATCCTCAAAATACCACTAGATCCTTAGTATCCGAAGGATTCTATATTTGAAGAAAAATAGTAAAGGAAGTAAACTTGATCATTCATAACCCTGTAAAGTTTATTAGGTCAAGTTTTTCTTTCATACGTATGTATCCTGTTACCATTCCCTAAGACAATGTAATTTAACATGGAATAATATATTTAAAATTACAATGGGTATTAATTCTAGTGGAAACGTATTTTGTAAAACATGCATTTCAAGAGTACATTTCTGTTTCCCGTGTATTATTTGGTTTTGACCTTTGGGACCTAGATGAGGATTCGAGATTAACTGGCATTTGGTCCATCACTAATATTTAGGAATAAAATATCTTAAAATCACACTCAATGGACTCGCAGTACACCTTTATCTTCATTTCTCCGCCACATGATGATAAGGTTACCGCTATTGTCCACAGCCTGGCGCCTAGAGGCTGCACCGCGCTAGAAGCACCAGCGAGCGTCGCACGACGTCACTGTCGCAGACATCACTGCTGGTTGATGACCCCGGGGGGCCGAATGCAAGAACCGCGAATTCCGCAAAGGAGTCTCAGACGACAGGATGACGCCCCCAACCTCCAGTGTCGAATTATAAATAATTATGTGGCGGTTGGTGTTACAAAAAAAAAACCTATTGAGTTTAATAGCTTGGCTGTGACCAGTGAGGACGCAAGCGCGGCTCCAGAAGGGGGGCGGTGGGGGCGATAGCCCCTCCCGCGACCAATTTTATTGAATAGTGTATATTTATGTTTACTTAAATATTTAATTTCATATGTTAAACTTTTATCTCATCAAAAGTTGCATGGAGCTACTAAGGTTCTGTATTTGAAGCCTGTAATTTGTAAATAATATTCCAAGGCCAATATCTGACCACTTTCATTTTTTGCAACTACGACCTTTCTTTGTGCGATAGCCCCTCCCGAAAAGTCATCATGAAGCCGCCATTGGTGAGGAGTTTAAAGTTTCAGTGGGGCTGACGACGCGAGGTTGGAGGTGGTGTGTGTGTATGTGGCGGAAGTCTCGGTACTGAAGACTGGATGTTAAAACCATAACCACCATCGTTCCGAAATCACCCCACGAAAAAAAAAAAAAAAAAAATTGCCGGGATGGTGCCTTAGGCCGGCGCCTCCGTCTGTCCATCGATCGCGTGACCTGCAGCCAATCATAGGGCCCAAAACATATCACCCGTCCGTCAAAAGTTTGAAAAGCTCATACTTTCAACAGACGGGACGGATGGATTGTCTATATCAATGTTTGGCTGCGCCAGTCACACGTAACAAGAATACGGGTCTGTGGAGTACAACGATGTATAACCTCCGAAAAATTAAAAAAAAAAAAAAAAAAAAAAAAAAAAAAAAAAAAAACACGGATTGTTGGCAGCACGTGTTCGGGAATATATTCTGAGAGGGCGGATGAAGTCAAGTAGTAAATCTCTTGGTTGGAGGCGTGGCGACGGACTATTGTAATTCCAGCTCTACTTGCACGCGACGTCCGGTTCCTTCTTTCATATCCATGGTTTGTTAGTTGCTCTCTCTCTCTTTCTTTCTCTCTTCTCTCTCTCCTCTCTCCTCTCTCCTCTCTCCTCTCTCCTCTCTCTCCTCTCTCTCTCCTCTCTCTCCTCTCTCTCTCTCTCTCTCTCTCTCTCTCTCTCTCTCTCTCTCTCTCTCTCTCTCTCGTCTCAAACGACTTAGATCTCGACGAGACGTGAAATGCAGTGAAATGAAAATCTTCCGCTGTTGTGCGGAGTGTGTAGTGTCGGTTGGTGGGAAGGGGAATTGGTGTGTTGTGGTTCGGAACCCCCCCACCCTCCGCGTGTGGCACGGCCAGTTTGCGCGCGAACTGGAGCGAGACCGGTGGCGCCTGGAGCGGACTGCCGGCGGCTCTGGGCGGTAATTGCCCTGCTCTCCTCCCTTCTTCCCGGTACCCTCTTTTACACCCCTTTCCCGATCTCCCTTATTCTTGCCCCTCGCAGTCCCAAATTAACAATTACCCCCGCGACGTCTCCGCCGCCTGCAAGTCCGTTAGACGCTTTTGGAATTAGGGCGTTGCGACGCGACCACGTAATTTCCTTGTCCATCACGTCTGTCTGAGCGCTTTTCCTGTGGATGTGCCTGTCGCAGCAGCACTCTATTGCGTTTTGTGATAAATGTAACAAACTCCATGTTTCAATCTTAGGCTTCCTTTGGCTTCTGGGTTGAAACTACTTTCTTGGAAATGGTGTGCCAGACATTTCGGCATGCCTTTTTGCAGCCATCTTCAATGCATGTTAGAATTTGTTGATCGACCGAGAATATGTCTGCAACAAGACTTGTCGAGACGTCGAGTTCACCATCATTCCCACGCTTGGCCCCAATCCAGAAGCAAGTACGTTGTCAGAACTCCGCCTGGTCAGTGGTGTATTCGTGTTGGCGAGGCGGGATGACAAGCGCGACGCTCTCTGGTGCTTCTAGCGCGGTGCAATGGCGGCTTCAGGATGACTTTTCGGGAGCTATCACACAAAGAAAGGCCGTGGTTGCAAAAAATGAAAGTGGTCAGATATTGTCCTTGGAATATTATTTACAAATTACAGGTTTCAAATGCAGAACCTTAGTAGCTAAATGCAACTTTTGATGAGATGAAAGTAAACATAAATATACACTAATCAATAAAATTGGTCTCTGGAGGAGCTATCGCCCCCACCGCCCCCCTTCTGGAGCCGCGCTTGGCGCGGTGTCGACTCTGGACCGGCGCCCAGTCTTCTCGTCGTGCGTAGGACAACGAACTGTGGGATTTCAGTACCGACCACGGCATTAGATGGCGGAGAAACGATGATGAAAGGTGTAATGCAGGTCCCTTGAGTGATTTCAAGGATCTGTACCGGTTGTTTCATACCTAAACAAAATAGTTTAAAAATGAAATACGGGGAACGGAATCCACTCATCCGCCCTAAGCGTTTTCTTGAATAGGATATCTTGAGCAGTTTTTAAATCAATGTTCGCAGGCTTTCACGGTCATTGTCTGAAGTAGCTTGCCTTCTGGGTTGTAGCCGTGTCCTTGGCAAGTAATTGACCGACGTTTAGGTAGACATTGCAGTCGCCATCATCAGGGAGCAGTTACCTGGCTGCTTAAAATAATAATAATAAACCTGGCTGACAGGTAACTGCTCCCTGATGATGGCGACTGCAATGTCTGCCGAAACGTCGGTGAATTATTTGCCAAGGACACGGCTACAACCCAGAAGCCAAGCTACTTCAGTTTTTTTTAAAAATCATTTAGCTTCTTCTGAAGCTCTGTCACCGTAAATTGTAGTCGGAGCCCGTAACTTCAATGTAAATCAGCCTTTAAAAGAAATAGTGTTTTTATCCTTCCCCGCAATACATGTTTATAGTTGCAGCAGTGCAAAGGTAAGGTGACTGTTTGGCCATCCCTAGCCGCGATGCAAGGTCCTGGCCGCCTTTTTTACTCCCGTCTACGGAGGGTGAGTCATGAACCGGACTTGCGCGCGCCGCGGGGGGGAACCTATGGGTTCTTTGTCGTCCCGCCTGTTAGCATCCAGCATCGCGGGCCTCGAGGACTCCCGTCAACACGGGACGCCTTTCAGCCGCACTGCCTTGCACCGCGTCGTGCGCCTTGCTTCCAAACTAGACAGTTCTCACAAGTATGGTTCGGGTGAGGTAGCGAATAACCACTGCCTTGTTGGGATACAACTTCCAAAACGTGTGTACAAACCGAATTCCAGCAAGGAAACAAATTAAACGGTGTCCCTGCGCGAGGCTAGAAACTGGTTTTGAACGCATTCTAGCGGACGTTTCGCAACCTTCGATACAATTGTTAACTGCAAAAAAATACCAGATGTAGCAGCAACAATCGCACATAAACTACAACCGCATCTGTAAATTTTTAAGGTACGATTACCTCTTTTTATGACCATTAAAGTTTACAAAATATATTCCATGATAGTTTCGCTACCATAAAATTTTTTTTGGCACACCATCACGCTTGGTACGTCCCCCGATTATAAAAAAAAAGTGACTACGATATGTTTTTGACGTGCTTCCGAGGCCTTCGGGCATCGTTGGTTCTCCTGCGGGGGCGGCTGTTGGGGGGGGGGGGGGTGTCTATTGCCCGCTTACTTTTCGGGACTTTGAAAAGTGATCTTGCGGTTTATTTCTAGGCATCTATTAAAATTTTAATTAAATATGAACTAAACAGTAAAATTATATTTAAAACAAAAACACGCATTCTATGTTGCATGAACTGAAAAAAAGTATAACATATTCTTCTAATTGCTCAACAGCGTCAGAATGAACTGCAACTCTGTATAACGTAATTTTTTAATAAGTTTAAAATAAGAATCTGGTAATAAACCAAACAATTGATTTTAATGAAATAAAAGCGAGGGACACTCTCTTCTTTCATTTTCATAATGACTTTGACCTAACGAATATACATTAGTGATATATACATATATATAATTTAAGCAGATTGATATAAAGCACCCCATGCTTTTTTCATTAAAATTGTTTTGTTTATTATTTATTATTTTCAACACATTAAAAAAAATACTTTTCACAGTGTTTTAGTTCATTCGGTCGATGTTGAACAAATAACTTAAATATAAATATTATTTTATACTTTTTAGTCCATACTACAAATAGTGTATTTGTTTAGTTTTTTTTTAAATATAATATTTATGTCTTGGAATACCGTCCTAAGATTTCTTCCGCCCACATTACGGAAAGTCAGCGATATTGGAATCGGTCAGGAAAATTCAGGGAATTCACTTGAAATCCTGGAAACGTCATGGATATTTCCCAGGGGTAGTAAGTTCAGTGGGAAATTTCATGCTCCAGCCTGCATCGCCCAGATTGTGAATTTTTTTTCACATGATGTTATAGTGCATAATGATAGGCACTATGAAATTGCATACGCGAAGTTATATTTGAATTTAATTATTCTTGTATATAATTCTAGGCCAGTGTCGGGAATGGTGGAGGGTATATTTATCGTTATTTCTTGTCAGGAAAACTCAAAAAAATGTAAATAAAAAAATAGTAAGGGACATTTGAAATTTTGGTCATGGAAAGCCGGAAAAGTTCAGGAAATCTGATTGTAGATTTGTGTGGACACTTGTAAACAGACACCGTTTTGCTTTGTTGGGGAATGGATGCCACTGGCACTACTTTTTGAAAACTGTCAAACTGAGACCGGTTTCACGAGACAAGACTGTACCGGGCAGAAGAAAAAAACTGTTTTGAAAACGCCGTTTGCTGGTCGATTACGAGAAAGCCGGCACGGACCAGGAATTGTGGGACGAAAGACTTGGCTTGTGTAGATTTGTGTGGACACTTGTAAACAGACACCGTGTTGCTTTGTTGAGGAATGGGTGTCCCTGGCACTACTTTTTGAAAACTGTCAAATTGAGACCGGTTTCACGAGACAAGACTACCGGGCAGAAGAAAACTGTTAACGCCATTTGCTAGTCGGTTACCAGGTTCGTTTGTGGAAGTCTCGACTGCATTGTCGGCGGGGCACGAGAAGGCCGGCACGGACCAGGTAATTGTGGGACGAGAGGGACTTGCACTTGTCGTACCGGTGAAGGTGGCGTGGGCCGCCAGACCCCGCCTCCGAAGACAAGCCGCGATGCAACTCGTGCCGCGCGGGCCGGTCGCCGCACCGGTCCGTCGTGATTGGCCGCGGCCTTGAACTGCCCCTGGCCCCCCTTGCCCCCTCCACCCGCACGGCCCTTCAGGGGTGTCCAGCTCGTCGCGTGTACCCGTAGCTTCCAGCTACCACTAACTCTTTCCACTTGTAGCTGACGCAATTAACACGATACGCCGTCTCTATAAACCTAACCACAAATAACCTACGATTGCATGATATATTCCAAAATAAATAATTAAAAAAAAAAATTCAAACTTAAAGTGATTGTAAGGTGTTCGAAAACAAACATCAACATTGCGCAAAATTCAACCGAAGACTAATTTACGCATAGGCATACGCCTGAAGAAATTAAATAATGGGTAAAAACACCCCACGTTGAGGATCTAGAAAACAAAAATAAAATTGACTAACATCAATACCAGTTATACACACACAGATTCATACATTAAGTACCCGTTAAGTGATTATGCTAAGAAGGAGTTACAAATATGCTTCTTCAGTTCGTGTTTGAAGGTAGCCAAGTTTTTTTTTATTGCTGTATCGCCTGGTATAGTTTGTTTCAAAGCCATTGTTTCCTCTCAGCCAATGAGGAATTTAAAAAAGGTGAAGTGAATTGCCCTAAAATGTTGTTAGTTGTGTTTGGTGCAGAGCAGACTACGTTTTCAAGTTGAATCTCGTGAAGTTACTAACGGGAATGGGTCCCAGGAGTCGATTGTAAAATTTCCAGGATAGCGGAAGTGATTTGTAGTTTTTGCAGTCGGATATTCTATAGTATATACCCATTCTTGGCAGCCAGGGGAAGATGACTTGAAATTTCTTTGTTACTGGCGAGTGCAGACCTACAGACGTAACGCGATGACTTGTGAAATCAATCTGTGACCTCTGTGTTTTGAGTGCGAATTTTTCTTCGAGAAGCCATTAGTTATAAACAACTGTGAGGCTGGAGTTTAAGGTTTCTTAATTTGCATAATCATATATTTTAATTATTTGTACTTCCTGTTATTTTTTTTTAATTTAAGAGAAATAAAATACGTATTATTCTCATATAGTTGTGTGTGTGTGTATGGATGTTAGTATGTATGTATGAAATTAATATAGGCCTACTCCAACACCGTTTGACCGATCGGCATGAAATTTGGCACATCGAAGTGTTTTTTTCATGCTGAAGGTTTTTATGCTATCCACATTTTTTTTTTATTTCCCGCTTGGTGGCGCTACAGCGCATCAACTCGTAAACCGTTTAACCGATCGCCATGGGTAAACAGAAAAATCATGGGTCATAGACATACAAACAGTAATTATGCTTCATTTGTCTGTGTCCACCGCGCTGTCTTATAGCGCTATGCAATTAGCTTTAACTCACGGACAATATATAACCCTGTGTTCAGCCCGGGCAACGCCGGGTACTACAGCTAGTATATACACACACACACACACACACACAGACA
Organism: Bacillus rossius redtenbacheri; assembly: GCF_032445375.1. Lineage (NCBI taxonomy): Eukaryota > Metazoa > Arthropoda > Insecta > Phasmatodea > Bacillidae > Bacillus > Bacillus rossius. The sequence continues at coordinate 13,936,528 of NC_086339.1, forward strand.
GGGTGGGTCATATTAACAAACTTCGACTGCAAGTTCCTCATGAGTTGTTACCCCCAATTATTGGTGTTGGTGTAAATTCATTCAGTTTAAACATTATCCAGGCGCACAGTGTTCCATTTTTAATACTTCCTCTAATATTTCCAGTGAAAAAAAGTGTTCAGCTCCCAACTTCAACGGCGTATACCTCGGGAAGCTTTTAAGGCCAATAGCTTTACGTATGCTTTCAGTTTAACAGCTTTTGGCAAAAAAAAATCATAGTCCTATAATGAAATTTTTCAGGAGAAGCAAAAAAAAAGTTCCTCCTTTGTTCATTGGTATTTAAATAATGTGAAACTTATACTGTAAAACAAATTACACTTCATCTCTCTTTCATTTTTTTAATCAACATTAGTACGCAAACATAGTTGAAACAACTAGGCGTGAAACTTCTTGTTCGGTTATTTTTTATTTCGTTAACAGTCCTTTATGAATGCATTTTGCTGAAGAAACAGACAGCAAGACAGCCAATTGTAAATATTATTCAATTTCCATCTGTATTCTAGGAGGTTCAAATGGAAACCTAATTTGACATATGAAAACAAAGCATATTTTAATTCCTTTATGTATGTATATATATATATATACACACACACATACACAGAGCGAGAGAGAGAGAGGGAGAGGGAGGGAGGGAGGGAGAGAGAGAGATAGAGAGACATTCATCGAACGAATGCGCGAGGATTCTGTGTTTATTTTTACAGCGTGTAACTTTTAACATGATTACTGCAGTGTGCGGAGCTCCTCCCTTGGCCAGGATGCAGCTAGCCTCGGCGACGGCAGAAGGCTCGCAGCTCGCTGATTGGACGGGTCGGATGAGCCGCCGGGGGGGACCAATTACCGCGCCTCGGCTCCCAAGATGCTTTTAGTTTAATTGCCATCCGTCCAGCCGCGGGCGGCGAGACATTTCGCGATTTTAATTCCGTCGCGCGAAACTGCGCCGTGGGTAGGTTTGCAGCCCCCTCCCCCGCCCTGTGTACCAGCCTGACTGCAGGCGTTACGCGTGTCGTGAGGTCGACTCGGCCTGTCGCATCGTATGGCTCGTCGCCTCTATGTTCGGTTAAAAAAAAAAGTGTAATTTTACGCAGAAAATATGTGGCTGCAGTGTCTACCGATGTTTTTGTAATTTCCCTATATAAGTTGATGTATTTTTAATATTTTCTTTAAATAAAAATACTTTAAAAATGACGTAAAAGTACTACTGCTATGTTTGGGTGCTGCGTCGACAAATGCACACACTCCTGCACCCTCACAGCCTTATAGCGTAATAAACCCTCTCATCCTAAGTTCTCTAACAGAAGAATTTAATCAAAAGCAAACAAATTTAATTTACTTGTTGCTATCGTTTCTGTCAAAAACTGTGCAAAATTCAAAATGAACATAGCCTGTATTTTACGTTACAACTTGTTTATTTCGACACGTCTTCGTGACCGTAAGAAGAAAAAAACAGTTGGCACGAACTCTGAAGAGTTGATGTGATCTGGAATGCGCCATGAAACCCCGGTAGGTGTAGCGCGGGCTCCCTTGGCCAGTGGGCAGACGTGCAAATGTCTCGTCAGCGGCCGTCGCGGTTCGACAGACAGCGGCGCGGATGCGCACTGCAGCCCCGCCCGCGCGACCTTTCAGCGCGACCTTTCCTTCCCCCGCTGGCCGGGGACACTCCCCAACACTCCCCAGCACTCCCCAACGCTCCCCAACGCTCCCCAACGCTCCCCAACACTCCCCAACACTCTCCAACGCTCCCCAACACTCCCCAACACTCCCCAACGCTCCCCAACGCTCCCCAGCACTCCCCAACACTCCCCAACACTCCCTAGCACTCCCCAACGCTCCCCAGCACTCCCCAACACTCCCCAACACTCCCTAGCACTCCCCAACACTCCCCAACACTCCCTAGCACTCCCCAACGCTCCCCAACACTCCCTAGCACTCCCCAACGCTCCCCAACGCTCCCCAGCACTCCCCAACACTCCCCAACACTCCCTAGCACTCCCCAACGCTCCCCAACACTCCCCAACACTCCCCAACGCTCCCCAACGCTCCCCAGCACTCCCCAACACTCCCCAACACTCCCTAGCACTCCCCAACACTCCCCAACACTCCCTAGCACTCCCCAACGCTCCCCAACGCTCCCCAACGCTCCCCAACGCTCCCCAACGCTCCCCAACGCTCCCCAGCACTCCCTAGCACTCCCCAACGCTCCCCAACGCTCCCCAACACTCTCCAACACTCTCCAACACTCTCCAACACTCCCCTTCCACAGCGAGCGTGGTCCTCGTGGCAATGTTACCATACATACCAGGGCTGGCGTTTTACTTGTATCAAATTTGATAGATATCTATTTTTTTTTAATTTGGCCAAACTCTTTCGCCAAGAGCAAGCGGACAACCAATTTTGGAGATTTGGAAATTGAAGATATCTGACAGGTACTGGGTAGAGACTCTTAAAAATAGGAATACTATGGTTTGGTTGGTTCGGCCACCTAGGATGAAATAAGGTCCCTTGATCTTTTATGTCTTATTATATTTGTGTTTGGTTTTCAATAGAGAATTATGCCATTAGAACGCTTAACACAGCATGATAGTTCTCAAAAGTATCACCATTGTTACCCATTTCCCAACTGTTACGTGCAAAGCAACACGTAATATTTGTTTACTAACAGTGTTTTCAGACTTAACAGTGGCAGAAGAATACGTAGACTTTGAGAACCGTCAAATTTGAGACTAGTTACAGGGCACAGACCATAATCACACCAGTATTTGACTCTCGGTACCAGGTACCAAACGGGTAAATTTTGGCACGTCAAAATACCATACGCTGTTAGAACATTTCACCTTAAGTTTACAAAGAACGCTGGTTACAAATTGTCCAGGGATCTTCGTAAATCTACTAACATCATCTTAAATTTACGGACACAAAGATCATGTGTTCAGATCATGTCGGCAGCAGGTCAGCGCTCGCTCGACACAAAGGCGAAGATGTGCTCGTTGAACGAGGCTACGTCGACCTTGCGGTCGTCCTTCCTCCCCGATGCAAGGTCGCCCGGGACTCCCCCACTTAATGCTAGACATGCTCGTTAACTCCAGCTATCCGGTGGGCAAGGGCAGGCCGCGGGAATTCACTACTCCTGCGGTGAATCGAACCCACGTTGTTAGAAATTACAGTAAATTTATGGATTAGTCAAAGAAGGAACTCATCTCAAATAAACAAAGTTGTTCTTGATTTCAGATAACTGCGTCTTCGTAGAAACGACGTATTTTAACTTCAAGATTTCTATTTTTCTGTATAAACAGGGTGAACACAATCGTAGATTAAATAGTTTATGAAAATTTTGGATTTATGTATACCAAGAATATTCGCTTGGATTCATGTTTAAAGTAAATTAAGTCACTGCCAGTAAGTTTACGAAGATCACTGGATAATTTAAATCCGGCGGTTTTCGTATATTTGTAGGTGAACGTTTTTAAGAGCGCATGTTCCGTGCAGGTTGGAAGGTGCCTGCTCGGCTAACGCACTCTTGTGGTCTTGTTTATCTGTGCCGACAAACCTGCTTGAACAAATGTTTTGTTCGGATCGATGTGGTGGTACTGAGATCATATTATTATTGTGTATAGTGTAGTTGCGGCCTGCGCTTGAGAAATTAAAGCCTTTTCTGCAATAGGCCGAAACTATGGACTGACCCTTTTTCCTAGTTGATACTGAAGATGTCACTCTGTCCTAAGCGGAGCATGTCGCATATCTGAAATAGTAGCTAAAATACTTCCTCAATCCCTAGAGCTTTGCAATAATCGTATTAGGCTAAACTCTTTGCAGATTTTGGACATCGTGATCCCGAAAATGTTCTTTGAATCGCAGGTTTTCGAAATCCTGACGTAATTATCATCAATTGCATGTCTTTTTACAAACGTGATATTATGTTGAGTGAATATCCGTTGGAAATATTTGTGGGCAGAGCAACAAATGCAAGGGAGTTATCGAGTTTAAATTTTAGAACTACTTATTAAAAAGAAGTAATGACGAAAATGCGAAAGAAAAAAAAATCAACATGGCGTGTGAGACTGCGCCTGAAGACAAGAGCAAGGGATAAAATAAATTGAGTCTTCGGACGTGGGATGCGAATGAACACTCAGCTTTGACTTCGGTGAAGATTTATTGGTTTTCGCTTCTGGAGAACAGTTCATACTTGTATTCCGTGTTAATTAATTTTCCAGCTAACGAAACAGAAGCAACAAAAGTTGACGGTTGTCACATTTCCACCTTTCCCTAGTTACTGAGTCAACAGCTACATAACATATTCCAAAACACTTTCATCCTGTCTCTGCTTTTCATCCTTGCCCAGGTATGGAAAGCCACTATTTGATGCCGAATTTGTCCGGTTTATTTGCCATGTGCTGCATGAACGAGCGTCTCGATTTTGCAGGAGAGAATTGATCGTCTTCTGTGATGTCTGCGCCTGGATTATAATTTAGAGAGAAATTTCTAATGCAGCCACCCCGTATTTCAGACACTTAGAGCAAACTTCATTGAAGTGAGGTGTAGCAGCGGACTGACTCCTTCCTGTGGACGCCAGTTCGTGTGTCGCGATCGCAGAGGCTCGCAAGTGGGGCAGGAGAGGCTACCCCCTTGGGGCCAGAGCGTGTCCTTGGCCGCAGGAAGTGTGCACGCCCCAGGGCGACACCATTCTGCCGACCTGACGTCACCACCCGCTAGATGCCAGCACTTCCTGACCGTCGCGTCGGCGCGCGCAACACTGGTCCAACTGCAACTCCGGACACACGGCCCGTTTAGTCAAGGGCGTGTTTTGTGATGGCTTTTTCCAGGAAATTGCCGAGAATCGAGACCTTGTTCTTGAAGTAGTTTCGGGCCCACTCTCTAGATAGTAGCTTTCATAAAATGTTTCAAACACAGCTACATTGATTGTGAGAAGTAATGCATTAGCTATTGTCAGGCAAACAACCCAGTGAAAATTAATTCACTTTATTTTGGTTGCCACATACTCATTTATGTAGAACGTGCTTTTTTTTAAAAAAAAATTCAAAACAGCATTAAGTGTTCCTCGCACAGTTTAAATCTCTGTTACCAAGCAATTAGTCGTCAATTAGTTATATTAACATTATAAACGTCACACCGTCCAATTTTTTTTTTCTTTCGCTTGTAGTAATGGGCCCACCCGACAGATCGTCACATGTCGCGCAAAACGTGGTTTTCAGTTTCCACTCTTTAAGAGTCGTACTTCCTCCCTCCTTGTTCTGTGGGTGAGGCGATATGATTAGTGCGACGCTCCTTGGTGCTTCTAAGCGTAAGTCTGTGGACTGACGCACAGTCTTTTTGTCGTGCATGTAGCAACTATGAGATCTGAGCGGTAACCATAACATTATACATGGTGGAGAAGTGAAGATAAATGTGTGCTTTCAGGAACCTGTGTCAGGTTTTTTTTTCATGCCTGGCCATTACTCAAGAGAACACTCGTTTTAGCCATTTTCATGCTGTTTAAAAAGGAAATAACGGTAACAAAACAACTCAGCCGCCCCCAGCGCATTCTTAAATGCTTTTCCGTAAACAGTCACCACTGAGATATCTTGAGCAGCTGTATCCATCCTGTGTCATGTGTTCCAAGGACAGTGGCTGAAAATTCCTATCCGCACTATTGATCGAAATCACTCCAGGCAAAATCGATCTTTGACTTGTCCATGAAGTTAAGTTTAAGAACTGGGGCAATTTTACAGCAAATAAAATAAATGTGTTTTTGTTTTAAGCCAGGTTTTCTTTTCAGCTGTAAAATAACGGACATACGCCATTGCAGTTATAAAAAACCAAGACATGATAAATAAAAATGTGAAAATGAACAAAACATAGAAAACAAGCCAAGGTTAGCGGTTGTTCATAAGAAATAAGTGAACCCAAATGCAATTCCGGAGAAGAAATTCAATCGTAAAACCGCACAAAAACAACACGGAAGAGAAAACTAACTGAAAGAGTGATGAAATAGGTGAACAACGAGGAGAAAATCACTGGAAACTCCTGGAAGGCGCTAAACTAAATAAGCAAAAACACGCACGAACGATCACAGAACGAATTCGGACGTGACAACGAACAACACAAATGCGGAAGACATAGTAGGCTTATATACGAAGAAACATTTGCGAAGTTTGGGGAAACTGCTACCTATCAGTTGATGTCAGCAGGCGGCTTTCCACCATTGTGAAACTAATTCGAAGAACACTTGAGACATTAACATTTGAAGGGGGAAAAAGTATGTGGGAGTTGTAGCGAACGAAGCAAATGTCCACTGTCTGGTTCGCTTTCCTGTATCCATGATTGGTTTGTTTCCTTATCTCCGCCCCCTTCCCAGACTTCTTGGAATGGTCTCGTTGACCACAACCGCAATCCCAAATGGCTTGCCACAGGACGAACGTCATTTAACCAATCAGCGTGTCGAGACAAACTTGCTCGCGTTTGGCACCTATTGTGTGTCCAGAGACGAAAAACCCTGAATCTGGGAATTGCCGTATGATTTGCCGAGATATTCGCAACTCTTCACTGAAGTTGGTGATATTCGGAATCCTGTGGGGGACAACCGTTGTTGGAGGATCATCCATTTATCCTAGTTTCTTTGAGAAGCGTTAATAGAGCTACTTAAGGGGCCCGCCTACCTGGGCAAACATACGGTGTGCAGAGCTTCAGGAAAAACAACGCGATTTCAAAACTACTCAAGATATCCGAGTGGGGCCTATTTACGAATAGCATTTAAGAGTTCGCTGAGGACCGAAAAGTACTTTTAATTTCGGATTAAGTTTTTTAACTGTATTTTTAGAAGCGTTAAAAAGCCTAAAACGCGTGTTTTCAGAGTAATTTTTAGGCATAAAACAATCAGTACAGATTCTTGAAAGCACTTAAGGGGCCCGCCTCGTCAGGGGTGTAACTGTGTTAGTGAGGCGGGATGATAAGCGCGACGCTCGCTGGTGCTTCTAGCGCGGTGTCGCCTCTAAGTGCAAGTCTCTGAACTGGCGCGCAGTCTTCTCGTCGTCACAGGATAACCGTGAAATTTTAGCGGTGACCGCAACATTATATGGCGGAGAAATGAAGATAAAGGTGTAATGCAAGCCCCTTAAGTGCTTTTAATAATCTGTACTGGTTGTTTTACCCCTAAAAATTACTCTGAAAACATGCGTTTTAGCCATTTTAACTCTTCTAGAAAAACAGTTGAAAAACATGATCCAAAATTAAAAGTACTTTTCGGGCCTCAGCGAACTCTTAAATGCTTTTCGTAAACATACCCCAATAGGATATCTTGAGTAGTTTTGAAATCGCGTTGTTTTTCCTGAAGCTCTGCGCACCGTCTGTGTGACCAGGTAGGCGGGCCCCTTAAGGGGCTTGCATAACACCTTTATCTTCATTTCTCCGCCATATAATGTTATGGTCACCGCTCAAATTTCACAGTTATCCTGTGACGACGAGACGAATGCGCGCCAGTTCAGAGACTTGCGCTTAGAGGCTATACTGCGCTGGAAGCACCAGCGAGCGTCGCGCTTATCATCCCGCCTCACCAACACACATACACCCCTGACGAGGCGGGCCCCTTAAACTCTAAAATATAAGGACCTGATCGTAAAAGCTAAACGAGATTTTGCAGTGTAGACAATGAAGTGAAATTATATTCCAAACACTCAGCTGAACTGAATCCTATCATGCACCACTATATATATACATATATATATAATATATACATATATATAATATATGTATATATAATATATATACATATATATACACATATATATACACATATATATACACATATATATACACACATATATATACACACACACGCACATACACCTATACATACACACACACACACACACACACACACACACTTCGCTGTACTGTTACGTTCACAAGTGTAAATAGTTAGCCGTGGCTCGTCTTGTGTTCTAGAACTTCATTCCTCCATTAGAAATATCGTGGGAGATTTAATATCTGTAAGTTGACACTTTGGGAGTCTTTTGTCTTCTGACTTTTTCACCGCCATTTTCGTTTTTGTTTAGAATTCTGGTCATGTTTGTAACTATAAAAAATGGAATTTTTTTCAATTAGCAGGATTGTATTGAAAATAGTATACCAGCTCGCGGCTCATGCAAGATGATTACTAAAGAAGACTAATTATTGAATTGAGAGGACCAACCTTTTATTCCGAGTAATGACGATGTTCTTTCCTTTTTAAAATGGAACTGTAAACGCGATACTATTTGATAAATAAAAACCTTTTGCATGCCAGTATTACATTTATTTGCTTGAGGACAAACTGCAAGGTGATTCCATTATCGCTGCTAACAAACCTCATATGAATTTATTTCACTTGTGATGAAAAATCAGTTGGGCCATTTTCAATGAAACCAACTACAACATGTCAGGTACCTTTGAGATAGGCAAGCCACAGTCACGTAGCAGTAATGTGTGCTGCATAACAGTAGCATTTGGTCTATACGAAATTAATAATTGTAGAAATAGACAGAGATTTTAAAAAGTGTATACGATTGTTTGTAACGCTACTTTTGGTAATACTGTGTAGCATAGCTGTATCTTATTCATCTCATTAAGATATTGTGGTGATTTGAAACTCGAATGCCTCAACTGTTTAGGCAAAAGGCAAAAGTGTATTAGTCATTAAATTGCAAAAAAATTGAAAAATTGTTGAAAAATTGAAAGTTAAGCTGTCATATATTTAGAAATGTAGTTTCAAAATTCACTGTATATACAAAACGTAGCTACTAAACAAATTACAGTGTAATTATATAAAAAAAGTCTCCTGAAAGAGAAAAAATAACATTTTTACTTGTACTCTCTTGCTTAAACAGTCTAGATATGTTAGGTATGAAGTTTTTTTTTTATCAAAATGCAGTGATGCATATTTACTGTTCTCCAGTTTTTTCTGGCGACTACTGAGGCAGCCAATGAAAAACTACGTAGCCACGCCCAACCCCCCCCCCTCATGTTTTGTTTTCCATTGTTCATTACTTTTATTTAAGGCGTGTTTATAAAATTTTGGCTCGATATCGCTCTTGCATTTTTTTTCTGCCACAGATATTTTCAACTGTTATTCGCTTAGTGTATCATTGGTGTAAAAAGGCGTGCATGTTTCCGTAATCATCACCACTTGCACGACTTTTTACACTCTTGATATTGCGCTAGGTCGCCAGATGGCGCGCACAGCTCCAGGTTTTAACGAGCCGTATACAAACCGCTCATCTTTTATTGAATTTAAGAGCCATTGATTGAACTTGTCTATACAGGTTTAGTTTTATTGTTCAGTCTATAACGTGTATTCAACGTACAAGTGGAAAAAGATGTTTTCACGGATGTTTTTAGGTATAGGTATTGAAAATTCTACACACACTATTGTAAACGGTAAATGGATGTGCAGAGAACCTTTATGTTCAAATATTGCAACGTAACAATTATGAAGTCACAGTTAAAAGTCCCGTAGAGGCGAAGAGTCGCGTGTTGCGCGAGCCAGTGTCGCCCGTAAGCGCCCACTCTCTTTTAACGCTCGTGAGCCCAGACACGCGGCCACCTTAAATAAAAGTAATGACGAATGGTTGAAAAAAAATGGGCGCGTGTACATTAGAAGTTATGCTTGAAGTAACGAAAGGACTGGAATGATACTATAAATACTGTTGGTTAAAGTAAAAAATCAATAAAATTAATTTAATTTAGTAAAATAATGGAGATACGTTTTAATAATGAAAATCAATGAATGTGCTGATTGTTTATTGTAATTATTTATTAAATAATAATGTGCAAATAAATTATACATATGGCAACATAAACCTCACTTATATAAATACTCTTGAAAAAGTTTATAAACACATTTTTATCACTAATAATCACAAAAAATAAATGCTTTTTTTTTAAATCATGCAGACCAGTATTCAATATTAATCACTAAAGTATATTATTTTTTAATGCACATATAAATTTTATTTATTTATGTAGTCTTTTTTTCATGCTATGAACATTTCGTTGCATGTTGCGTAAAAATTCAGTCGTCATTATTTTCTTAACACGTCAAAAAAAAGCATAACTAAACAAATTGGATGGTGTTATGCACAAATGAGTTAACCAACAATAGGGAAAAAAAGTTATTGAAATAATTGTGTAGGTAAAATGACACTTCTAATTGAGCTAAAAAAAATTTTAACCGATATTCCTTGCTACAATGCCATCTTGCGACCAAACATTCAACGCACTGCCACAACACCGGTTATTGTGTGTTCAACTTTCAGCTGAATTTACTCAGTTGAAAATGTTTGTGGGTTGAACCATTGTTACTTAACACCGTCCAATTATAAGGTGGGGGTGTGAGACGCACCATTGCCGTCGCTAACTCGCGTGACACGTCGTCGGCGATGTTTAACCTTGCCTGCTTGGCTGCGTCCCACGCGCGGCGGGACGTGTTGCTTCGGTGGGCGGGACTCTCTGCCCGGGTGTTGCTCAGCTCGCGCCGACCTTGTGCGCCGGCCGTCGCCGGGCGGAAGTGCAGCGTCACGTGACGACACCTGCGACCACATCGGTCACGTTCCGCCCGCACTGCGTTCTCACGCCTTTGTTCCTGTACGAACCGTACCGACACCACGAGACGTCTTTATCTTTTTTTTTTTTTTTTTTTTGACGTGACAACGTCTAATAAATCGACGAACGCCGGCTTCACGCACGAAAAAGGATGACTCATTGTCCCGTTATACACATTGTCCCGTTACACACATTGTCCCGTTACGCACATTGTACGCTTGCGCCGCATCTATCTCTCTTCCACTCGATTGGAACAACCATCGATTTGACCCTTTTTTCGAGGCACATTAAACTTGAAACACTCCCATTCGTTTCCTACTTTTCCCATCATCGTCCTATATCCTTAACAGAATAACACAGATTGGAAGAAGTTAAATAGCAGACATGTATAAAAGTTATGGTTTAAAATAATCTTTTCGTTTAAGTAATAAACATATTTGAATTAATGAGTGCAAATAAAAGTAAACTTATCAATTAAATTGTAGATTTCATTTCACTCCTCCTTTGTATCCATACAAAATAGTGATAATTCAATAAAAATGATTCAATTTTATTCATAAAAGTATGCAATCATTTCATCAATGTTTTGTTATGACGTCACGTTAAACTATCGTCCGTAAACCGACTTTACAGACAACCAATTTTTTTGACGTTAATACGTCTTTAAAATTGCTTCCATAGTGGGGGCAATTTAAAAAAAAACAAAAACAACACGAATGATAAAATCGGGGTTGTTTGGTGTTGCAGCTAAATATTTATCATCTCCAGCCGAAATTATTTACACCACTGGATAGCTAAAGTATCAAAGAATTCGTTAACGCTAAGTGAGGTGTGTGACGCATCGCGCGCGACGGAGGGGGGAAGCGCCGCCATTTTGAGGTCATTTTGCTGCGTTTAGAGATTTTACATTTGGTATAACTTTAGACTCTGAGAAGCTACGACGTTCGTTTTGAGTTTCAATCGTCAGCTCTCGTCAAAATATGTCGATTGCAGATATAAAACATTAGTGTAAATTAGTTACAGTGAATGTATATGGGGTTAAAATTAAAAATAGCGTATTTTATATTTTGTATAGAAAATATTACCTGTTGCATATACGTATTCACGTACAAAGCACGGCGGTGTCCATGATACAGCCACACCCCATTTAAAAAAATAATAAAAAAATATTTGTTAATTTTCTGTGCGACCAAATTCATTTTGCCTTGTAGATGTCGTTCCAACCCCACGTCCCATGCATTTTGACACTAAAGCTGCATTTATAATGATTGGTAGCGCCCGTTCATGAACAAGAAGGATTCAGCCTGCGATTTTTGTTTGCGAGTTCGTTGAACGCGACTGCGTATAACAGGTTTACGCCATCTAGCGCGAGCTCATTTGTCTGAGAAGAATTTTAGTCGTGCACGATATCATCGTGTGCGTGTGCGGATTTTGGTTCCAGATCGAGCAAACTATCCCCGTGTACAGTCCCAGTGCTGTATTCAAGCAAGTAACGAGTATTTAGATCGTAAATAGTTTCGACTTACGAACGTGCGTCAACGATTGGTTTATTTGTTGAAAAAAATAAAGTATTGTAGTTAATAAGGATCGCAAAGCTTTCGCGGCCATTGTTTGAAGTTGCCTGGCTTGTGGGTTCCAGCCGAGTCTAAAGGCGAAAATTTCACTGACGTTTGGTCGACGTTCAAATCTGGAAGGGACTCTGATCTCAGGCGTATGAGTATTTAAAGGCAGAAGAATTTCGAAGAGCCTCAGTAGGTGACTGCTACGCTGATGATAGCGACTTCATTGTCGACCGAAACGTCGGTGAAATTTTGTGTTTCGACGCGGCTAGAACCCAGAAGCCAAGCAACACCAGGTGTTGAAGTGTTCAGGATTATGATTGACTATGATTGGCATTAAGGTACATGAACGTCCCGTAGCAGTATGCTAGAACATGTAGCATGAGACACGAGTCTCGGAGAGAGTGCCCTTGTAAAACGTACCGCGTTTAACCGTTAATGGCTGTTGTGTTTGTCGAAGAGATACCACCGGGGTATTCAAGAGTCGAGTAGTAAATGGACTGAGGTCGGTCCAAATAGCTTGGAAAAGGCAAACAACGAGAGCTTTTAGTCGGAAGACGATCTTGGCTCGTATTTTTTCCTGTTCCGACTGTTATCGCTGTGCTGTCGAAGGCGAGCCCCGCCCGTTTTTATCAAGAACGCGCGGCTGTAGCCCCATTAGCACGCGTGAACTAATTGTTATCGGGGGTTTTCCACCCAAGAAGGGCTGGCTGGTATTAGTAGACTCGCAAGTCAAAAATTGAACTAAAGAAACATAGTTTCTTTTAACGCCTTTTTCAAATTGACGATTGTGATATGCTATTCTTAATTTTCAAGAGTTGCTTGTTTTATTTGAGTGAATATCTACATAGGTTTTTAAAAATGTTTTTTCTTCGTATTAATGAATAAGAGTATTTTTGGAATATTTTTTTATAATTTTTTTAAATTATTTAACATTTGTTTGTACAGTTGCATACAGTGTCTTTGGCGTTGATTTTAAAAATTCTACGTTAACTTTCTTATTCGAGTTTTTTATTATAAGTGTATTTGCAACATGAGAACACATGAATGAGACAGCAGAAAATAAACTGGAAAGGTACTCTTTCCGATTTCTTAGGTTAGGTTAGGTTAGGTAAGTGTGATGCACTAACACAGACAATACACGGGATAAGAATTTTCCTCCGATCATATATTCTGATCGAAGTAGAGTTTACACGCAGAACAAAAGACAAAAGAGAATACAATTAAAAATGTTACGCTACATAGGCGGTTGTTTTGCTAAGGTCTTCTGTGGACACTCCCTACCAGCGCTACCTAGTGTGAAACTGAGGAACTAGGTGCTTGTATCGAAACATTACTTGTCTGGCAGCCATTTTAGGATATGTTTCCAGAGGGGATAACTTTCACGATTATAAAGCAGAAAATAATATGCATTTTAATAAATCGTAAAGGGTGCCCTTCCAGTTTATTTTCTGCTGTGTCATTGTACAGAAAATCCTGAAAGGCACCCTTTCCGAGGGGATACCTTTCCAGTCCATATTTGCATTAAAACCGAAACTATTTAAGAAATCGGAAAGGGTACCTTTTCCAGTTTCTACCCAGCTACACTACCGCCACCGAAAGTATGAACGGTACCCGTTCCAAGGGGTTACAATTCTATCGTCCCTTTACTATTTAGCAAAGTGTGGGAAGAATGTAAGGGCGAGTGCTTCACCCTATGACGCTGTTTCAACACACAATTTTCATTTAAACGTGTTATTAAAAACCAGATTAAATTATCAAAATAATTTTTTATAGTTGTATGATTTCAATACGAAGCATACAAATTTTTCGAAGACCATTTATTTTGTACACACTTCATGGCTTAGATAAGATTTAATACCGTAACTGAAGTCCTGGTTCTTAGAAAAGGCATGTACAGAAAATAAACGCGGAATTACGCAGCCATTGGCACGATGTTTTATTTTGTACTGCAGAATGTAGCCGTTCCATATTAATCACTTGTTTCGCGCAATGCAGTGCAGACTGTTGCCAAGATAGCTCGTACTGCGGACTTACAAGACATCAGCGGCTATTCTGCTTGTGAGAAAAGTTTCACCGAAATACCTTGGAGCGGGAGTATGGGTCACATGTTAACTTCTTTTTCTCATTGTTGGCATGGCGAGGTCAGCGAAACAAGCAACATTTTTGTTTTCTTTTTTCTTTCAAGAGCAGTGTGTGACGTGATTTTCTTTTACTCTCAGTTTTTAATGCACATAGATGCAAATCAACACTTTGTCAGATTTTATAATAATTAAAATTTTGTTCGGAACAAGTGTGCGGAATAATTTGAACAAGTGTGGTTCAAAGTCTGTAGTTATTTTTATTGGCATTCCATAGTTTTCTGTAAAAAAAAAAAGCATTTAAAACCAGATCAAAAATGTTTGATGAAAATTTTAATTGGAATGAATTTGCCTAGTGTTGTTAGATAGATGAACTTGTATTTTATACATTAGTTAAGTAGTGAATAATTGAAAATTGCCTAAAACCAGTTAAGATTATTCTTAATAATTTTTAACAATATAAATAGAGCACCGGTAAAAAAAAAGTTATTTTTTAAAAAATTCAACTAATTTTTGAGTGATAATTCCTTATTTACATGTGAAAATATATTTTACATTGCTGTTAAAGCGGTTTAATATAAATAATTTTATTTATACATATATGTGTATAACATTATTTAAATTTGTTGCATCTCCCACGCCCACTAGTGTGTGTTTTTATGGCTGAGACAAAGCGAACGTCGAGCGTAATAGTACATTTACTGGCCACTAGATGCCGCCACGAGTGCGCAGCGCTGTTGTAGCAGCGGGAACGACGAAACTAAATAACAGTACGCGTTCTCGCCGAGAGATGTCGCGCGGCGTGCTCTGCTCTCGACTTATCGCTAGGGGAATGGTTGGTTTATTGTTGTGAGCTCTGCGTATAGTACAAGCGTGTCACACCAAGCTACGCAGTAGCATATTATTGCGTACAACATTAAACGGGTGTATTTGCCAATAATAAAAAAAAACTTTAAAATTTTACATATTTAACAGAACAGTTAAAAACGTGTCTCATGTCGACCGTTTGCACGTTTTTCAGGTTATGAAATTTCGATTTAATATATCCTGCATAAAATTAAGACTGTACATTCGATATTTTTAACAAAATCATTTGCAATAAACCTCTTAGTTTTTTTTTATGTGTCGAAAAAAAAGGTTCATTAAAATGAAAAACCACCTTGGGTTAAAAAAAAAAATAATTGTATAATTTTATTTGTGCCTGCTTTTCGTTGGTATTGGTGCCGTTAGCCCAATTATTGTTTTGATTTATTACGCGTTTATTTAAAATGTCTTTGGTTAGTCATGAAGTGCTTACGTTATCAGGTGATTTTTAAGATGCTCCTGAGATTTGGTGTTAGTGCACACGCATATTTTTTATGGTTATTATTTTCAACAACGGTGTACGTTTGCCACTGGGCAGGGACTAGCGATCATTTATTTATAACTAGTTTTATTTCCAACACTTCTAAAACCCTGGTTGTATTAGGAAAATATGAGGAAAGAGTTAGATGAAGTCTGCCCCACTATTACAAGCCCATAGCAAGGAGAAGGCGCTTGCATAAACTTCATATCGTGCTGTACGAAAATGGTGAGGAATGTCCGGTTGATAAAAAAAAATTGTCATGGGTTAAGCCCCTCCTCCTGCCCTCTTCTCAACCCCCGCTCACTCTCGGTTCCAGATATTGCCTGGATTCCCCGCTACGCCTGGGTGTTTGAACTGAAATGCAAGGGCTGGCAAGCGACGGATTTTGTACGATATAGCGCGTCTTATCCTTAGATTGCAGTATGCATTCAAACGGACATTTTACTTTCTCTTTCCAATGAACGATTTCTGCCATTAGCGCTGTCCTTGTTTGTGTGTGCTCTGTTGCCAGACGTAAACCTGAGAGCAAAAATGTTTCAGACACAACTTTGTAATGTAATACAATTGTTTTACTATGTATCATTAATATTGTATTTTGTAAGTAAATTTTTTTACGATAATTTTTAAAATATATTTTCTTAGTATATTTCATCTAGAGCATCATCTGCTATTTTATTTCTAAGGGGTCGTAATTTAAAGACGCCATCTTGGTTTCAGTTGTATTTGTCAACAATTTAAATTGAATGCTTTGTTATGAATAGTGACCGACTATTAAAAATAGTACTTCCTGCGAAATAATAATTATTGTTTAGCATTGAATTATTATTTTTTTCCTCAGGATGACTACTGCTGTGATAGTACTGGCAATAGTCACTCATTTTTTGTTTTAAAAGAATCCAGAAATTGTAAAATTAAATAAATATATATATAACTTATAGTTAAAGATATAAATTAAAGCTTATAATTAAGACAAAATATTTTTATTTAATATCTACAACCCGGGTGGTTAGTTGCAATCTGGCACAGTGGTCACAATTTACACTCTACTGCAATCAAAAGCGTAGACAGCTTATCCAGAGGCGAGATTGCAGCCTGGACCCTTGATTGTCGCCTGTGCTGTGGAAAGGGGGGGGGGGGGACGTCTAGTATGAGTGATCGATAACTCCTTGTAGGGGACAGGGCTTTCTCTTTCCCCCCCCCCCTTCCTTTCATCCCTCGAGGGATGTAGGTTGGAGAGAGGTCAGGGGTCGTCAGCCCTCGACATTTGTAGACATGAGTGTAAATCGTGACATTCCTGTGAATTGCTTTTTTTTTTAAATTTATTTTTTTAAGAAATTGGCTAGAACTAGTTTTTTTTTTTTTTAATGAAGCTTTGGCCGTAGCCAATGTGCACATCTCACGATCAAACAATTGAAAAGGGAATTTTATTATGTTTGAGGGTTATCACTATTCACACCATAGGTCATAAATTATTCGTGTTCAAAGACGTCATCGATCATGGTTGGTTATTGATAGAAGGGGAGGCGGGTGGTTCTGTGGACCATAGAGCTCAAAGAAACGTAAATAATTCCATACCAGACGTACAATTGGACGTTGGGTGACCGTTTAAACCGTCGTCAACAAGATCAGCTGTCTACGAACGTACCTACTTGTATTCCAACAACTTGGGACATAATACCTTATTTAAATTAGGATTTTTGTGTTGGGTAGCTTTTAAACTTTTTGTTACTTAAATTTTGTTGTAGTCGGTAATAACTTTTTTAATTTAGTTTTTAATCGTGTAATTATGCTGATTTAGTTCGTTTAGATGTTTTCAAAGTTTTGGGTGGTTTTATAAATAAGGTGCGTGCCTGAATTAATAAGAACGTTTAGGGTTCCGAAATACGTAACACACGTTGAGCGTTAAAGAACCCACTGATAGAAAGAGACAAAGAAAATTGTTTACGGAAATACTTGTACAGCCTTTCAGAGTAGTTTTTTTTTAAAAAAAGTAGGGTCGCTAAATCTTTGCGCTGTTAGTTTTAACGTCGCACATTGGCTATTTTTATGCCAGGTTGAAAATGCCCACGCGGGTAAGACGTTGTTGTTTACAGACTTCCGTTCTTTATGATCCCGTATCGCCGGAATAGCCAGAACTGCTCGTCTTGGTTGGGTGGGGGGGGGGGGGGGGGGGGAGAGACTACAAAAGGCCCGCCGCGTCACGGTGTCCTCCGCCGTGTAAGGCTCGGCCGGTGACGTCACGGACAGGGTTGCCCGAGGTCGGGCTGTGTATGGGCCGGTAGAACGAGCGGCGCCGTCACTTCCCGTGCGGTGACGTCACCACGGTGGGTCCCTGGGTTGGGGGGGGGGGGGGGGGGGACCGCGTGTGCGCCCGCCAGCTCTTCCTCCTAGCGGCCGGAGTGCCCGCTGTCTGTGTTCACCCACGTGATCACGGAAGGGAAATAATATTGTTACGTGTAGGAAAAAAACGGGTTCATACGGATAGCCAAATTAATTTTTATACAGTTTTAATTACTGCTAATTTTACTATACTAATTGAATAATCACACTTAGTGTATGTTCACAAATCACTCGCACTTAAAAATGTCTGTTCGTTACTCATTAAAAATATCTGTACAATCCACAGTTCGTACTCCTCACAAGCGGGTCGCCCCCCCCCCCCCCCAATATCGCACCTGTTCACACACACGCAGTATCGCGCCACTCGGTCGCACTCGCACGGCCCCGTCGCGCCGCTCGCATTTTCGGAACTCTCGAAACTCCGCGGAGGCCAGCGTCGCCGTTTTTATACCTTTGGCAGTCTTTCTGGAACTGACTTGAGTGGTCGTGACGTGTCGCGTCATCCCTGGCCGACCGAACGTTCGAAGCATCCAGAATGACGGCGTTTATTCACGCCACTCTACGCGGAATTCCCAAGCCGCCAAGTGATAGTGATGACAGCGCCAAGGAAGGCGGAATCGCGGGCAGGGGGTGAAGGTATCCGGTATGCGCGCGTTTGGTCAGTGGCCATGCGGGGCCCCCGGGTCAGCCCGGGAACTGGCGCGGATCGCAGTCTTGCCTGTAACAATATCCACAAAACGCTAAGGGTACAGATAACAGCCTAATATTCTAATATGACAATTTGGGGAAAAAACTGACCATTTAGCATTGGCGAAGCGCGTGACACGTATTGTATTCTAGCTAATTTCTACTCCACACCACTAGGTGTCACTTCTGTAACTAGTCTTACGCACTTTAAACACACATTGTACTAAAACGCTCCAGTCCGAAGATCTTAGAGGCGATACCGCGCTAGAAGCTCCAGCGAGTGTCGCTCTTACCATCCCGCCTCAACAACACAACTACAGCCCTTTATGAGTTACCAAAGAGCGCTTGAAGAATGCAGGCAGCGGTCCCGTCCCACATAGATTCCGCAGACCGCTAAAAATTCCAACTGTGATTAAAACTGAAGTCCCCGGGAAATTTAAAGCCAACAAGAAAAATTCTTTCCTTTCTCTTCGCTTCGTAGCTGGTCCCTGGCTTCTCTGCGGTGGAGCCATTGTGCACTGATGCACAATGGCCGCCTGTGTTCTTGTTCCGTTACCTGCACGTACACATTAAAGCTGCGGGCCCGAGTGGTCTCTCGTCGTGTTGCGAGCGCATAGAGCTGTTCTTCATGGACTTCCTTGGCAAAAATTATAATTCTTGTTTATAGTGGTGGGTTTAAGCTCAAAATTCTTGCAGGTCACGGCTGTATAGGTGTTTTTTTCTTCTAAACAATGCAACGTTCTGACTACATGCTTACGTAGTTAAGTGAAAAAAACATGTGTCAAAGAAGTAAACCAATGAATACAGTAAAAGTTAAACCAGTGAAGTAGAAGTAAGAGGGGTAAGTATAATAGAACGCGTACGAAACTGTTGGTAGTAAAAACTTGTTTATTATGAGGCAGTGGTTCCTCTATGTTAATACATGTTATTTTTAATTCAATTTGTTATTGGTATTTATGAAAATATATTTCTTACGCCTAATAACATCACTGCACAACGTGACAAAATTTACAGCTGCTTTCTTAACATAACCTCTATGAGATCGAAGTATAGATTTAAAAAAAAGTAATTTGAATAGTTCTGTTTTTTTTTGTGTATAGCATAAATAGAACTAGTGTGTGGTTATGAAACGTATTTCAAAGTTTAATCTTTTATCAGCAGACTATATTCATGCGATGACTTTTGGAAAGTGAAGGGTGCTTATTGTATTTTCTGCCGTTTTCCCTTCTTTCTTGTTTGTGGTTGCATTGACGGAGTGTATTGGTGTAAAAAGGCTAGCGGCAACGCTCACCCCACAATTCCCACTTGGGAAATATCAGGGTTTGACTTGTTCGGAAATTGAACCAGGATCGCCTTGGTAGGAGGCGAGTGATCCGACACTATTCCCCCCCCCCCTTTTTTTTTCCAGCTCTTTATGACTAATTATTTACATTTCTGACAGTTTCATTGACTTCGACTTGTTCATTGACGTGTGCTTCTATTGCTTTTTCTGATACCTAAAGTACACCAAAAATTCTCTAAATTGATATTTTAAATTGTTTCAGATCGTGTTAGTTAATTGTTTTTTTTAATCTAGGCATATTTGCCTAATAAATTAATATATTTTAAACTGTCAAAATATATGATCAATGAAAAATCAAAATGAACACAAAACGAATTGCCGAGAGAAAATAAATGTCTGCTTAATGTTACATGTTCATTAGAATAGTTCCAAGCGTATGAAAAAGACTTCTTATTAAAATCTAATCCGAGAACATTTGGGAGGTCAATTAATTACGGTTCTCGATAAAAAAAATTGTAAAAAATATCTTAGTTTTTGAGTTTTAGGCATTTTTTATTCGAAAGTTTCAAAATCTCCACCTTGCGCAAATTTACTTGATACCATGACTAAAAATGTTCTTTACGTAATGTTGAATAACTCTACTGTTGATGATTCAAAATTTCCACCCATGCCTCTCTTGGTATTCTAACCCAGGACCGCTCGCAACGAAAGCCGATGTGCTCCGACTGAGCCACCGGACCGCCGTCCGAATGCCAGTAAAAGGTATGTTTAGCTAACCGTGGACCCACAATAGGGGCCGTGTTCAGTCATGGATGTGGAGAGGCGAGGCGAAGGCCTCATTATAGCTACGCAGAAACTAATATGTCTTCCTCTCGGCGGTTGAATGGCCTGTTTTGCCGAATGGAACTGTCAGAACCGCGTGGCGCTCAGGTTGGCCATGCGCAGTTGGCACATTGTTTGCTCCGTGAAATATAGCAGAACCTCGCATGTCCGATTTGTAAAAAAGTTTATTGATGGTTCGAGAACAGTGCCACAGGATAGCAAGTGTGCATAGAGGCGGAACTACAGAGAGCAACCCAAATTTCAATCTCTCGGATATGGGAAATTGTTCTTGATGACTAACTACGTGGTTGATAACAAGCTTGTCAGATAAAGGTCTAATAAACAACAAAATACTTTAGTGTAATTCAACACATTACACATTCCGTAAAATGTTAAACGATAAACTTAATATAATATTTGTATTATAATATATTATTATAAACTAAAAATGTTTGCTTTAATATTTCCGGAAATTCACTCATAATTTAAAATTTATTCACTATATGAGCATTTTTAGTTAATACATGCCTGTTTAATGGTTTTGAGAATCTTAAAGCCTAATTTTATTTTTAAATCCTAGCATGTATTGAGAGCATGGAATCGTGTAGTATATATACAGTTCTGAACTAACCGTTTGTGTATAGCCTTTATCGTAAAACTTTATTTTTAGTGAATCAGTCAAATCATTAAAAAATTAGATATTCCCACTATCGTAGAAACCTGAGTTTTTTTTGTGGCTTTAGGAAAACAAAATTTTTGTTGATTTGTTGATCGTCTACTAAAAATTTATAAACTAACGACGAAGACTACATACAAAGGATTAATCTAAAACTGAATACCTTACTATTACATGGTATTATTAGTTATTGCTAGGGTTTGGATATAAATGTTCTAAGTTTCTCAAAACAATTGATATATGTGGAGTTTCTCTTGTTAGTATATCGATACGAGAGCTAAGATAATTTACAGTTATTAAAATATGTATAACTACTTAAAATATTTCAAACGATGATAGTAGCTTCCTAACTTAAAAATAAATAACCGTCCCAAACTATATTTTTAGGTTAATCAGGGATGTAAACATTCTGGAAAGTCAGGTAAAATAAGGGCATAAGTCAGAATTTGCTTGCAATCCTAGAAAAAGTCATGAAAATTCTGCAGTAATAGTAATTTGAGGGGGAAATTTTATGCTACAGTTTGCCATCACCCGTGTGATACATATTTCTTTTTGTTTTAGAAAATTGCTAAATAAGTACATGAATTTAAAAAAAAAGTAGGGGAAGTTTAAAATGTTGGTCAGGGGAAGTCGGGGGAATTTTCAGAAACTGTGTGTCTACTCTAAAAACTTACATAACCGAGACCCGTGTATTGCATGGAGATGAATATTCGGGGGGAAGTTCAGTTATGCACTACACATTCACACGGGAACCTGGGTGGAACGAACGATTGGTTCGGGAAGTAACCTCGTTGTGTCTCGGATCGAGGGTGCGACCGCCCGTAAGAGCGTCAAGCGTTAGGCTCGAGTACGGCAATAAAGCGCAAGTAGAGAGCTTATATATATATATATATATATATATATATGTGTGTGTGTGTGTGTGTGTGTGTGTGTGTGTGTGTATATGTCTCCATCCAGTGTCCTGATGTTTGTTTCCAGTGAACTCTTCACCAAGTCAGCCGATTTCGATGAAAATTGGCATTTATGTGTAATTTTTTCCAACTTGAGAGTTAGGATGGTTTTTATTTCGATTAATGGTCTTAATAATTTATAATTAATAATAAACTGATTATCAATGTTGATTGGTGTTTAAGCCCGGGAAACAGTGGGTACTTCGTCTCCATGACAACGTTGCGTGCTCGAGAGTCGGGAAACCATCGGTGCTATTCGTTTTTTCTTCGGTACATTACAAAGCATTGTATTAAGTTTTTGTCAAAATTAATTAATTTTCATTTTATTTCATTTATTATAACTGTAAGTAAGAGATTTGGTCTCATTTCCCCCCCCCCCCCCCCCCCATCAATACAACAGTTCGAAGCCCAGTGGGGCAGCTATATATAAAGCTGAGAGTCATTGACGGCAGTGAAAACTCCGGCGGGCGAGAGAGAGACTGCAGCGGTGCATGTGTGCTGTGGCGGAGGAATTCCTGAGCGCATTCCAGCGATAATGAAGTAATTGCCCCCGGCGGCGGGCGGCGTGTCCACTTTCTCCCTCGTCGCGCCGCGCCGCGCTGCCACAGTGGCTCCCTTTTTTTATATGTAACATCTTAGCTCTCGGTATCGCGCTTTTTGGTTGGGAGTAATTCCTTGAATGTGTGACCACGGTGCTGCCATCTGTCAGATGACGTTAACCTAAGTTCACAAAGCCAAAGGTTAACATTATACCATTAACTGTTTACTGAATTTGAACAAGATGGGCAGTATTTTAATGAAGTTACGTGTCGAGTATCAGGTCCAAAGCCGGGGTTTTAGTATTTTTTTTTCAAGTCTTTCTTGCTTATATCGGAGCCGTTTCTAATAGTTCAAAATTTCCGTCAGTAATTCGAATGGTTCGATAATCGTCGTAGCGGACGTGCCGCTGTCTGCGCTTTGTTTTGGCAAGCCACGTTTACGATTCAGGCAGCGAATTCTAGCGGCGGGTGCGGAAAGTACATGTGTGATTCGCGTCCAGAAATGTACAATTCAACTGTAACGACAAGTAACTAGATATTAAACATTCCATCTGGCGTAGGGATAGTTTTAATATTTTTTTAAACAGGACTTTAAAAGGATGCTTAATTAAAGGCGAACACAGCTGTGTGTGCTGCGCGCGTGTTCGCTCTCCTATGGATTAAATACGTTTTGGCGCAGGTTTCGAGCGTGTTTTAATCCACGCCCTAAGCCGCGGCGCCATTACCCGCGGCGCGGAATGAAACACGCTCCGCCTCCCACCAGCTCGGACACAGCTTTTGGTCGCAAGTTAAGACCCGTAAATTCCTTCCCCCCCCCCCCTCCCTCCCTTGTTTCCTCGGCCGGGGGATGTTTCCAGTGGCCATTCCGAAAGTGTGCGTGGTAGCGTTATGAATGCGTATTATCAGTTTCCATGGTTGTCACGACTGTGCGCAGGTTTTTTTTCTACCCAAGGTAGCTAAACTTAGTTGCGTATATTTTGCTAAAATATAGTTTTAAAAAAAATAAGAAAACCAGTCAGTAATTTTCATTAAATTACAATAAAAAGTTGGTGATTGTTTTAGTAAATTAAGAACTAATAATGTTCAAGCAAAAAAAATTGTTTATTAATATGTTAAGTAAAGCAAACCATTTTTTTTGGACCTATTACAAACGCTTCCCAGACTAGAGTGCCACTGGCCTGGATGGTGACTTCATTATGTTTATCAACCTACAGAATAAAAAAAAAATACATGATTAACCCTTCAAGTCACACTTTGTCAATTCTTAAGATGTACATAATTTTAATTTTATTTTTGCTGTAACTTCCAATTTTTTTATTTCTTTTTGTGGTAATCTAACGCTACAATTATACTTTTATAATATAATTAATAAAATTTAATTCGAATTCATATATTTCGAAGCCATGGAAAATGAGGTCCGCTATGGGATGTTGGTACAGCTTGACCCACGCATCCAATGTCTGATGAACTCCACGTATCACGGTGGTATCAGTGGGCGGATGGCCTGGAAGGGTTCAGAGAAGCTGTAAGCAGCTCTGCACGGAAAGAGCCGTAGAGACTGCTAGCTTCCAGCCGGGTGGAGAGGTAACGCCGCTAAGTAGGCAGATTTGTCGAACAATGCGCGGAGAGCGGGGGTCCCAGGCTGGTAATTGTGATTGTGACGGCGGGTGTAATTAAGGAGCAGAGAGTGCCGGCGTGGCGGAGATAGGCTCCCGGGGCAAACCTTTTAAACCACGGCCCACCGTCTCTCCGGCTGTCCGGGTGCGTTTGCCGTCATTCTAACTTTCTGAATTGGAAACTTCTTTAGCCGCGTTGAGAGATTTTTTGGTAGGGGCAAAACTTACGGGTTCGCGTCACCGACATGCTAGTGACTGGCGAATCGCAGCGGCCTGTGTACATGTATACGCATATATACACTAATACATTGTATATACTCGACTGTATCACGTGCGTTTTTGACTCTTTTTTGGATGGGTAAAATCTTGTGAGTTCGCGTCACCGACATGCTGTAGTAGCAGTGAGTGAAGTTAATTTGACCAAGTGAATACATGGCCTAGGTCTGACATCACTGGTAAGTCATAGCTAGGCAATGAATTTTTACATACCACTGACATCTGTTGTGACTAAAAAAATGATGTAAGTATAAATTATATCATGCTGACATCGTACTGATATAATACCAAAATAATTTTCTTACGTACATTTGACATAGAAATGATGTCATATTAATCATTTAAAAACAAAGTTTTAAGTTTTCTATTCTGTTGACAGTCCCCATGACTGGCTATTTTTAAATAACCAGTTTTCGTTGTCTCAACTGCTTATGGTCAGCGCTAAAGTTTCCTGGTACACGCCGCATTGGGTCTGTTCGAAGTTTTCAGAAGATTAGAAAGAAATGACTTTTTCATCCCACCTAAGTAACTGATTTCAAGTCCCAACGAATTCGACCAGGATCTTTGTGTGGTTAATGTGTTGCCTTTTTTTTTTCATGGGTTTTTATTTTGACTGCTCCATTTTACCTCTTTATTTACTCGTGCACTGTACAATTTTTCGATACATTAAAATTAATATTTAGCGATTTTAATTTTTTTTGTCGTAGGATTTAGAAATAAAGACGTCCAATTTGTAATTTTACACCAATTTTGTAACTATTTACAAAAATAAAGTATTTCTAGAAGTAGTTAGATATTACACATTTTTTTAGTTTGTGTGAATTTACTACACACATGTGAAATGTGATAAATTTGCACATGAATTGCATATGTTAATTTATGTACCACTGAGTATAAATACGCCAAAAGCTAGGGCAATATGACCAAACCATTACACTTTTGCTTTCTTGACAGTATCTTACTTAAACACGGTTTTTAAAAAAAAAGAACTTATGTAGGTATACAAATACAATAACATCAGGGGACACTCTGCTGTAAAATAAATTATGTTTAAAATTTCCACAATTTGGTTTACGGTGTTCCTAATTTTGTTCAACTTTGCCCGAACGAAAAGTATGTTTCTCGTGTTTCGGCAGTCGGCTTCATTGGACGTCAGTTGCTTACCATCGTCATTGATTCCTCCCCCTCCAGTTTCATGTCTCGGCATGTTGTACCGAGCTGTAGAGGCTCGGCGCTAAAGGCGAGGCTTGCTGGTGCAGCGAGTCCAGATTCGCCTCTACGCACGAGACTCCGAAAATCGGCGCGTTGTTTATTCGCTTTGTTGCGGGGAAATCGTTGCGGTGGAAAGCGGTGGCGTTTAAACTATATTCCTACGATTTTTTTTTGCGAGGCTGAAAATGTAACGTTTATATTTGAGACAGTTACTATATTTCCAATTAAATAACTGATGTCAAACCAGTCATTTTGTTGAGTTAAATATAACTTCGTTGTGGATTATTGTGATGTATTACTTAAATATCTACAAGTAGGGACCAGAAAATTTCGCTGGTTCAGTGACCACAAGGGTAGATTCTAAAACCTGTGCATGCTGTTACGTCGCTGCCTTGACCTTGGCGTGTCGTAACAATACTCCGGCGAATGTCACCTGCTCATTGGCTGCTGACTTGTGAAACGTCTCGACTAGGTAATATGCGATTCAGCACTTATTTGGTTGAGGCTTCGTCATCGGACAAGAAGCTTACAGATTATATAGAAAAAAATTATTTTTCTGTACTTTTAGAAAAGATACCATCGGTAAACAATTGCCAAGAAATAGTTTGTAATATAAGAAATATATTGTTATTTTGTACAACACAGAGCTATGGTTATTTTTGAATATTTGAAATACGAATTTGGAGATAATACTGAGTACTTATTACGAAAATTCGTGAATAATTTTATATTTTAATTGATGTTTCATTCAATCATGATTTTAAACCTAGGAAAAGTTGATTGAATATTTTATAATTGGAGTTTTTTTTTTAAATTGTGCTTATTATTGTGTGCAGTTATTACTGAAAAGCTATTCAGGGAACGTTTTACAAATAACTTTTAACTTTGGAGGTACTGGGACAACACAAAGCATAAATGCCAGATTAAGATTCGAATCCAGAATTACTGCGAAAGCTATTTTACAGTGATACAATTGTTTTCATGTAAATGTAGAAATCTACAAATATCTGTACTTTTAGACGAATATTTCTATTCCATTTACTAAAAAAAATTAACAGTGTAGCTGTGAGCCAATTGCGGAAGCAGCACAATGGTACAAAGTGAATCCTCTAACTTTTAAAAGTCTCTGCTTATGAGCACATATAATAGTGCACGCGTCTGCTTATCAAAGAATTGGAAGTGTTTTTGAAATAAAAAGATGCTTTTAAATTCTATCCTGAACCGTTAAGTGCTGTGTCGCGCCGGGCGCATCTGCCAAGGGGAATTTGGCGGCGACGGGTGGGAAAGTCGCCATGTGTGCCGCTAACTGTAACATTGCGACTCTCTTCTCACGGAGGCAGCTCGCCGGCTGCGCCTTTCTCCCCGTTAGTAGTTTCAGCGAGTGTGTTCTGGCGCAGTTTCCGCGAGAGCTTGGTCAAGTAGATGCGGGGTGTCGCAGAACTCTGCAAGGCCCGGATTTCAGCTGTACCGACAGTTCCTTTTAAAGTAATGAGTAATGTAGTGTCAGAGTGAAATCAAGAAGGCGTAGCAATCTCTAGTGCACTTCTTTTCTGACATTTTTAGTTTGACAACTGAGTCTTCTTATCTTCCGTTTTTTTTATATATAGAGAAAAAGATATGTAGTTGACTTGCTGTTATTTTCTAATTCTGTTTTCGCGTGTTTTTTTTTCTTTTAAATTCCGGAAGTGCGAGGTCTGGACCCCAGGTCTTCAACCCCCCCCCCCCCCCCCCAATTACGGCCCTGCTAGGCGGGTCCCTTAATATGTTATTTTTTTACTGTTTTAGATCAGCAAGTCGTGCGTATGTAAGCCGTCGTAGCAGTGGGAGAAACCAGGCGTGGACAGCCCTAGCAGCTCTTACACGGGAGGAGTTTGTTTGTTGGGGAGGGGAGACCCTGTGGCGAGGTGTTGTCGTGCCGAGAGGAGAGTGTCGCAAGCCCCGGGCGGACGACACAAACACTCCCATTGCCGCGTGCGTCACGGGTCGCGGCCGGGAAGCGGCTGAAGGTCGCTGGGAGCCGGCGCGATTGTGTTCTGCCTCGATGTCGTACTCGCAGGATACAGCGACATTGTCGTCCTCGTCTAGTGTAGTCCCTCCTCCTCTCTCCCCCCCCCCCCTCGGCAATATTATTTTCTGCCAACGGCCCTAACCACTTAACACCGATATAAGGATGAGTGGGCTGAGATTTGATCTCATAGAATTTTGGGTAGATAATGCACTAAGCTGTGAAATTTTGGAATATTTTATCACGAAGTTCGTTCTTATTCAGTTGACTTATTCAGTTGACATAAAACTAAAACCTAATCTATTTCAGTTTTCACTTGTTTTCGTTCAACTTTTCAAGCAAAAACACAGATCGAACTAACACTCTATTAATAATGTTCTGCCAAGCCTAGGCTAGGTCTTAATTAAATTGTTTTTGTGTAGTTTCAAGCGGGGATTCTTCCCCCCCCCCCCCGTGCAAGTGGAGTTCAGAGTTCAGGATAGCGCGAAGGCATGTGGAAATTGCGTGGGTTTTGGAAAGGGGGAGGGAATGAGTCGGATGGCGAGGCCGTGATTGGTCGCGACGCGTCCAATAACCGGGCGGCTTATCTCTCCGTCAAGCCGGCGATATGGCGCCCCTGCATCCACTGCTCTGGGGATTTAGGCATAGCCCCGCCAGCACCCCTCCCCCTGTCACTAGGTCCGTTCGCGTTGGGCCGGCCTCATATTCACAAGGTATGTGCTCAGTGTGAACTCAGGACCTGGGGGTGGGGGAACTGCACAGGCGGAATATAGCCACTAAAAATTCTCCGGTGCTAAACATTTTGGTCTGACATGGGATAGGACTTGTTTTTTTTTTTTTGCTGCTTTGTTGAGGTCAACACTTGTGAACTGGTGCGAAAATCATGACAGTTGTCGCCCGCGTGAATTAATGAGATGTTTCCTTGATTACTCGCAGACTGGAGCCTGTTAGTAAATATGTGGTCGCAACAAGATATAGGTCTGGGAGATACGATTTATTAACTTGACATGCCAAAAATTGGGATAAGTAGTTCCAGATTTGAATTAGGCTACACCTGAAATATAGAAGAATTCAAGACGGCCTAATTCCCTATAAGACGCAGATCTGTAGGATTCGCAAGTTTAGGGGGTTCGCGGAAATTGCGACCCAAGGATTTCGCGCGAGAGGGTAACCAACAGAAGTCATCTCGCCAGGCAGTCTAGACCTATATGCGCGTATGTCCGATCTTCTCTCACATGACTTACTTGGCAAACTTTAACTTACGACCGATGCTCTAAAACACCATTACTCCGGACGTGTTAACCAAATTGTGGGAACAATTTGACTTTATAGGTTGTATGTGCCGTGTAACTAAAGGCGTACATATTCTACATTTGTAAGAAAAACTAGGTTTATTTACCTTCAATTTGAGGTATGATTTGTTGTAAATAGTCTAAATTAAACTGTTATATACCATTGAAACTGGAACGTTCTTTTATGGACATTCTGTATAGTAAACAATACAGATTCACACTGGAAGTTTGTAATTGTAATAAAAATAGCGATGGAAAACCGGCAAAGTCTTTGACAGTTTTACAGCTACTTGGCTCTACCTTTTTTTGCACTTTTATTCTCTGTCTTTCTCCTGTTTTTTTTTTTTTTTTTTTTTCGTTGCGTTCTGATGTCATTGACTTGACCCACCCTACAGGCTGTAAAGAAGTTTCACTTTCAAAACTGCCAAAATGTAGTATGGACTTTGTGGTGTCTGGTAACGGGCTCGTGGATAAGTTTTGTCTAGGTCCTGGAAGAGTTTGTAGGACATTTGGCAAGCGTAGGAGCTACGCATGCGCACAGGCCTGCCTACATTACTCCCAGCTGCCAGGCGCAATTAACGGTCGCCTGACATCTCCATGGTTGGCGTGGGCGGTCGTGGGACTTTTTTTTTTTGCATCCCAACAGTCGTGCGACTTGGCAACGCCGCACTGCGTCAGGGCACGCGGAAGTTCTGCCGTCAGGGGTCGGTCGATGTTGCCAAGTGTTACAACCGTCCGTACGCGGTTGACATTTGTTTGGTTTTTCTCCAGTGTTTTTGACATTGCTCAGACAATATCAGTAGGAAACCATATATTATGAAAACTTTTTTTTTTTTTAGTTTTAGATTACGTAAATCATATAAATTATGTCCTGGCTCTTTATAAGAAACTATAGCTGTTCCGTGTTTATATAGGGATGTAACCGGGACAAGAATATAACTTTTAGTTACGCCGTAATGTAACATTACAAATTTTATGTTTATTAAGTTTTACTATGTATCATATGTGTGCAACATTCGTTTCCATAGTTATGTTTATTTTTTAATTCGATTATCCCACTTTTGTACTTATTGATCTATCCACCTACCATAAATAATAAAATCCTTGTCTATAACACATTAAAATTTTTGCCCTGGTTTTTTTCTTCTTAGCCGGGCGATGCGTAAAACTTAACTTCTACTGTGTCATTTCTGAAGTATTTCTTCATGAAGATCTGGAATTGGGCAAAAAAGCAAGTATCTAACTGAGACTTGAGCAGCTTTGAGAGTTGACCGACCCCATGCGGGTCGTTCTGCGCGCATCTACTTCTGTTACCGGAAGTTGTAAACTAACAATAAAACCAGCAGTTCTGCAGCCGTGACTTACTGCTCTAATTAGTTCAATTAAGTTGATTATGTTCTGGCTAGACTCCTGAAAGTCACCTCCCCCCCTTCCCGCTTTTTTCCGTGTTGCTGCCTCGTCTCATGTTTCTTGTCCACTTGAGTGTTTCCTTGTATTTCGATACACGGCCTCAGGGAAAGCTGCCATGCATGCTAATAACATGTTCCAGCTATGATCTAATTGGTTCGCTGTTAATTGGGTACCCTTGAAATACCCGCTTAATTTCTTCCTTTTTATATCCTTTAGTCACGTACTAAAACTAACACATTAGCCATTTCTGAAAAAAATTACGTGAAGTGTGTGTGTGTGTGTGTGTGTGTGTGTGTGTGTGTGTGTGTATATATATATATATATATATATAGTGGTTGAACATGGCGTAAAGTATTGCGTATAGCTCTGGAGATTTCACAAATTAACCTTGTTGGCTAGTATTATTTCGCTTCGAAGTCACCCTATTATCAGTTGTTTCCTTACGACACCAAAAACTATTAATTATTGAAATTTTAGTTGATTTAAATAAAACTCTGGAACAAATTTTATGCAGTGCCTGTGTAACACAAAATCTTTTAAAAATCAAATATAGAGGGTATTGATCCTGCATGATTGTGTGTTACTGAAAATTTTTCTAAAAATCTGAATCCGAACTAGTAAAATATACTGTTAAAATATGTCTACTGGTCAGGAAATTCCCGAAAAAGTCCCGAAATAAACAGTAACTGCGCTTGAAGTCACGAAAATTTAATTTCCAACGGCCTTTTGCTAACTGGCAACTGTTCACTTAAAACTTGTGGCAATTATCTCTGAAAAAAATGTTTAGATTTCTGGCATAAACTGCAAATAGTATATATATTTCGGATTGTGATTAGTTGCGAATATTGTGTACAAACAATGGCCCTTTTTAAAGTTTCAATATAAGTTTATAAAAAAAAGTCTAGAAATCGGTTCACTAAGAATTAGTAGACACCGTGCTGTTGGAATTTGTTAAGTACAGGTTATCGAGAATGATTGCCAGGGTTATAAACTGTTGTTGTAGAATAAGTATTTACGAGGGGTGTTTTTTTTTTTTTTTTAAGTAAGAACCGTTTTGCGTGCATGCGGGTTGTGTACCTACGTCAGTTGGCCAGCCACAGACGACATTACGTAAACATTCGACCGTGTTCAACGTTTGTTTGTGAATATTTAAAGTGCCTTCGTCGATTGGGAATCCCGCCGACTGTGAAATACGCGCTGTGGTGTCGTTTTCTTAGCGCTAAAGGCGTGAAAGTGACTGAAATTCATAATCAGACCAGTGAAGCGTATGGAGAAAACATAATGAAGAATGGACTGCTACGGAAATGGGTTAGAGCTTTTAAAGATTGCTGCACGAATGTTCACTATGATGAACGAAGTGGGCGACCTTCGTGGATCTGAAAGTTGACGAAAAAGTGAAAGAGAACAGATGTTTCACGATTTCGTAGTTATCTGATGAGTTACTTCAAGTCTCAATGGTCGTTAAATCTATGAGATTGGGATTCAAAAGCTTGTTGTACAAGACAATAGGTGCCTTAATTGTGTAGGAAAGTAGATTAAGGTACAGGTTTTCAAGTAAAAATAAATTTGCTAAGAAACGTCTACTTTTTTTTATTTCATAATGGTACTTAACTTAGAAAAATACGCCTTGTAATTTATATACACGTGTGGGATCTTAAAATATTCACAAAGATTAAAGTTTTAGACTTAGCGTAATGCACATACATAGATATGGGCGCCTTTTTAGCTCTGCGACGTCTAGACGTTATTCAGTCTTCTGCCATGTATTTTGGTTCAGACTTAGCGTAATGCACATACATAGATATGGGCGCCTTTTTAGCTCTGCGACGTCTAGACGTTATTCAGTCTTCTGCCATGTATTTTGGTTCATGTCAACATTTACAGTTTGCACGTGATGCAGCTACCCTATCTTTATGGTGCTGGGATATTCTTTATCTTCTCAGCGCACGCAATCATTCTCGATAACCCTATATTAAACGATATCTTCGAAAAATGTATGAGTTTGTCATGTCACAAGTTTTGCGTGAAAGTTTGGCGGAACCTATGGGATCACACCGCGGGCTCTTCACCAATCGGCACATAAAGAAAAATAATTGGTTGTCTGTAAAGTCGGTTTACGGACGATAGTTTAACGTGGCAACGTCATAACAAAACATTGATGAAATGATTGCATACTTTTATGAATATAATTGAATCATTTTTATTGAATTATCACTATTTTGTATGGATACAAAGGAGTGAAATGAAATCTACAATTTAATTGATAAATTTATTGTTATTTGCACTCATTAATTCAAATATGTTTATTACATTAACGAAGAGATTATTTTAACTATAACTTTTATACATGTTTGCTATTTAACTTCTTCCAATCTGTGTTATTCTGTTAAGGATAGGACGATGATAGGAAAAGTAGGAAACGAATGGGAGTGTTTCAAGTTTGAAGTGCTTTGAAAAAGTGAAATCGATGGTTGTTCCAATCGAGTGGAAGAGAGATAGATGCGGCGCAAGCGTATGAGCGTAACGGGACACAGCGTAACGGTACAATGTGCGTAACGGGACACTTTCGTGCGTGAAGCCGGCGTTCATCGATTTATTAGACGTCACGTCAGAAACCACTTGCTGGAGGTTGGGCTCGTTTCTCCGACCGCGATGACGCAGACGCTCATGGTTTCTCGCTCTGTGCTCGGAATCGCGAAGCGTGTTGACTCTTGCAGATACGCGCCAGTCTCGCTGTTTACCGGAAGATTTAGAGAGTGCTCGCTGTACGACCTGGTATCAACCCGCCCACGTTAAGTGGAGCAATGGAAAAGCTGGTTTTTCTGCATTTGCATTTCCTTACTTACTGGATACAAGATGGCGTCCCTCTTTTTTCCATCGCTTCGCCTTGGAAGTCCTTTGTTGAACACGTGAGATCCCGCTTGCTGCTTATTGTTTTGTCTTGCGGAATTTATAAAGGGTATATGTGGGATAACACAAGAAAATTTCTCAAATCTAATAATTACATATTCAGCAAGATACGCATTATTATTTTTTAGAAGATTTACATAGTTTCAAAATGTAAAATTTTATTTATGTTTGTATAAACATATAAAGTCAAGAGTGTGTATTGTCGCACGTATAGACACGGATGTTGGATTTTCTCGTGGCTGTGGCACTACTTCGAATAGAAACTTTGCACTTGCGTATTGTCTGTGTCGTATAACTTGTATCAAATTATAAAATTCTCATTAGTATACCAATTCCAATGGTCGAGTTGTCATTCTGCCACTGTGGTTCTGTCATCAGACATCGTGAGATTCTTTACAAATGGCACCTGGGAACCGTCAAATTTGAGACGGTTACATGGCGCAAGACTCCATACCTCGGGGTTGGTAGCTGGACACGACCAGGTGATAGAGGTGTGAAAAGGGGGGAGGGAGGGGGGCTCTTGGGTGCGTCCCCGGCCGCGGCCTTCGACGTCACGGGGCCTTGTCGTGGTGGCAGAGGAGGTGGGGGAAAGCAAAGCTCTCTCCCTCCACACGACCGTAGCCCCACGCCGGCGGCAGGCAGTGCTTTCTTCGTCTTGGCTGGCGGCGCTGCGGTCTTGTGGTGGCTTCGTCGCAGTCGTCCCGAGTGTTTCGAGAGACCCCCCGCTGTTTCGACGACGTCTTCGACCGATAGTGACACCGGTGTTTTGTTTTCCGCTTCCATACCTTCTTCAATATCGACGTCGTCGTCCGGAGATGGTGACCGACTGTTAAATCGCGGGTTTGGGTTCTTCGGGGAGGTGGCCGCTGCTTCGGCCGGCTCCTTCTGGGGTCCGCGGGAGTCCTCGGATGTGCGCGTGATGGTCCCGGACATCCCGAGCAGCGCGCTGGCCGCGCTCAGGGGCATACTGGTGTCGTCGCTGTCGAGGGAGAACCTCCCCCTGGGGGACCCCGCCGCGCCCTCCGTCCCGCCCCGGCGACACCGCGCGCGCAAGGTCACCTTCCTGGACGCCGAGGGTGAGTTCCCTTCACACTCGGGCCATTCCTTCTGCGTCACTTGTTTACATGCCCACTGTCAGTGATGCCAACTCCTACAGGACCAACTTCAAATCCCCCTAGATTTAGATAAAAAAAAAAAAACTCTAAAGTTTTTATTGTACACCCTGTTTGAGAGCTAAAATTATTTTCGCCACTTGTGTTGCTGTTCTTTCTTCACTTTGTTTTCAAGATATACACTTTAAATTCACGCCCTCAAAAATTTTCTTAAATAATGTACCCGTTAAAAAATCCCCCTAAATAAATTTACTCCCTGAAAAAACAGCATTGCAGCTTTGTTCCCCCCAAATTTGGGGGGAAAACCCCAAGTTGGCATGCCTGCCCACTGTGCAGTCTATAGTCTCCTCGACCTCTCGACCTAGCCGTCCGCTCGCCAGTAACATGCCGCGATTGTAAATGGCGAGAATCTATTTCCCGGTCCTTGGAACCCGTGTTGGACACTGGCAACAGTGTCAGGCATGTAAAAGAACCATATTTTCTCCTAACCAGGACTACGACCTAACGGGGTCAGTTGCCTGGGGGGAGTTTTGGCGTATTCTTGAGGTGTGGACCTAATAACATGTGCAGTCTATATACCGGTATTATTCACGGGAGCAGTTTAAAGAATTTAAATTCATACCTCGCTTATTTACTCAACGATTTTCTGCCAAAAAATATGTAAATATTTGATCTATCGTAGAGCTTAGTGTTGTGTGCCACTAGAAAGAACGTCAAACGGTGGTCAAGTGTATGATTGAAAGTGATTTTTTTTTGGCCCAAAAGTGGACATAGTGTCTTATGCCTCCGAGGTACAGATACGATATATTAATTAGAAACGCAGCGGAAGTTTTTAACCGCAGCGGAAGAAACGCAGTCCTTCCCGTTTTGGTTTCGCCTCCTT
The DNA here is from genome assembly GCF_032445375.1 of Bacillus rossius redtenbacheri. Classification (NCBI taxonomy): domain Eukaryota; kingdom Metazoa; phylum Arthropoda; class Insecta; order Phasmatodea; family Bacillidae; genus Bacillus; species Bacillus rossius. The sequence goes on from NC_086339.1 coordinate 13,972,133, forward strand.
TAGCGGTATTCGATTTTTGCAGGATGTTATTTGAAACCAACCCGATATTTCAATTTCTAAATAGTCAGCTAGTTCATTTGTTAATAACTCAAGGTAAAATGTTACTTTTTTACGTTTTTTACGGCCTGTGGTCTAACCTCAAACTTAAGAGACTGAATCAGCATTAGGTTTTAGAGCTGTCAGTTTTTCATACACGTTATTGCTTGCATTTCCTTTAATATTTTTTTTTCAACGACGAAAGTTTACTCGAAACAAAGTACAGAAGACAACGTAAGTTGTGTAGGACTTTTGTGTTGTACTTGATTAATTTTCCCGCGGGAACTGTTAGTTTATAGAATTGAATTCTTTAATTTTTAAAGCTGTCAATGCCAAAGTTGATAAGTACATTTTTCGTGTCAGTGCGGTGTGGCCTCTATAAGCCCCAAAACTTCTGGCGTAGGCCGCATTCTCTTTTATACTCACAGCGCCTAGCACACTGGGCATTTGAAAACATAAGGAGAACACGCCATAAAGGGAAATATTATAACCAAAAGACGCCATGTTTGTTTCAACTGTTTTAACGCCGTAAACATTTTTTTCACTGTTTAAAATTGAAAAATTGATTACATTAAAATATTTTCAGAGACTATACAGTAGTGTCTATTAACGGTAGTAATACAGCTGTCATTTCAGAAAATGAATTCAATACTAAACGGCAGTGACTTCATAGAAAAATTATTTTTAGTAACCACTCAGCGTCTGGCGTTCCACTTAATTATATATAGTGTATATACACACGCGCACACACGCACGCGCACACATACACACACACACACGTAGTATGTTTTAAAGAGAAAAAAGTTTGAAAATATTAAACGATAGGAGATTGTTTTGGCCAAAAAAAATAGTTGCAACCAAGATGGTGTCTTTTGGTTCTTCTATTCCCTAACACCATCAGTCTGAAAATAATTGAACGCTCATCAGGGATTTCAGCTGCTGATAGCAGAAAAAGGAACGCTATCTTTAGAAAGCTGTGTCACTGCTGTGTCAGTTCTTCGTATTGTTGAGCTGGTCAGAGACTAGGTCGCTTTGGTTTGTATGTATCTTATTAGAATCAGAGAAATCTAAGAACAAGAAAGAAAAGAAGATATGAAGAAGAAGAAAATGAAGCAGTGGAGGTGGAAAACCACAAAGTAAAAAGAAAAAAAGACGGTGTGATGTAATGACAATCTTTGCTAGGAAAGAATGCTTTGAAGGATCTCGTTGCTGATTTCTTTATCCTTGCGGCGGGAGATAAAGACACCCACGTGATCGTGACAATGTGTTTACGTCCCGTCGGGATATAAACTGGTCTGACGACGCCTCATTGTTTCCGATTGGAGATACAATTGTTCACTGGGTGAGCGAGGCAGTGGGTCAGAGGTCAGTAGGCCTTCGTTTCATCTCTGATTTTATGTTCTCTTAAAATAATATCCCCTCGTAGATTTTATAGTAACGAAATTTCAAACAAAAATTTTTAAACATATATTTTTTTGTAAACAATAGTTTATCGGCCTTTAAAAATCCATACTTAAAATTAATTTAAAAATGATATAGTTATTTTAATAATCAGTCATCCGTAGTTTGCGAAAAATAAACTGTCATATACTTTGAAACACTGTTGTATATTTTTACAATATTTCTCTCTCTGTTGGCTAATTCCGCGCTTGTTTGGATAAGTACTGAGGGTATGTTGCAGTTGTATTGTACATCATTTGAGGCACGAATATTTTGCGGATTCATTCGGTAGAGCAAGTAGACTTCAAACGACTTTGTATCTAAAGCAAGGTCGACCCTGAGGCAGTGACGCAAACACTTCAGTGTTGGCTAAGAGGAGTCGAGTATCTAAAGTCGAGCCTAGCATGGGGCGTTGAAGACCCTCGGAATGATGGTGGCTTTGGTTATGATTATAGTCTGCATATACGTCCTAGTAAATAAAAACTCTCTTCGAACCAGAGAAGAAAGAAGACACTATATAATGTTCTCACAATTATCATGGCACGATAATTTGTTCGCGGAATGCAGCGCTGTTTAAAAGTAACGGAGTTGTGCTCTAATCAAAGGGGATTTTCTTTCGGCACAGTCGTGTGTATAGTCTGTGTCTGGTAACGCGTCTTTGAAAATATTGTGGCTTTTTTTTTAACACTGTCAGCTGACAACTTCATTCCAAGTGTATGCGGTTGATACCAGATAGTACACCCGATTTTTTTTTTTTTTTTTTTTTTTTTATAATTCTGTAAGCGGGCGGGACGTGGGCTACGTTGTTCTGTCAGCGGTGTTTGTGAACAATCGCCATGCGACATTTGGGGAGATGGGTAGCGCCAGTGCTGCTTCTGAGAACTTGTCAGGGGGGTCGCGGACTGCACGTTCATCTGGAGACGCTCTCCGGGGACGCACCACAACGCCGAAATACACTAACGCCGAAAAATGTCATTGCAGGACTGCCACAAAAGTTAGGTTAGGTTAGACTAGACTAGGTTAGGTTAGACTAGGTTAGGATAGGCTAAGTTAGGATAGGCTAGATTAAGTTATGTTGGGTTATATTACGCTAGGTTAGGTAAGGTTAGGTTTGATTGTGGTATTTCGGCGTTAAGGTACATTTTAGAAACACACGCAAATTCATTCAGTTGTTATTTCGGCGTTGTGGTACACAGCAGTTTTCTAGCTGTCGGCGTTGTGGTCAATTTTGACATTCGGCGCTGTGGTCAATTTTGACATTCTGCGCTGTGGTCAATTTTGACATTCTGCGCTATGGTATTTCTGCGTTGTGGTAACGACCCACGCTCTCCCGGACAATTAGTGCCTCTCGGGTCGCAGAAAACAACTTGCGCAACTAACTCCCGTGCCGCCGGCCCGACCTGCCTCGAAAAACGTGGGCGGGGTCGTTGCCGAATTCGCCTCTCGACGCAGCACGGCGTGGGTTTCTCCTCCCCCCCCCCCCCTTCTCCCTATTGGTCCTCGTGCTGCTGGGCTGTGTAGTCGCGTCGGCCTGCGACCTTACTACGCGCCAACGTGTGTCCCCACGCTCTGTCAATCATTTCTGCTGAGGGGGCCTCTTCAGGTTGGGGAAACTCTTCAAGCTGAACACTGTAGTTCATGTAGGGTAGTTACCACAACGCCGAAATACCACAACGCCGATCGTACAATAACGCCGAATACCATAACGCCGAATGCCAAATTGACCGCAACGCCGACAGCTAGAAAACTGCTGTGTACCACAACGCCGAAATACAGTAATGCCGAAAAATGTTGCTGCGGGGAGGGGGGAGGGGGGGCACAGGAGTAAAATGAAAAACAACAGAATGAATTTGTGTGCTAACCATACCTAACCCAACCTTTGTGGCAGTCCTGCAATGACATTTTTCGGGGTTAATGTATTTCGGCGTTGTGGTAATTCGGCGTTGTGGTACACAGCAGTTTTCTAGCTGTCGGCGTTGTAGTCAATTTGGCAGTCGGCGTTATTGTACGTTCGGCGTTGTGGTATTTCGGCGTTGTGGTGCGTCCCCGTTCATGTACACACGATTATCTGTTGTGAAAAACAATTTCCTGTCTGCGATAAAATGTGTTGATTATTAGATTCCACTTGTTTATGTTTTTTTCTCTCTTTTACACCTGAACATTTCGAGAGGAACGTTTTTTTTACAGCCAACCCAGAACTAAAAATGTCGACTATGGTTTTAATGATATATCTCAAAGAAAGGTGTTTGTTTCTTATTGCGAATCCAGTTTACATAAAAAGTTTTATAATTCTTTTTTTTTCTACAGTTAAATATATTTTGATTATGGCACAGTTTCGCATCATACACAGAACAATTATTGCTTCCGGGGACAATGTTCCTTATCGCGTATCCAGTTTGTTAATATAAAAGCTGTATAATGCACATCCTCAATATCAAAAAAAATATTTTCATAATCGTACAGTTTTAAATTAAAAACTCATACAAATTATTACTGTAATTTTTTTTTCTTAAAGTACAATTGGATATGTTACACAGAACAATTGATCTCGGGAACAATGTTTCTCAAAAGTTTTATACACATTTTCGAAATCAAATATATTTTGGTAATCATAAACTTTGCATAACAAATACAACTAATTCCTTTCTTGATTTTAACATTTTATTTTAAAATCGACTATACACGCAATAAGGAACAATTGCCTTAGTGACAAACGTATTTTACGTGACAGATGCTAGGGTAATTGGTAATTCAAGGTTCGGCGCGTGGCCCTGTAAGGTTCTCTCGAGCCTCCGGTGTCTTGAGATGTGTTTTACCACCAGGTTGGTGCTCGGGCATCTATTTTGATCTCGTTACTGCCGAAAGTCTGAAGAAAAAGAGGGGTGGGGGGGGGGGGGTATTTCGTGATCGCTGAGGCACCAATTTCATCCACCACCCTCACCCCTTTATTTCCTACGGGCTGGGACTGAATCTATCAACATCGATTCGGTATCCAATTGGTTCGGTTTAACCCAAAACAATCTTCGAGGTCCATGCTACGCAATCGTAAATAAACCTACCATTGAAAACAATTTAAAATAAAATCAAAATATGCTATAATTTTGGGGGGAAAAGTATTATTTTGGGCGACTAATGCGGCGACCAATTTTTTTATCGGATAAATTTGGCTATTCATGTTGTAAAATAAAATTTACTTTGCAAACTTAGCAATTCATTTTAATAAAAAAGTGTGTATAGCAAATAACTTGCTATGTTAGCAAAAAAATTAACATGTACCCGATTAAAATTTATTTTCAGCATAAGTCGTGAAAAGATTCCCCCCCCCCCCTTTTTTTAAAAAAAAATAAACTATAGCATGTTTGATTTTATTTTGAATAGTTATAAATAGTAGGGTAATTTATAAATCCGTAGCAAATATTTAGTCACAGTATCTAATCATTTTTGTTCCAGAGAGTGGTTTCAAAAAATTTTGAAGGAAAAAAAACCATGTATCTCTAAAACTTGAAGTTTTTTAAATTACAGTTTTTTTTATTCGGAACCGTAATTTACTGGCCTATCAACTATTCTCGGCATGACTTTGAGTTGTGGGACAGTCGGTACATTAAAATCCGTATTTGAATAGCTTTGTTTTGAAAGGGCCATCAGTCAGTATATTGACGATTTTCAGTTATATGTTTCGTCCCGATCACAAAACGTAGACCAAATGATTGGAGTAGGAAGGACATCGGTCAGAGCATCGTGTGGGTAGTTACATGCATTCAGAATTCCTCTGCACTCAAACAAAGTGAGTGATATTAGACGTCTTGATACAATATGTACCAGAGGTATTGTATCAAGACGTCTAATATCACTCACTTTGTTTGAGTGCAGAGGAATTTGGAATGCATGTAACTACCCACACGATGCTCTGACCGATGTCCTTCCTACTCCAATCATTTGGTCTACGTTTTGTGATCGGGACGAAACATATAACTGAAAATCGTCAATATACTGACTGATGGCCCTTTCAAAACAAAGCTATTCAAATACGGATTTTAATGTACCGACTGTCCCACAACTCAAAGTCATGCCGAGAATAGTTGTACCAGAGGAGAAGTCTCAACTGTACAAAGACCTTTTGGATGGGCCAGTGTCTGATAAAGACAATGATGAGTAGTGTAATATTATGTGATGCTTAATGTGAACTTTATTAAAGAAAAATTGTCATACGCCATGTATATACTGTTTAATAATAAATGGCACATTACATTGGTATTTTGAGACAATGGTAATATAATTTCGTAGTTAATGTTGTTATTTTGATCTGATTCCTGGTAGGAATTTGTCTTTTGTGTTAAAAGGGCATCATTTTATGATTTTCGAAATTCTGTAGAAATCTGTTTTTACATTATATTAAGGACGAACTGTTTCTAAATCGTGCCATACATGATGAAGAATGAGGGTAAAATGTAAAACATGATTTAGTAAAGCTATATTTTCAAGCATACTATTTTTTGTTGTTTCCCTAAAGTTTGCTTCCTATGACTGATGCCCTTTCGAAAAAAAGGCGATTCATTTGTAGGGACCGGAAAAATCGTGGGTTCAATGACCTCTGGGATGAACTTTATAGTTCTACGTACACTCGGACAAATGCCACCCTCTCATTGGCTGTAGTCTTGTGAAGGTGTCCCAACGTAGCGGCCTGTGATTCGATACAGCTACGGTTGAGTGTTTCTCACTGGCCCCGGGTCTTCCAGGTGAGTTGTGGGCCAATAGCAGAGGCAGCACTGAGGTATAACTATTTGAATTTCAGGCTGTCTTGAAATGAATCCGCGAATTTTTCCGGTCTCCATTCATTTGTGATCGGTGGTCGGAACAAACTCGGATGATCCGCCGGACAGCTGTGCCAGCCGCTAGCCGCGGACGAGAGCGCTTCACGCCGGGTCAGTGATGGGAGGAGGGGGTAATGGTGCCAAGGAAACGGAACGATAGCGCGTGCGCAACAGCGAGCGGCTAGCGCGGCGCCTTCTGGGGGGAGGCTATACGTGTTTGGTGTTCCAGACTGCCCTGACCGTTCCCTGGCCGGGTTTCCAAACTTCCCTGGCCATTTTTTTTTTTTTTTAATAATAATTCAACCTACTTTACAATTTTAGGAAAGAGAGAAAATTCAGTCTCCAACCATTCCCATATCTGTCCTAGCATTATATATATAAAAAAAATTACATACACTATTTTATAGGGTATATGGCAATAAAACACCGTCTGAAAACAAAATGTGCGTGTACTTAAGTACGCACGTTACAAGTTATAGGTACTTATACTCGGCGTAATAAAAAAACTAACTGCAATTTGCAAACGCAAATAATTCCTACATACATGCCGGGTTGAGACTTCCTACTGCTTAACTCTTTCTCTCTTTCTCTTTTTCTTTCTCTCTTTCTCTCTTTCTCTCTCTCTCTCTCTTTCTCTCTCTCTCTTTCTCTCTCTCTTTCTCTCTCTCTTTCTCTCTCTCTTTCTCTCTCTCTCTGTATATCAGTACTTGATCAGTGTTGTGGTTTCTATTGATTTTGAATCTTCGATTCATTGCAATCTATAAACTTGCGCGATAGTTTTTAATAAAGAAATCTGGTTTTATTACAATTTCAGTTAAAAGTTTTTTATAGTTTTTTTTTTTTTTTGGTGGAATGAGAGTAAGGCGACGCTCGCTCGCGCGTATAATAAATACATTGTCTTTACGTCTACAGGTGCAGTCTTTTCGCAGTGTTAAGTGGGTGCTACCGGTGACATGCTATAACCGGTACAGTAGTTAAAAAAATCTTATTTCGTAACGTTTAAATAAAATTGGACATGTATACTATACAAACGAACATTTTTCGAATACGTATGGTAATTTTACAGGGGAAAAAAAATTCAAACACGATACACCAGTAAAAAAAGGGGGTGATTTTGCACTTAATAGGATTTTGTGTGTGTGTGTGTGTGCGTGCGTGTGCGTATAGCGCAAATACGAGCAGAGAGCTCTATAAAGCTTTATCTGCAACGAACTCCGACAGCTTGCTATAAAAGCTATGAATGGCACTTTACACAAATGCATAAAAGTGGCAGTTTTTTTGGATGCCATATATTCTGTTTACGAAGAATATTTTGGAAAGTCCCCAGTAAAGAGAACTCGCAATAGGAACGTGGAGCTTACATGTATATTTATTGTTGAACCATAAGGCCGGGTTTTATAAACTACGCAAGTACGCGAGACGAAGAAATTTCAATACGACGTTTTCAAATACCATTTTATAAACTGCGCAAGACGCATAAACGCAACGCAAGCATCATTCAACTGAAACCTTCTTGCGTTTCCGCCTTACGGTATTTGGAGTAAGTGTTGCGATTTATTTCAAAGAAGCAGACGTTCTGCCACGATGTTGTTTTTTATTTTATACGTCACGTTTTCACTTGTTAAACTTTCGCTGTGTGAAAGAAAATAACACATTTAAATCAAACAATTGAAAATGCCATTTTGTTTTCTACTGTTCTACGATTTAAGTTAAAGGGTTAGATATGTCTTGCCACGTTCATGCTTTATAAACGGCCGAAATTTTCTTGCGTTGGTTTTTGTGTTGCGTCGTTGCGTTGTTGCGTCGTTGCGTTCATTGCGTAGTTTGTAAAGAGTTACGGTTATCACTTGCAGCCTCGTGGGTTGCGCGCGTGCCATATGGGGGAAGGAGCTCCCTTATCTCTCCCACACTTTTATCGGATGCGTGTTTATAGGCGTAGCTCCTGATTAGCGTCTGCCAGGAAGGTTCTCAAGGCCCTTGGTGGCACTCTACTGGTAAGACATTACAGTCGCGGTGATGGTTATGATAGTGAAGATGAACCGTATCATCCTATCACGTGGCTCTTGTAAAATAATCTGGGATACGCCGTCTAGTGTGTTTGTTCATAGACTCGGCTAATTGTTTTCGGCAACGCTTTGCGCCCGTCTCATAGGCTTATGCATTCGCCTTGCATAGGGCAAGTATGAGTGGTGACCATAAAATTATATGGCGGACCAATGAAAATAAGCTTGGTGTAATTATTCCAGTAATTTATTAAGGGCGTTTTCCGTACACATTGTTTGAATAACTCCGCCTATCTGTGGACATTATACGTTGTGCAGAGCTTCAGGAAAAACCACGTGATTTAAAACTCTCCAAGATATACGAGTGGTGTCTGTTTACGAATAAAACATTTTAAAATACGCTTAAAGAAGATGAGTAGTTCTGTTTCTGTATTTCGTTTTCAAACTGTATTTTTTAGAAGGTTGAAAACGGCTGAAAACCCGTGTTTTGAGACAGATTTTTAGGCATGAAACTCCCGATACAGATTCTTGAAAGCACTAGGAACGTGACATATAATGTTACGGTGACCGATCAAATGTAACAGTTAAACTGTTAAAACTTTTAAAATTATTTATTTCGTTTACTACTCATCTTCCCTAAGCGTATTCTTAAAAGTATTTTCGTAAACAGACACCACTCGTATGTCTTGAGCAGTTTCAAATCACGTGCTGGTTATTTCTGAAGCTCTGCGCAGTGCATGACTGAAAAAGACAGCGCCAGTCCAGAGGAGATACCGCGCTAGAAGCACCAGCGAGCGTCGGTGACACAAATACACGGGCGGATTCCGATTGCTTACCCTGGAGTTTTCGTTGCTCAGATGTTTTCTCTAACCTCGTGTCGGGTGTTGGGAAACTTCCAAACTTCCCACCTGTCCTGGAATAATCGTTTTGTAATGTTTCTAAGCAGAAAGTGTGATAATTTGTTTTGAATACGCGTCGACTTGGGTTGAGAAGGTTTTTGTTCCCAGAATGCGTGTTCTTTTGTCGGGCCTAATTACGTGGGTTTATTTCATTTAAAGGCTCCGCCTACCCGGGCACACACACGGTGCGCAGAGCTTCAGGAAAAACAACGCGATTTCTAAACTACTCAAGATATCCGAGTGAGGTCTGCTTACGAATAGCATTTAAGAGTTCGCTGAGGCCCGAAAAATACTAATTTAATTTAATTTTGGATCAAGTTTTTAAACTGTATTTCTAGAAGAGTTAAAATGGCTAAAACGCATGTTTTCAGAATAATTTTTAGGCATAAAGCAACCAGGACAGATTCTTGAATTCACTTAAAGGGACTTGCATTACACCTTTATCTTCATTTCTCGACCATATAATGTTGCGGTCACCGCTCAAATTTCACAGTTATCCTGTGACGACGAGAAGACTGCGCGTCAATTTAGAGCCTTGCGCTTAGAGGCTATACTGCGCTGGAAGCACCATCGAGCGTCGCGCTTATCATCCCGCCTCACTAACACACATACACCCCTGACGAGGCGGGCCCCTTTAGTAACTGCCCCAACGATTACGCGTTTGGATTGGTTGTTCGCGGTTTTCGCGCGCGGTACAGGTGGCCGCTGCGGTCCTGGAACGCGGGCGACAGCGGTGGAAAGTGTCGGCGGTCGCGGAAAGAGGCCGCGGCGTGGGAAAACCTGACTGGCGAGGTTGACAGCACTGACAAGCAGTCCTCGGCCGTCCCAGCTCGGGGCCACGTGCTCAAGGCATCGTGGGAAACCAAATACCAGTTTTCATGTCGCTCTCAAATTTATTTTGGCCATAAGAAATGTCTAGCGTTTGATTTTGCAAAAAAAAAAAAAAAAAAAAAAAAAAAAAAAAAAAAAAAAAAAAAAAAAATGGCCTCGTTAAAGCATCGCATACAATTATGGAATGTATTTTAATTATAATATGACTTATATGTTAAAAAATAAGTTTCCCTTATGAAGTCACTGTCAAGTTTAGCCGGGTTTTGTGGTAAAGAGGGGAGGGGTGTCGAATAAAGAATATATATATTCATTAGTCCTGATATTATTGTTCTTGATGGTTTGGGGGGTGTTTCCAGAAATTTTAATGTGAATTTTTTTAGGCTACAGTTCTTAAATAAAAAAGTACCATTTGTGGAAAGGTAGATCTATAAAATACCGTTGCTTATGATAATGTCCTACTCAATCAGATGGCTACTGTCTAATTTTGACTATCCAGTGGCCATAAATTGAGCCATTAGTTGCTGGTTAATGAGTTGGTTTAGTAGAGAGGGTGCCCACGCCCCTCTCTGCCCCTTATTTACTACGCCCTTTGTGTGCCAATATCAGCGCGGCTTGAAGCCCAGATATAGTGACTCTGCTCCCGACAGAATACAAAAAAAAAATTGTTCGCTCGGCAATATGGTGGAACAAGCTCGCTCTGTTGATTCAGTTGTTTCTCCCGCGGGCTGCTGCTCGGCGAGTCATCGTGAGTTCCCTCTGGTTCGGCTGTGTCACGGGGCGTCATCATCGCGTTCCTGCCTCGCTCGTCATCCGTGACCCGCGCTGTCGCCCCCAGAGCTTCGGTCGTCGGGACGCGAGTGTCGACATGCCCTCTGGTCGCGCTCCCCGAGTCGGGCCGGACCAGGCAAGATGCCCGTCAATCGGGTTTGCACCCGTCCGTCAAAACCTTGGCCAAGCTTTTAACTTTCGACGGACGAGCGGACGGATGAAATAACCTCCAAAGCATGTTAGCGAGATACCTATTGCCGACAACCTTTAATCTTAAAACGGTTTTTAAGTTCATTTTTTGACGTGACAACGTCTAATAAATCGATGAACGCCGGCTGCACTAACGAAAAAGTTTCCCGTAACGCACATTGTCCCGTTACGCTCATTGTACGCTTGCGCCGCGTCTATCTCTCTTCCACTCGATTAGAACAACCATCGATTTGTTTTTTTCAAAGCACATTAAACTTGAAACACTCCCATTCGTTTCCTACTTTTCCTATCATCGTCCTATCCTTAACAGAATAACACAAATTGGAAGAAGTTAAATAGCAAACATGTATAAAAGTTATAGTTAAAATAATCTCTTCGTTAAAGTAATAAACATATTTGAATTAATGAGCGCAAATAAAAGTAAATCTATCAATTAAATTGTAGATTTCATTTCACTCCTTTGTATCCATACAAAATGATTAAATTTTATTCATAAAAGTATGCAATCATTCCATCAATGTTTTGTTATGTCGTCTTGTTAAACTATTGTCCGTAAACCGACTTTACAGACAACCAATTTTTTTTTTAATTGCTCCCATTAAAGGTTGCGAAAGTATGCCAAAGTGTGAAAAGCGTGTTTTTAAACGTTTGCGAAAATATTGGAAAATATACGAAATTATGCGCTGCCACCTGTAACCGACTGTAAGGATGTTTCAATTTAAAAAAAAAATTAAATCTGCGTCATCGAGCTATATTCGTGACGAACTTAGTTGCGCACTTCCGTTAGTTACACTGTTATTCTGATATTACTTTAGGATTACCGTCTGTAAAAAAAAAAAAAAAACTTTTACTGCAATAACTTGGGACCTTTCTCTTTTCCAGGAAGTGAGCGAGTCCAGTATCTGGGCGCACATAGTTCCAAGACTGGATTCTTGATAGGAGAGGTGGTCTGGGTGCAAGTTTCTCTGAGGCGGGGTAGCGCAGACATGCGACGGAATGCGGGGTTCTTGGCTGCTACTTTCATGGCGTCGTTATTCGCACCAGAATCTGTAATGTTAGCGGCCATCGGGCTGGACTGCAAATCCTTCAATTATTGCAGGATAATTCGCGTGTTCAGAATCAGTTGGGTGGGCCGTACCTTGCTAAGATAAAGATAACTCCAATCATCAGCTTCAGACGACGCACGCGGTGAGAAAATACGGGAACTGTGGGAAAAATGCCCATTGCCGGAAACTAACCAACCCAACCCCGATGTGGCATACCCGGTATCGAGGAAATAAATCATCGATTTATTACAGTCAAGGAAGTAGGAATTAATTATTTTTGGATCTAGTGAAGTTGTATACCTAATGTTTAATTTTTTTTTTTTAATGCGCGGTGGCTGATTGTTTATGACTGATTGAAGACGGTATCCACTCGTAAGCAGGTTAGGATGACGTGAAGCTTCGACGTAGAAAGAGTCCCGGGTCCGACGGAACGTGTGAGTGATCGATCTCCAGCAGGCGCGCATATCGATACATCGCCAATGAGTTTGCGTCACCGAGACCTGTTGTGTTGGTAGCGATTGTGGGAGAAAAAAAAAGGTGTGTGAAGGGTGGAGGGGGGAGAGGCGGCGTGCCACGCCCATCGATGTGGCGGAAGGCCGGCCGCCTTCGATTGTCCACTTGTCGGCCGCGCGGCGATGACGTCACCTCTGCGAGCAGCGCGCCTTTTTGACGAGAAGGCGATGCCGTGGAATGCGCCTCCCGCGGGCAGGCAAGGTCGCCGCTCGCTACTACCCGCGCCGCGAACATCCGGCACTTCGACCGCTCGGCTCGCGAGTCCTGTGTCGAGCCACGAGTCCATGTGCCCAACCCCCGCATGGTAAACCTTTTTCTACTCTGTCCAACACTTCATCCAGACCATCCTCTGTCTCCTGTAAATTCCTACACGTAATGCATGCCAATTTGCATCCCGCATGAATGTGCCCAGGATTTTCCCTGTGTCTATGCAGGTTTTACCTGGGCCCAACCTATCTCTAGTTATAGTCTATATTTAAGAGTGAAGGGAGTTAGTCATGGCGCCAATCGTTGCCATGGCTGGCCAATCCCCTCCTAGCACATGATGCATGCGACCCTCTCCCTGCATGGCTAATCCCAGCATGACTAGGCGTATAGGCTTCGGCCTGAGACGCACCTAGGTCCCTCCCTAACCCGGACCCCTCCAAAATACACTTAGTTTTAGTTAGGTTAGGAAAAATAAAATCCCGTGTCGAGTTTCACAGTTTCCTGAAGTGTGTCCTTGCAAAGCAACGCGCGTCGTTAACAAGCACTGTAAGCCACGCCTTTCGCTGGTGGAAAGTGATGAGTACTACCAGGGGGCGCAAATCTTCACGATTCTCAAAGGGGGCTCCGTGGCCCGAGAATTCTGCGCGTGTGGTTAACCGACACGTCATCTCTAGAAAACGGTGCTCGTATTTTGACCTGCATGCATGCAATAAGCAGAAAACTTTTAAGATATACAAAACGTTTTCCGCAATACTTGGTTTTTGACATCAAACCCGTTTCACAATCACGCTTTTGCAACTGTGGGCAGGACCCCCTCCCCCCTCAGTGAGGGACTTCTTTATTCCTGGGGGGGGGGGGGAATCTACGCCCATGGGTACCATGATCGATCAGGAACAAAATTATGTCTACTCGCGTTTAATTTGCTAAATGCGAGACATTTTAGTAAAAAGTAAATCAACTACATAATGAACGCATAGAGTAAGGAGACAACGTATTCGGGAATTGGAAGTGAAGTTTATGAATCGAAATTTGCATTTCTTCAGTCTTTTTAAAGTAAGTAACTTGGTTACTTCTACAATAAGGATTTTTTTTAATGACATGTGACTCGTTAAAAAAAAACCAAAGGAGTGGTTTACCAATAGCTGTTGAAGAGTTCCACTATCCATCTCCTGGCTACATTACATATATTTGCAAAGTTTCAAATCGATACGACGATTAGAAGTAGGTTAAAATCGACTTCCAAGATTTTTGAACATAGTTCGTTAGTTACAAGTTAAGCTAATAGAAACGTGTTAAAAATAAAAATAAAAGCAACAACACGAGACTTGTTCGTGGGGCGTTTATAAATCTGCCCAAACGTCAGAATATTCTGGGGATAACTGACTGGCTCTTGGCTTGATTCGGAGCTATCGAGCACTCGATATATTTTTTTTTCCCCTCTCTTGGTGGGTGGTAGTTGGGGGGGGGGGGGGGTTGGAATGTAACTCAACTTGAACTGTGATGGAAAATGGCCGGTGAGGGAGTGTGCTCGGAATGACAAGGTATTCAGTAGTGCATGTAGATAGATACCCGAGGAAGATAGAACCGGGGGGGGGGGGGGGGTTGTGTGTGTGACGGTGATGTAGTCGCAGTACTTGTTGCGGCAAGTTGGTGATCCTGGAGAGAGAGAGAGAGAGTGAGAGCGAGCGCGAGCGCATTTAATCCCTGTCGCTTGGTGCCCGGCGGACTGCGAGAGATTGGGGGATCCGCCTGTGCAGAGTGGCGCTATCGGCATTTGGGCGCACGGCCAATAACTCCCCCCCTCCCCCTACCTCTCCCCCTGCCCCTACCTCTCCCCCTCCACCTAATGGATTCACGGCTCACGTTTCGGCTATTACGGTTTGGAACTGGCGGGGATATATATATTATTAGTTCAAGGGGCTGGCCCGACATTTTCTTGCCAAACACGCGCGCTGCGCTTGGTTAATGGCTGCCGCTGCTCCCACGCGTTCTTTATTTTGATATAACTAATTTCATCTAACTACTCGCTATAATGTACACAGTAAATATGATCTTCTAATTAGAACACTTTCAGACAGTCATTTTTCCTTTAATTACTGCCTTATTTTAGTTTCAGTTATGGAGGATATTTTTATTTTATTTTTGGTGGACTTTAGACATATAAAACAGTTGCACTGTTATTGCATGTTTATTTTAATAATTACCCTATATTTTATTTATCCCGATCCACACTTTTGTAAGTTTTTTCTACGGTACAGCAAAACATTTTTCCATAGAATTTTAGTTCGCAGTTAATTTCAGCTAGGTACTAAATATTTTGGCCGTTGATAGGGTGGTGGGATCCCAGTTCACATCAGTGGAAATTAAAAATAAACGTCTTATCCTTCATTTTCCTGCTGTCGTCACGACCCTATTTTGCGCAGTTGTGAATCAGTAGGTACGAAAAACATGGGTAACTAATCCTTGCCTACACGGACCATGTTGTATGATGCATTTTTTAATATTTTTCAATTTTGAATCCACCTTAAGGCTTGGTCTCATACACTATGTTGATTTTATTTACTGTTTTCGCCATTACTTTTATTTTAGAGCTGTTTCTAAAATGTTTAACTCTATATCCCATTTGTACTTCTTTTTTTTTTTTGTTCGGAAACCAAATAATTTCAACAGATGTTTACATAGTGTAATATCATGGCTGGTCAAATGTGCGCAAGTCTTCGTATTTATCATCACTTGCGCGACTTTTTACACCCATTATTTTACACTTTTTAAATGTATGTTGAAAATAAGTGTGGGAAAACAACAAAAACGTAAGTTAGGTGTCTATTAAAAATTTTAAATATTGCCCTTAAATAAAAGCAATGATGAAAAAACGTTTGGTTTGGGGGGGGGGGAGGGTTTGGACGGACATGGTGTGTGAGACGGAGCCTTGGCTCTGGTCACTTCCGCTAAAGCCACAAACATAAGCCAGGTCCGGCCGACGATTCAGCCTGGGTGGTAGGCAACCGGTGTAATCGCGCGTGTCGGGCGGGCTAGCGTGCGCACAGGCGCCGTGTAGCGGAAGTCTGACTGCTGGTGAGCTGGCGATACGTTTTCATTCGTCATCGATGTTCCATTAGGGGCCCGCGCCTAATCAGGGGTGCGATACGGGATGATACGTGCGACGCTCGCCTATGTCTCCTCTGAACTGGCGCGCGCGCTATCGAGATTTGAGCCGTACCTACCCATGACATTACATGACGGAGAAATGAAGATAACGGTGTAATGTAAGTTTCTTGAGGGCTCTCCAGGATCTGGACCGGGTGTTCCGTGTCTACTATTTAATCTGATAACACGCTTTTTAACCATATTTACTCTCCTAAAAATACAGTTTGGAATAGAACCACACATTCGTCCTCCGAGCATTATTAAATACTTTTCGTAAGCAGACAGAACTCGGATATCTCGGGGCAGTTTTCCAACCACGTGGTTTCTTCTGCAGCCCATGTAGGCGGGCGCGCGTGGTTGATAAGGGTGACA
Organism: Bacillus rossius redtenbacheri; assembly: GCF_032445375.1. Lineage (NCBI taxonomy): Eukaryota > Metazoa > Arthropoda > Insecta > Phasmatodea > Bacillidae > Bacillus > Bacillus rossius. The sequence continues at coordinate 13,988,416 of NC_086339.1, forward strand.
CTGGCTCGTGCATCGCACGCCTCTTCGCCCCTGCGCGCCAGGCACCGAACCGTTGGTAATGCGTTTGGTTTACCTCATAAATGGAACTTAGAATTCAAATCTTTTGAAGTGTTGATTTTAGATAAACGGAGAGAGAATAAGAAGAAACGAAACGAGGGGGAAAAAACAGAACACGCACGAACGCGGCCTCGGAATTGACTGGTTGCGAAGCTTCGGTTTCTTCCTCCCGAATGTCAGTATGACCAACCAACAAACCAAACTATCCTCCGTGCGCCGCCCTTACGTCTTTGTTAAAGTGTAAGCTCGAACACTGCCGTGGTCGTGAGGGTTGGCATAGAGTGAGGCAGACTATAGAAGTGGAACTGTGCTGCGAAGGTCGTTCCGAATTTAAAACTTCGGCATTATGTTCATTGTGGCGAACTTAATAAGTGAGCGACTTCGTATCTATTGGTAAGATGGCTGATTCTAAATTATTCGTGCTTTTTAGTACCCAAAATGCATGTTGCCTCATTCTTATACCACATTATATAATCCCGGTTTTTTTATTTTTTTATTTTTTTTTAAGTTTCGTTAAAATATAATGGGCAGAAGCATTTATACTGGAATAATCGTTTTCGTGATTTTCTAGGAAAATATTAAATTGTTGAATTTTTAGTTCCATTTACCCACTGAATTTTTTTTACACTAGTTAATTATGTTTTACTACACTTGATGGTGTGCTGGTGTGATTCCTCGTTTTTAATAGAAGTTCGAATAATGACATTTTATGAATTGTATTTTTTCGGATTTTAAAGCAACTTTTGGATCTGTTAAGTTTCTTCATCTTGCGTTAACCTCGCCTCGCATTCGATACTCGATGTTGATAAAAACGTAAAATTCCCCCCCCCCCCCAAGCAGGAAACGTTGCTGTTTGTTTTTCTTTTGTACTTTTACAAAGGCTAGTCCTTGAAAACTTAGTTGCCAACAATATCACTTGTAAAGACAGAGCTTTTGTACCATTTGCAATTTTACCTAACCCTGCCTTGCACAGGTTTTTTTTTTTTTTTACAAGTGATTATCGTTGGCAACTGTAAGTTTCCGAGGATTTTCCTTGTCGGCCCTCGTTTCGCACGATGCTCGTCGCTAATGAACGGGGTCCCTGACGGACTGATTGTACCCCGAGGTCCCCTGATGGACTGATTGGACCCTCGCGCGTTCCCTTGAAGGAAGCTGCGCGACCGCCTCGTCTTGTTCCTCCTGCCCCCGGCGGCAGTCGCCCGGAGGACCCGGGCCAATCTCCTGTCTGGTCGCGGGCCCGCCCGCTCTGTCTGCGCTGGCTCCGCGGGGCAGGCCTGACCTGTGACCTTTACTCCCCGCCGGCGGGGGAGCGGGGGCTGTGCCCGGGGCTCCGCCGCCTGGCGTCAGTGTGTTCCTACCAAGCGCGGCTCCAGAAGAGGGTCGGTGGGGTTGCGGATAGCCCAATGTCATTGATTAGTGTATATTTATGTTTACTTAAACATTTATTTTCATACGTTAAACTTTTATCTCGTCAAAATTTGCACGGAGGCTACTAAGGTTCTGTATTTTAAACCTGTAATTTGTAAATAATATTCCAAGGCCAATATATGACCACTTTCATTTTTTTGCAACTACGACCTTTCTTTGTGCGATAGCCCCTCCCGAAAAGTCATCCTCAACCTGCCATTGGTTTCTACCATCTTGTTTTCCGTGTCGTCGGAAAAAAAAAACAATGTTCATAATATAAACATTAAATCTATACGAATAAAAATGTAAATGTTTTGTTCGTTCAAAATCGTAAAATCTCCGAAAGTTCCTCGCCGATCGCTTTTGAAATTTTGACACGACTTTGCTCTTCGAATACGCGCGTTTTTTTTATGTACCTATGCCACACCTGTGACAGGTAAAAGTATAAATAAAATATACATATAAATTGATTTTTGTGCGTTCGTCTTAAGATATAGATAGGACGATATAGACAGAGAGGTAGAGAGCGGGAGTCATACAGATATATAGAGAGCTGTAGATGTTTTTATATATGTAGAAAGATATAGTGGAGGGACATAGATTTAGTGAGATAGAGTAAACCTTTGTATATGTTTACGTAATTCAAACAAATTTTTAAAAAATGGAATGAGGTATAGCAACGTATGCCGGACATTAGGGACAGTAGCTAGTTTTGATAAAAGGGTTTTTCTACTGAACATAAGTTATTTATTTTTTTATGAACTTGCAAAATTTTATGTCCGTTCTAGGATGTGCTGAAAGCAATTAAATCACATGGTATAATTTACATTTATATGTAGCCTTCGTCTTCAAACACTTTATTTTTTAGTATATCATTAATTAAATTAACCAAAATTAGTTTTTTTCCCCCAGAACAATAGAAATTTTGTGTTTTTCAGGGTTTTGGTGAAACCTAATTTTTTTATTGATTTATTAAGACCATACTAAAAAAAAAAATATCGGAAGACGAATGCTACATAAGAACGGTAATCCAGATTCATGATTTAAAGCTTTTTGGCTAAAACTGACATATTTGTCATTAAGTTCCTTCTGTTTGTACTCCTGACGATTTCTTTCGTCTCCTTTCAATATTGGAAAACTCAATTTCTGCTCGATCTCCATACTTAATTTATTAAACATCCAATCTTCAAGGCTTGGAGAGAGATAGGTCTGTCACTCGGCAGTTACGACGTCTTTCCTAAAGCTATGTAATTACGTGGTCTTCACGTAAATTGCTCGTATGAGTCCGCGCAGTTCTTGGGTGTGCGACGTTTCGTTCAAAAGTGCAATTTTCGCAACAGTATTATGTACCTCGGTGGTAGCTCCACGGACGACGGCGTCTCTCCATTCCTGGAAGTTTTGTCGTCGGGGAAGTATCGGGAAAAGTTCCAAGATTTCGCGGTTGTGTTGGGCCCAACTTTTCTCGGTAACCTGGCTACCTCACCCCGCACCACTTGCTTGCTGCCCTCTTCCACCACCTAGTGAGCCTTTTTTTGTTTCCCACCCCAGCTCATTCAAGCGACGCTTCCGAAGTTTAAACTTTCAGCCACCAGTCACATCTGGTCCTAATGCACCTACTTACCGATGAAAAACAACGTCCAGAATTTAAGATATGTATTGGCAGTGAGTGTGATTAAAATTGTGAAACGTGCTTAAAGGTGACAATCTACGTTAAGTGAACGCTCTGAACGTTACCTCATTAAAAAAAAACTAATAAAAAAAAGGAACAAACATAACGCACTGATTTTCCGAAGGTCAGGTGTTGAGAGCACTGGTTATAAAGGTTGCAGCCCTTTATTTGGTCATTTGGAAATCTTTATCAATCGGCTCTATGTCCTTCTTTGCGTACTCACAAATATTTCCTTCTTCCCTTGCAATATTTAAAACTTTAATTTCTGCTCTGTTCGTCATCTGTAAAAACATGCAATCTTCAACGCTCGGGATGGAATTCATATATGTTACTCTGTTAAAAAATTTCACAAACATTTTTATGAAATCGTTTTAAGTTCAAAAATCAGAAAACTTTGTGTGCAAAAAATTTAATATATATATATATATATGAATAATATATTTATTTTAGCTAATCACCTATGCAGGAAAGTTTTTGTCGTATGTCTGATCATTCTCATCAAGCAATTTGCATGACCCGTGTACTTTTCTTTTCTGAAGTTCCTTCACGACGAAATTGTTTTATAAAAATCAGCTGTCCTCCGGATATAAACAGCAAAATGGCCTTTACCAGGATTTCTGCGTCCGGTTAAACCGGGACATATATGTTAGGCCAGAAAATTTAAATTTTTTGGCAAAGTCTTACGTTTTATCGGTAATCCATCAGCTGTGTCATCCATGTTTTGTTTGGGAACAGTATTTAATTTGCAATGCTGATGTGAAACTTTTTAAGCAGAGTTGTATATTTTGGAACGTGATAGATAGTGCCTCGTACACTGTTAAAAATTTTCTCCTTCAATTTACGAAGAACACTTGCTACAAAGTATCGAGGGATCGTCGCAAATTTACGCACACTGAGTTCGCTTAACTTGAACATGAATCCAAAACTCTTGGTAAATTAACAAAAAATTCCTTTAGCTGGTTAAGTCTACATTAAGAACACCCTTCTTTTGTCCTAGCGTGTACTTGCCTTTGTTTAGAGTGAAAAATACAACTAGGAAGTCGAATCATGGCGTAACTTCCGCGAAGGTTCGGATATTTGAAATTGCGAAGAATTCTTCGTTGAAAAAGTACGTAAATTTACTGTAATTTCTGACAGTATTGTGTGGTGAAAACATCACTTTAGAGAAAATTTCCATGCTGTTTGTTCCCGTGCAAGCAGTTCTGTCACGACTTAGAATGATCATAAATATTTTGTGACTGACGGTGTTAGAAAAGGTGAAAAAAAGTATTTTTTTTTTAATTATAAAATTTTGGTCAGCGAATTATATAGTACCGGGGAAAAATGCAGGGGATTCTGTTTGGATTTTACTGGAGAATCTAGCTGCCACAGTAGTTGCGTTTCGCGCTGTCTTAATTCTCATGACGATGGCACAGCGATGCCGACCTGGTTGGATGTCGCTCGTCTTTAAAGCAAGGAAGACAGACAGAGAGAGAGAGAGAGAGCGAGCGAGCGAGCGAGCGAGCGAGAGCCACTCTGTCGCATGGCGTGACATGATGGGAGTGCGGAAGAGCGTAATTGAAAGGCAGTTGCAAGAGGAAGGACCTTTTGTTGGAAAGGGGTTGGGGAGGGGGGAGTTAGGCTGCAGTGCAGTGGGCGGCATGCAAGCGTGGAAGCGGCGGAAAAAGTTGGAAGAGAGAGAGAGAGAGAGAGAGAGAGAGTCGAAGGAAAGAAAGAAGAAAATTCGTAAGGGCGAAGTTGGCCTCGGGGTGGTAGGAAAAGGGAAGGAAGGGGTTCTTCGTATTGATAACGAGAGGGAGACGGAAAGATCCCTTACGCAAGACTGGCGGAATTTTAACCGTGGCCGAAAAGCGTGAAACGCTGGTGCTTTTTTTTTTGCGCACTTTGAATCAAATTCCCCCTCCCCCCAAAACTCCGATGATACGTTAAAAAAATTTTTAAACTATCTGTGAAGACAGTATTTTACTGTGTGTAAAGCCACGTCGTCTACAGCTACTACTGTAGGCCCATATGTCAGTGTGTTTGTGTTAGTAGTAATGTAAGTTTTTTTTAATACATGCGTTCAATTCATAAAAAAAATTCTATTTTTCCCCCTTCAAAACGCTGTTGGCGCGCAGAAAGTTTTTTAAACTGAGCGGTAGAATAATTTACGGCATACAGTGAGAAACTTCACTCTAAATTTCCCTTGTTTCGTGCTAAACGAAGACATTTTTCTTTCATTTACAACATATTTGAAATCAATTGTGTTGCGCATTTTTTTTTACAGCATTGACCGTTTTGCAAGACTACCTACGATTTTGTGATGAATTAAGAATATTTAACGGCTGTTTAGCGTCGACACCTGTCGTGGAGGCAGAAAAGAAGTGGTGGGGAATCTTTAGACCCGAACATTGCCGAGAAAGCGGACCCTCGTACCGACAGATTTGTTCCTGTCGGTGAGCCAGCTGGTATGTCGGAATACCATTACGGCGGAATGAACGAGAAACTTAGCATAAACCCCCAGAGTGGTTTTATTTTCCGCTACCCTGCCGTCTGTAGAGAAGCCTCGGTTTGTAAATCCCACATCCAACATGGCGTGCCCGCCGGGTGAGACGCGTGGAGGAAGCGGCTGTCGAGCGCGCACGGCCGCCAACTTTCCCTGGAACTGCGCAGAGTTCCCTCGCGTGCTTTGGCGACGCCGCGCCTTTTTTTTTCCATGCCTTTTCAAACGTCTTAAAACAGTTCCGTAATTCTTCCGAATGTCAAGTCGTTAAACTGGGCGTGATGGAGAGAGCCTTGTTTTATTTCGCGAATTCATTTCCTGCCCTGGAAAAAAATGAATTTTTTTTGACGTGACGTGTAATAAATCGATGAACGCCGGCTGCACGCACGAAAAAATGTCCCGTTACACACATTGTCCCATTACGCGGTGTCCCGTTACGCTCATTGTACGCTTGCGCCGATTTCGTCAATGTTTTGTGACGTCACGTTAAACTATCGTCCGTAAACCGACTTTACAGACAACCAATTTTTTTTTACAATTTTATGATTCCATTAATTTACTCCTCCTTGTTTCTTACTGTGGTAGGCCGACCTCCCTGGCGCAGTCCGAAAGACGCCTTCACGGTTTTAACGTTCAGGGGCAACACAACTGTACGTCTGTACTTGGTTTCACGCATTGCAATATGTTGGATGCTTGTACGAAGGTTATTGCAAATATGTTAGTAGGACAACATAGTAAACTCAGGCCTTTTAACGTGGCGAACGCTGCGAGACACCCGACTGCAGCGATCCTAGCGGCTCAGCCTGAAGAACGCCCGCGAAATTCAAATTCTCGTGATGGGCGATCTCGACACAGATTTTCTCTCGTCGTTTGAAAACTTGTAGATAATTGAAGTTACACTCCACACATTATGACCTAATTTTAAACACAACTGTCACATGTCGTACTACTTTCAACGATGTAACATTATGAAACTTTAAAACCTGGATCTTTGTAAATCGTTTATTTCGTAAATGATTCCGTGAAACATGATACAATAGTTAATTTCCTTGAATAGGTGGTCATCTGAAGAAAAATAATAATTCTTCGATATAATTATAATATAATAATTACAACGCATTTTAAAAGTTGTGTCTTTTTTTTTGTGACTATTAAAGTTCATAAAATGTATTCCAGAATAGTTATGCTATCACGAAGATTTATTTGGTACACGTATACGTTTGTATGTCCCCCGGTATTCATGTAAGCGTATATATATATGAATATATTTGAATATATATATATATATATGTATGTATTGGCTTGTTAATGATGCCTCCACACACAGACTACTTCGGCGCCAACGCGCCTCGCGCCTAAAGATTGTTTAACTTCAAAAACTTTGTAATTGCTGCAAACTTTTCCAGACATAATAAATAACCACAACTGCAGAAAACTGGGGGGGGGGGGGAAATGCACTAACGTCTTCGTATCAGGCCCTGCCGCTAGAATGCGCTGCAAAAAGTGTCTCACGATTTTTTTTTTTTTTAACGACTTTCCAATTTTGTCCCACTACATTAATTGGGCTATTGTTGTTCAAGCAGTTTGCACGTGCCGGTTATATTATTTCGTAGCACTGAAGACAAGTCCCTCACGTAAGGGTGACGCGACAACTTGACGAACCAGCCATCGTCGCCCTTGGCGTTGTTCTCCTCCTTCAGCCCGCGCCCGAATGGTCCCGATTATAGGTTGTTACCTTCGGCGGTGCGCGGGGTTCTTTGATAGCGTCAGATATTTTTTTTATTTATTTTTTTTTATTTACCTTGTCAATCTGGACAGCCTTTGCGCGCCGAGTCCCGTCGGTGGGATCGTGCAGACGTAACGATCGCCTCCCGCTCCTCCCCCCTTCTTTGTCCCCTCGGGCGATCAATGCCTCCCTCCCTCTCCGCCGTGGTGTTATGGAGGGGGGGAGGGGGGAGGGTGTAGGGCGAAGGGGAGGAGGGGACATCGCGCCCGGACCGGCCTCAGTCGGCGCGCGGACCAGGCCGCCATGGGGTCGCCATGTTCTCCCAGCTGTGTCGCGAAACCCTGCGTCGCGCCGTCGTCTGCAGCGAAGGTAGGGCCGCCTACCCTCCGGGTGTCGCCGATGACGAAGGTAGGGGCCCAGAGAGAGAGAGAGACAGGTGGTGCGTGCACGCACGGGCGGGCGTAGGGACTTGACCTCCCTCCGACCATCTGGTGCGGCGACCTTGTTCCTCGGCGAACCATGTGTCCAATAATGATAGGTGTCCCGTTACTGACGTCATCCGGGACACACAGCCTGGGATCTCTCAGGCACACTGGCCAGTTTTTTTTTCTTTCATGACGCCCACGGAAAAGAGAGTCTACGTCGGCGCTGCACATCTGTTGTCCCGTCTCGACGACAATCGCAATGACGAACCTCAACGCGCGCTTTCTCACCCGAGAACGTCTTCCGTCCTTGTGAGTGGCGCGCAGTTAACTTTCCGAATTGAACGTGGTAACGGGTTTCATTGCAATATAAGTAGATAATAACTGTGCTGTTGTTAAGTTCCCTGCCTACCCGGAGACACACACGTTCTGCAGAGCTACAGAAACAAACAAAAAAACACGTTATTTATAATTGCTCTAGATATTCGAGTGTTGTCTGATTACGAAGCGTTTAAGAACACGTGAGCGGATGGGTAATTCTTTTTCCGTACTAACTGTATTTTTAGAAGATTGAAAATAACCAAAACGCGTGTTTCCTGAATAATTGTTAGAAATGAAACTCTGGTACGTATTTTTTTAAAGCACTCAATAGACTGCAATTATCTTAATTTCTCCGCCATACAAGGTTATGGTTACCACTGACACATCATTGTCACCCTATGCACGACCAGAAGACAGCGCGCTAGCCCACAGACAGCCTTGCGCTTAGAGGAGACACCGCGCTAGAAGAACCAGCGAACGTCGCACTTATCATCATCCCGCCTCACTAACACACATACATTCTGGACTGTGTTTTTTACGTAGCACTAGCTGTCCCCACGACGTGGACAAAATAATTCACCTGGGTTATTTGGATGGAAAAATATGGACAATTATTGTTTATTAACATGGACTTTAAAGTTACATTAAAGCTTCCGTGCTAATTATTATTTTTATTTTTTTTGCTTTGCGATCTGAAGCAAGAAAAAACAATGAAGTCAAATTCATGATGCGTTAAGTAATATAACTCCTCGTTTCACCGCTTTGCGGAAATAAAATTTTGATGTATAATTATATCGTTCGAAGCGTCTTTGGAAGCATCTATGATCCAGTGGTTTATAGTACTTTTTTTTATTGTTTTACGTATAAAAATTTGACATCGTAAAAGCGTAGCACGTAATGTACTGGGATGCCTAGAATTGGCATTGGTTAACTATTTAGTATTTTCCTCTGTTAAATAATTGGTTGAATATCCCCCCCCCCCTTTTTTTTTAAATTGCATCTGGAATTTTATGATACCAAGTCACGTTCCAGCAGACATTGCCATCATTTATTACGGTGCATGTTAAAACATTGATAGCAAAATTACGCTACGAGATGGACGCAGTAATTTCACGAGTCGAACAACACTTACATGATATCGTCGTATTGTGGCTTCAGTTAAGATTGCGCGACGAACTGAACATCGTTCGATGTATATTTGTTTACGCGACACATTTGTGTACCTGACCCCTTGGGAAAATTGGAACGTCGACAGACTTGATTTCCAAAGGGAATAATTGTTTTTGATGGCTACGATTTACTTCGGGAGTTAGCCTTATCGACGTAAATATATTTTTAAAAAAAGGGGGGGGGGGTTGTCTTAAAGTCGGTTTACGGACGATAATTTTACGTGATAACGTCATAAAACATTGATCGACAATTGCATACGTTTTAATTTTCAAATATTATTTACAGTTTTTGCAAATTTAATTTAAATAATTTGTTTAAATAAATTCACGAATAATTAGTTAAAAAGCCCGCCTTAACCTGTTTGATGTTATAGAAGATTTTCTCGCACGGTGGTTGGCCGGTAATTCACGCTCCGCTCAGGCGGAACGTGACAATGAGTCATGCTTTTTCGTGCGTGCAGCCGGCGTTCATCGATTTATAAGACGTTGTCACGTCAAAAAATAACTGTATCAACTCCGTGGGACAATCTGTAATGATTTGACATTGGTATCAATGTTCTGTGAATATGTTGTAGTGGAATTAAGAGCCTCGAGTTGCAGTGTTTTCACAGTTGGCAATGTTATTGTTTCGATGGAGCGAACTGACACGAGATTTTATAACTTGCAGTAGTCCCAACTACGTCCACCGTTACAATTTATCTCACAGTTACATTCGGTTACCGCCACAAAGTTTTTACTGTCCACCTTGGCGCGCGGTGTTTATCCCAGTGGCCCAGAGTAGCTACTTTTGCCAGGGGAAAAAAAGTTATGGATTCATTTTTAAGTACTATTTAACGTACTTTCGAGGTTATGTAAATATTATTTGTTTTGATCAATCCTTAAATTAATAATTTATTATCCTTGTGGGTACATGTAAACGTTTATTGAGTTAAGTTATAGTTAGGTCAAGTGTACGATTTTAAAAATAGGTACTGTAAATTCGTGAGAAAGGTTGGGTATATTAGGTCGGCGAAAATTGGAATATTTTAGTAATAAATAAACGCGGTTTTGTTGGATAGTAAAGTAACACTTAAAGGTTTAAAAAAAATGTCATTTCTGGATATGATATACTTGATGTAAGCTTTTCGACATACGCCATTGCTAAGCACATGTATGTCTGTCTGTAGAAGAAAACTACAAAAAACCCAAAAGACAAAAACACAAATTAAGCAAAATTGCTGTTGTCAACAGGATATAAACACCACATAATATTCCATAACAGGAATATGGTCATTAAACAAAGAAAAAAAAAGAAAATGGACTAACAGAACGGGAAAAAAAAAAAACACAAATGATGACAGCACAAAAATGTCTACAGACATACATGTGCTTAGCAATGGCGCATGTCCAAAAGCTTACATCGAGTCATGCACTCCCATTGCACAAATATTTCAAAGATAATATGGATATAGTTAGGTTTATTTTTCTCTAAAAGGTGGCGACTGTGGGATATCATCTTTCATCGTTAGCTCGCGAAGTCACGCACTGCCCATGTGTAGCAGAGGCCAATATTTTTTTTCTGGCTAAAACTAAATGTATTTGGAGGGGTCAGTGTTAGGGAGGGACCTAGGTGAATATCAGGCTGAAGCCTGTACGCCTAGTCATGCTGGGATCAGCCATGCAGGGAGAGGGTCGCATGTGCTTTGTGCGGGGATTGGCCAGCCGTGGCAATGACGGATACATAGAGACCGGAAAAATTCGCGGGTTCGTTTCATGATATGCTATAATCCAAACAAATGTATCTTTATATTGCTTCTCTGATTGGCTTACAATTTATCTGAAGGACTTTGAGCCAATGAAAAACCTTCAACCATTCCAAAATAGTATCGAATCGCAAGCGTCCCAGTTGACAGGTGTCACGAGTCAGTAGCCAATGAGCAGGTGGCATTTGCTCGAGAGTGTGTCGGGGATTGTGGAGTCTATCCTAGAGGTAATCGAAATCTCGAATTTTTCCAGTCTCTATTGATGCATTGATGAACTCCCGTATTAAAACTATGTTAAGGTGCATGAACACAGGGGAAAAAATCATGGATTCAAGTCATGCGAGTTGCAGTGAGCCATGCGTTAAGAGTTCAGGTCCGGTGCGGGACGAAAGAGAAACGGTCCATGGGAAGAGCTGGGCTGGGCAAATGAGTTTCTGCCATGTTTGGGTGCTTGGACAGAGAGGTCCGCATTAGGTTCGTAACCGCGGCTGGATTTGGTATGACCATGCGGCTCCTGGTGGTGGGCTCCTGAATCTAATAAGACGATGATTGGGTAATATAATCTAAATCAACTTTAAACTTTAATGTCCCATGATTGGCACGTGTTGGCCCAGCGCCGGAGCAGAGCGGAAACCCTCTCTCGCCCTGCGCGGCCTGCGATATGGAACACGCACGACCTGTGCGTAATCGCTCCACAATTGAAACATTACTGTTGATTTCAGTCGACGATATTCCGCGATGAAGCTGGCATCTGTTGGTGTTAGTAAATAGCTACATTAACTAACAAATGATTATCACATGACATTCGACCAGAAATTTGTGGACACAGTTTTTCTTCACCAAAATTAATTTGGGTTCTATAAAAAAATTCAGTTCACCAGTACGAAGAGTTTTTATTTTTGACGTGATCGTCTAATAAATCGACTAACGCCGGCTGCACGCAAAGTGTCCCGTTAAGTACATTGTCCTGTTACGCACATTGTCCCGTTACGCACATGGTCCCGTTACGCCCATTGTCCCGTTACGCCCATTGTCCCGTTACGCCCATTGTCCCGTTACGCTCATTGTACGCTTGCGCCTCATCTATCTCTCTTCCACTCGATTGGCCTATGCGTCCGAGGAGAAGAAAGACAGCGGCAGCACACAACTTACATCTACATGTGAACTGTTTCGTCGACTGTTTATAAAGTGAAGTGAAAAGTTAATGTGGTTTTCATTGCTTATTACAACAACAATTTCGGTAATAAAGGTTAATTATTCCTGCTTTTTAAAAATCTGATTACTAGCATAATTTCAAGTATTTATTCTTTTATTGTTAAAATAAAAATGATTCAATTTTATTCATAAAAGTATGCAATCATTTCATCGATGTTTTTGTTGTGACGTCACGTTGAATTATCGTCCGTAAACCGACTTTACAGACAACCAATTTTTTTTTGAATTTACATTAGTTGCTAGTGAGTTTTATTAAGTAGTAATCGAAATTATTATTTTCAAAGCAGGGCTTGCATGCACCTGAGCTCAGACGTCCTGGCGGGTAGCAAGACGTTCGCGCCGCGGAGAGACGCGAGCTTGTAGGTCCGCCGACAGCCGTCGCAGTCCGCGACGCCCACCACGTGTCTGAAAGAACGGGAACTATTTTTTTTTTGCGTGGTTAACGGCTTTCGCCCACAACCAGAACTAAGATGCCTTTTCTTAGTCGTAGCCTTGTCTTATCACATCGTCAATGAAATATTTGGAAGCTTCCTTTATCATATCAATCAAATCTCTGTATGTAAATTAACACCCATGACTTACCCGGGACTCGAACCCAGAACCCCTCGCACCGCAAAGCCGGTGTGCATCCGACTGCGCTACGGAGGTCGGCAGAACGGGAACTAAATGTTGTTTTTCCCCTCTACCCGCATACAATCGCCGACTACACTGCCATCTATGAATCTACAAATGAAGTAACGTTATCGAAACTGTGTGACGATAGAATATATATCGAAAAAAAAATATATTGCCATCCTTTATTTAAGCTCGAACGGAGGACTAGACAACTGTCATCGCGTAGTATAATATTATTAATAATAAATGCCTGAAGACTTGTTTATTGCAGAGATGCTTGATACAATTTCAGTACGCTGAGAGTGTTTCTCTTATGTTTTAAAAAAAAGCTCTTTATATTATAGACTAAATTATACCTGCAGGTTTCATTTTCCTCAGTTATCATAGAAGTTATCACTTATCAGAAGGAAACACATTACAGTGGGGAAAAAAACCTATATTTATTATTTGATTCCGTAATAAACATTTCAATTACTATTTAGTCATAACTATTGACGCTTTATATAAATATACAAAGGAACTAGCTAGATATAGTAGAGCTATATATCGTGCCGATTTCGAACACTACTTGGGTGGGTACATATCGGGGCTATTTGAGTTGTCTCCCGCGGTGTGACCACGATCTCCTCAATGCTAAAATTATTGTCATAGGCGAGGGGGGGGGGGGGAGGTATATCCCGAAGTAAAGAAAAATATGCGAGATCTCGGTGAAAGAAGTATGTTATTTTGGAGGATGCAAGGTGAGCTGTTACAACACTTGGATTCGCAAACCACAAAGGCAATGATTAGGGGCAGGTGGATGCTGGATTTTCTTTATTTCTTTCAGAAAATTGAAGAAAAAAAATTAAAATTTTTTAAGTTGTGTAAGATCTCTTCTAGCGCATGTCATCCCAGATTTTGCGACCATGCCATCTAAATATCTTATTTTTTGTGATGGTAAGTTTCTGGCTTGTCTTGAACTCGATAAGAATCCATTATTTAATTGATAATTGTAACTGCCAGAGAAAGAAAGTGAGGCGTTTCCTCTCCTTTCCGCTGAATGTAAGCTCTGGGACTTGAGTGGGTGGCGGGTCTCCTCCCGAAGGAATCCTTCACTCACCGCTCAAGTCGCCGGGAGCCCCTTCTCACGGCCAGGTGTGAAAGGGAGCTTAACCCTCCCCCACCTTCTCCCGCCCGGCGGCTGGGTCTGGTCGCTGCTCGCTCAACTTGACGGCCGCGCTTCACTGATCGATCCCTCCGCAGAGTCGACCACTTCGAGTGCGGCTCTCGGAGGTCTCCGTCTGGAGCTTCATTGGCGCCCCAGGCGTCTGCTGCCAATAGCAGTCTCATGTCTGATGCTCACTTTATTTGGTACCAATTAGCAGTTATTATACCTCCACGACTGATGTCCGTCAGTGATCATACCTGCAAGACTGAAGTCCGACAGTGATCATGCCCGCAAGACTGATGTCCGACAGTGATCATGCCCGCAAGACTGATGTCCGACAGTGATCATGCCTGCAAATCCGATGGTCACTTGGTCTTTTGCCAACTAGCAGTGATTATGCCTGCAAGTCCGATGGTCACTTTGTCCTCTGCCAACTAGCAGTGATCATACCTGCAAGACCGATGTCCGACAGTGATCATGCCCGCAAGACCGATGTCCGACAGTGATCATGCCCGCAAGATTGATGTCCGACAGTGATCATGCCCGCAAGACCGATGTCCGACAGTGATCATGCCCGCAAGACTAATGTCCGACAGTGATCATGCCCGCAAGACTGAAGTCCGACAGTGATCATGCCCGCAAGACTGATGTCCGACAGTGATCATGCCCGCAAGACTGATGTCCGACAGTGATCATGCCCGCAAGACTGATGTCCGACAGTGATCATGCCCGCAAGACTGATGTCCGACAGTGATCATGCCCGCAAGACTGATGCCAGACAGTGATCATGCCCGCAAGACTGATGTCCGACAGTGATCATGCCCGCAAGACTGATGTCCGACAGTGATCATGCCCGCAAGACTGATGCCAGACAGTGATCATGCCCGCAAGACTGATGCCAGACAGTGATCATGCCCGCAAGACTGATGCCAGACAGTGATCATGCCCGCAAGACTGATGTCCGACAGTGATCATGCCCGCAAGACTGATGTCCGACCGTGATCATGCCCGCAAGACTGATGTCCGACAGTGATCATGCCCGCAAGACTGATGTCCGACCGTGATCATACCTGCAAGCCCGATGGTCGCTCCATGTCTGCTGCCAACTAGCAGTGATTATATCTGCAAGTCTGATCTCAACCGAAAAGAATACTTCAAAATCTGGAGAACTCGAGGAAATGTACAAAATGATAATCACCAAATTGGATGACTAATTTTTAGGTAGATATTCAAAGAAATATTACCTGTTGTAGCAGTTACAATGGTGTGACGTTCGGAAAATTTTTATATAGTTGTTCATTTCATGGTCCATAGACCACAAAACCATCATCAACTCAAGAGTTTATATTTATAACTTTTGTGGACATGGTAACTGCTGCAATGTTCCACAAATTATTTCCAAACTGTTACATAAAATACAATCATGAAAAATCTCAAAGAGTTTAATGGGCATTATCCGACCAAAGTAGTAGAAATGGGGAAGGGTTTTTGAAAACAGGAAAATCTCTATAATTTCCATAGTACCTATATTGAATTTCGTATCATTTGAACGTATTATAATTCATAGGAGTAATACTGAAAACGTTTTTCTAAATAAATTTTAAATACGACCAACCATAACTGCAAGGGGTGGAAAAAACAAGGGTTGGAGGACAAAATGTTAATAACACCCTTAGTAAGCACACTATTGAATCCATTCCAATTATTTGTAGTTAGTTATTGACCTGATAACCAATGATTATTTATTTCACAGGTTGGTCAAATATTTATATTTACAGTGCAGAAGCATAAGTTGCATAGCATTGGTGAAAGTGATAGTAGTGCAAAATGTGTATTGTGTGCTGTGGCTACTATGGCTTTCACTCTTGTTCTTCACATTATGTTAATATCTTTGTTATTGAAATTTTTTACACTTAAATTATTTTATAGTAATTTTGAACTGTTATGGTTTATGAAATGTGTTTCAATAAGTAGTTTTTGTTTAATATACTTATATAATCTTGTTAGATTATTCTTTGAGTGAAGGAAAACAACGTTAGGCTGACAAGGAAAACTCGGGCGGAATTGTCTAGGGTTCAGCTATCGCTACAGTGGTGCCTATGGTACTCCCCAGTAGCCGAGTCCATCCTTAAACTGTTGTTCCATGTGGGCCACAGGATCTGTTTGTCTGCCCTGACGAGAGTGTGAGAGTGTGTCGTGACGTGAGCGCTCGTCTTGTTGCAGCCGGGGCCGCGCCAGCAGACTCCAGCCAGAGGCCTGCACCAGGACGGCCGTCGGCCCAGAAAGGTGAGCACAGGGACACAAACTGTCAAAACTTCTGTAGCCTCGTTCGAGCGGTTCCCTTGGCCGGAGGGCTTCCCTCCCTTTTCCCGGCAGCCTTCGAGCTGGGAGTGAAGTGCTGCATGGCAGGAAGTTCGCACATAATTAGTTTGTGGTGTGTACGTACAGGTTATCTGTTGTTAAGATTTATCTTAAAACATATATCTCATTAAAAAATACTTGTGCCACTTTAAAATTAATGACATTACACAAATTTTTTTTTTAGCTTACTGTGCCAGAACTTGTACATGGGAAATTTGTGTGTTGAAGCATAGGTTGGACTTCAGCGAAATAACATCAGCAAATGTTTTCGGAAAACAGATTTATGTAAGTTTGGTTGGTTAATTATGTAGTACAGACACATACTATGGCTTTCACTCTTGTTCTTCACATCATGTTAATATCTTTGTTATTGAAATTTTTTACACTTAAATTATGCCCCTTTTTTTTATATGGTTTGCTGTTTAGTATAAATCTAGCTATTTCTATGTGTAACGACTTCATACCTTCGTGGCCTTTGTAATCTATCAAGAGTCTGTTGCACACATGTGCCTGTGTAGCAAGAGACTGATTGGTAGGTATTCTTAATATTACTGTTTGTATAAGACTCTGGTGCTAGCATAAAACAGATTTGACATTCTGTTGATTTTTCACTTCATCAGTATGTTCCACGTAGAAATTTGTGACAGTGAGATTGTATTTTATAATTAAGTGTTTTTAGTATTTTTAAGAAACTTGCCAATCGAGGGTTCAGCATTTATAAATTTTAACATGATCATTTAGTCATCATGATTGTTAAATAGTAAATATAAGAGTGAAATTTTCAAGGTTTTTATTTTTGAGGACCGTTAAGGTTTTTTTTCTTCCCAAATCACAGGAATTGACTAGGTCATCGAAGGAAGTTTTACGTTGTAGCGCATTAAACATCAGCAGGAATTATGTAGGTGAACTTTAGTTCAATTCGTTTGTGACTCGTGTTAGTCACTTTAGGAAATGTTGCATTAGGCAACAAATATTTTTAGTGAGTTTAGGCTTCAGAGCAATAGTCTTTAGCATGATTTAATTATTTTGTGTAAAAGACTTTAAAAGCCAGGGTCCCTTGACAATAAATGTGAAGGAGCCGAAGTCCTGCTATGCCGTGTTATTTGAAAATAATGTCTTGTGAAGTGAATGATGGTTGTAGTGAACATGTAGCATGTATACAGTCATGTGAAATGTCAAAAAAATAAATGAAAACTTATATGATCATTGCAAAGCTAAAACATTACCAGTAGTTTTATTTGTATATTTTTCAAAATACTTTGAGTTGGACAAACCCGAAATTTTTGAAGCCCTGCAATTAATTTTGTGTGTTTTCAGAACAGTAAAATGATATTGCCCCTATGTGTCATGATTTGTATGCTGGAGAACCATAAGCCATTGAGGTTTCATCAACTTGTAAATGTTATCCTCTCTTTTATTTTAATCAAATAAAAATAGTTGCTCCAACTAGCCAAGTAGTCTCAAGTTCCTGCTCTAACTTTATTAGCAATTTTAAAATAGTAAAATATTTTGTTTATGTATCTTTTTTGAAGCTATACTTCTTTAGGCACTTTATGAAAAAATGATTAGAGTGAAATTTTAAGATGCGCGCGCATCACTGTAACACAAAATTAATAGGTTGAGCTGCCCGCTAAACCGCTCATTAAGTCTCGAAATAAAGCTACCAACAAAATAGAAATAGAACCTCTATTAGTCTCGCATGTTGGCGCGCTCGTCGCCTCTGATCACTGTTTTCATATGTATAATATTTATCCACATGTTTATAGTTTCTACATTCACAACACGTGTTCTAGTTTCATACAAGTGTGAATTATATATGTGCTAATAAATTATATTCAGTAGTGATGTAAATTGAATATTTTGATTAATATTATTTACTATTCGTAAATATTAGTAAAAAAATTGTGCCTGTATACTTATTCAAGTGCTTCAATATAATTGAGGTTAACTATCTGTATGTATTATTTATTGATATAAATTAAAATATTATTTAATATAATTAATACTAAATATTATTAAATTATTAATGTTAAATATTTATTATTGGTTAATTAATATTTGCAAAATAAAGAAATAAATTTAATAAAACATTTAATAAAAACAACAAACATCAAATTAAAATATTAATTTTTAATATTTATTATTAAATTAAATAAATAATAAATATTTATAAAAATAAATAAACAAATTTAATGAAAACTTTTGATAAAAATGAAGTGAATAATAAATTTATTTATTTTCTTTTAAAATATTAAATAATCAATAATAAATATTTAAAATTAAGAATATTATAATATTTAGTACAAATTATGTCATTTATTTATTATTCCCTAAATTTTATTTATTTAATTTTTCAAATTTAAACTGATTTTTTTTTTATTATTGTTACTTAGCCTAGAATTGCGTCACGGACTTCAAAGAGAACTGGAAACTGGAAAGCTAATGTTTTCTTCAGATGGGGTTTAAAGAGCTTTGAACTCCAGTATTCAGGATGGCTTTGAGGTTTGGATGATCAAAATCTCATGCAGATAATGAACTTCTGTTCTAGTTTGACATTTCACATGAAGCTGTTAGGATCTTACTTTTTTCCTTCGTGCCTTGAATGTTGAGGGGAGACATATTGATTTGTTGCATCTTCTCCTAGCATCTACAAATGTAGGTGATAGTGGCCTTTATTGTAATTTTTTTTAGGCTAGTGACATATTACTGCACGGTTAGATTAGAATTTACTTTTATAATAAGTAAGAGAAAATTGTATCAGTAGATGAAACTTGGAACGCTGTGCCCTTTTAGTTTTGATGAACTGTATTTGGGTATATGACTATAGGGTTTTAATTTTTTTGTGTTTATGTACTTAAATATTTCCCATTTATGTAAAGTTTAGTTGTGGCTACCTTTTTCACACATTTGTGTTAAATAAAGTATTTTGTATAACAGTAATATTTTATAACCAAGGAAAAAATGTGGCAAATTTCTGTTAAGTATGTTCCTTAATTTAATTTTTCATATGAGCACATTTCAAAATTTTGTGATGTTATGACCTTACTTATGTTTAAAAAATACAATTTTTCAATTGGAAGTTACTTTTATCAATTGTAGTACAGGTTATGATATTGAGGAATTTAAATTTTAAAAGAGGCAGTATAAATGTGAGTTAATAAATGTATGGAACCCAAAAATATTTGACATCCTGAGTAATGTTTTCAATACAACGTAATTTTAATGTTCCAGTTTTCATTACTTTTTGTAATAGTACCAATATTTTCCTGAATAAATCTGTCTCTTCTATAGAGTTTATATATTTTTAATCAATAAAAATGGTCTGATCAGCTGCAGGTGTTGATAACAAACTTTAATATTATATTGAAAATAATATACCACAGCACTTAATTGAAGAGCAGTTCGAAAGTTCGTTCAAAATGTTTGTTTACTTTAAATTAATTCTGAAAGGTAGCCACCACTCTTCTAGCATTACCAAAAACTTTTTGTTTGTTTATAATAGCCTGATAATTCCTCAGCCCTTTGGCTCGTCTTGCATCTCTTCCCCCTTGTTGTGTACGGACGCGGTCGGAGGTGTGTCATGTTCTACTGGTTTGTCCAGGACAACCCGGTACACTTCATTGGTTTGCGTACATTGGGAAGGAAGGGGAGGCGCTGCAGAATGACACTGTGTCTAGCTCAGGTAACGGCATGGTGCTCGGACGAGCCAGCGTTGCCGACCACGCCGACTCGGCATGCGTTGCGATTTTGTTTTTGTTTCGTGTTCCTTGGCTGCTGAGTAGGAGTCGCGTAGAACTTGTTATCTTTTCAGCGGCACTGCGACCCACCAAGAGCCGCCATGACGGCGGATCCTGCCGCTGTGTTCGCTGATTGGCTTGCATGCGCCGCCTGCCTCTGCCTCGTGTTGTGGCATGTGGTTGGAACGTAGATTTTTTTGGCGTTGTGTGGTTAAGTTGCGCAGGTTTTTACTTTGGCTAGTTTGGTAGCTAGTCTTCTATTAGCCGCTACTAGTAGGGCCTGTACAGTAGCGCCTGAAAGGGATAGCTTAAATAGAACTAACTATTTGTGTGCACAGTAACATTTAGGAATGGAGTGTGCTGCTAGTTAGTTTTTTGTTACTTACCCTTTACTAACATTTTTTTTGTGTTGATGTTTTCTTCGCGGAAACAGCGCTAGGTGAGTTTTGACGCAATATACTGCAGCTACGCAGACAGAGAGGGCGTTCTTTTATTGGTTTGAGGTGACTCCATCACCAGTGTGGAAAGTGCGAAGGTATCCAGCATATCAAGTATGTGTACTTAAGGTTATTAAACTGTTTATTATGGCTCTACACATAACTAAATTGCCAATAGTTTTCCTTTATATCCCCTGTTAGAGATAGTAATTTATTGATATTGTGCAGTTAAGCAGTTAAATTTGAATGATTTTCATTCTGTACAAAAATAGTAAGTTAGAAATATTCAAAGGCCTTCCTGAAAATGTTAATTCTACAAGAATCAACATGGGAGTTGACATAAACGAGCATACATATTATCAGTATGTACCCAAGTGATTATCAAATTAAATGACTATCAAATCGTGATTGGTTGTTAGTCACCATGTATGATGGAGCGTGTTAAAATAAAGATAAGTTATTAGTGAAAAACTCTGAATCATGAATAATAATAATATTCTAAATATATATATGTATATATATATTTTTTATAATAGTTGCCACATGTGTGTTAAGGCCTTTTTTCTACACATACTTTATACAAATTGTGTGTGGTCAGTATAATTATACAATTTAGTTTTTGGCAGTTGTAAGTGTATGGAAATAAATTTACTGATATCATCAGACTTAATTGTTACTTTTAACTATAGTGCTACTGTACAATTTTTTATTCTTTTGAACTTTAATGAGGAACAGTGTTAATTTTTATATGCTAACTATAATTGTATTTATGATTTTATCTGTGTGAATAGTATATAGCAAGTTACATGTTTCAGTCACACACCCTTTTTTCATTAAATGCATCTACTGTGTAGTATACAAATTATTCTTAAATGTTCAGAGTTAAGACTTTTTAATTTTTCCTCAATTATTGTGTATTTATGCTTAGGCAAAATATTCCCAAATTGCGAAGTATAAATTTAATGGGTAGCAGGAAATGGGGGGGAGGGGTTGGAAAGCAAATAAATTTGTTAAGGAACATCTGTCAGGAAATGAAACCCTACAAAGTTACAGACGTGAACAGATGTGCGCAAATTTGAATTTGGCAGGCTTCAGGCGACTATTCCACCAGCTGAGAGGACAAGCGATCGCAGCGCTGTGACATTCAAATGCTCCGCGGAACGCAGGTGAGGAGCCAGGCTCAGAAGTTTAGAGTTAGTCAAATGTACTATCAACCAGCAGTCTGGTGTACAGCATAGTGGATGGTGGGTTTTGGTACGTTTAACAAGTTTAGCTTTGGGAAGTTGGTGCAGTGTTGTCTGTTAAGTGAGTAAGATTGTGTGATTACAGATTCGACAAACCACAATTGTAAGGTAGACATTACACTTGTAGATTTGGCAGATATGTTAAGTGTACGGCCAGGCAAAAAAAATTCTAGTAGGAGCAGTGCGTATTCATAGAGGGCACTTTCACAATAGACGTGTACCGAATAGGAAGATATTCATAAGAGTTTAACCAGGAGCTGCCTGAAACTGGGAGTTTCATGCCACAATGGTTGATGTAACTACATGTGGCTAACTCTAAAATATCTGAGCCTGGCTCATCACATGCTTCTTGTGGAGTATTTGAACATCATAGAGCTGCGAATTTTCGCGGCTGTAACTTTGCACGATTTCGTTCCTGATGTGCTCCTTAACAAAAGTTGCTTGTTTTGGTATTTCCTGCCTCCTGTTAAATTTATGCCCCTAAACTGGTGAACATATTGTATAGATAATATGCCTATGCCGGAGATTTTTTTATAATTTCATATAATTTACATCTTTTACTCATAGTTCATTATCATGTCATAAAAATAAATTGGTGAACAATATTTTTGACTGTAAACAGGGATATATGGTAAATAATGAAAGAAGATTAATATGGTAGAATCCTTAGAAAACTCATATAGTACATCATAATTCACCAAATGATAAAACCACCTAGGGAAAGGAATTTATATAGTTGGTTCTTTCTAAATCTTGAGTTGTAGCTTTAACCAACCTGTCTTTTCATTCCTTCTGAATGCATCATCGTACAGAATAAGCTGTGTCCTGGTATGGATTCATCTATGATGGGCATTGATGGCTGAATGCGAGTTATTATGCCACTTGTCTAAGGTTGTGAATTGTTTTTTTCTGGGCGTTTGGATATCATTAGAAGCTAACATTAGAGAGTTTGAATGTTTTGTACAACTGGCACAGTAAATATAAGACTGCAGTATTGGCCACCTTCAGACAAAGAGCACTTTATGGCTGTGCTTGAATATGGCAGTGCAGTGCAGTGGTCTTTTCTATCGAAAAAAGAACCTACTGTACTTTGCTCGTTCATCGAAAAGGTGGAGTAACTCACATTAAATCAGAAGGAAAGGGATATACGCGGGTGTATTTCGAGGATCGAAGCCCGAGGTGGCGGGAATGCTGTGAAGTTCTGTGTCGGCGACTTGGGGCAGGGATGCGTTTGTGACTTAACATGGCCCCTGTGGCCTGTCTGTTCTCGCCGCCAGATTCAGACTTGTTAGCCAGCGCTGCCGGTGGCGTCGGCACTACCGAAGCCCAGCCCTGGTTTGATTCTGCCACCGATCCAGGTAGTCCAAACATTCTTGGCTTGGAACACACGTGTTTATTTTGTCTTGTCTTGTGTTGTCTTGGGTTTGGTTTTTATTTTTGGTTTTCATTTTTTTTTGTTGGTTATGCCAAGTTTTGTTCTTATATTTGTTGTTTTGTGTTTCTTTTTATTTTCTAACTTGACTCCTAAAATAGAATAGTTGCAAGCCATTAGATAGTTACTCAAAATGTTTTTTAAATCTGTAGTTTTATTAAAAAAAAGCTTTTAAATCACATTTAAAAAGTCAGTTCTTTTAATAAACTTTTTTTTTGAATTTATTTAACTAAATTTTTTTGTTTTATTTTAAAAAATTTTGGTGAGTGGCATCCATCATAAACGGTAGCACATGTAAAACTAAAGTTAAATTAAAAAAGTTAAATTAAACTATCACTGCTGATCAAGATGTTGGCACATTTAAATAAGGTGATTGTTTTTGGGAAGTACATTATTATGATTCCAATGTTTGCAAGACTGCTGGGTACAGAAAATAAAATTGTCTTTGTTCTGTGTTTCATGTTTTATCATGGTATTTGGTTATGACTAAAAGATACAGCATTTAATAACAACAATCATAATGTAACTCAATTTAATATATTTTTTTACTTTTTATTTTAAAAATCAAACTCAGGAGTTACAAGGTGCTTAAAACAGTTTCATTTCTTTCAAAATATTGAATCAGACAAACTTGCAGAGTGCACCGCCCCACATGTAATGCGCCTTCATCATGTTAGTTGGAAAATATAATGATGTGTTAATGACAAGTTGCCTTTTTGCAATAATTGTGAGGAAATGGTTCAGACTGAGGGCTACCATGTGTTGGCTTCATTGAGGAGCTTTAAAAATTTCCATTTTTGGTATTAAAAAAAATAACTTCCTCAACATTATTTGACTGCAATTTCTCATCAAGTGAGAAAATGTCGTCCCTTGACATAAATCTAAAATATAGACATTTATTCGATAGCGAGTATTTCAGTGCTTAACCTTTTTGCTCACATAAAGCTCATTTTCTCCAATAATATATTTAATTTGCAGAAGTCATGCCTTTGATTTTTTTTCTGGTCACCATTTTGAATTTAATAAAAAAAAATAGTTCAAAAATGATTAAATTTTATTTTTATAAACAAATGAGCAGCATGTTTCTTCTGCAATGTTAATTCACAGGCAGTAAGTGATTTGATAAATTGTCTAAAGAGTATTAGAGATGGGTCCACGCAATAATTATAAATATATTCCATGGTAGTTTCACTATCGAAAAGTTTCATTTGGCCACCAATACTTTGGTATGTAACATAATTTTTACTAAATGACTATATACAGGTTTATATTGCTACAAGTGGGTTTGCCATCTTTGTCCCACATTTCCCTTCATCGATTTCTGTTCCATTTTCATGAAATTTCTCCCACAAAATGCCGTATACCGAGAGCTAAGATGTTTACACAACAAAAAAAAAGTTATCAAGAAAATCCTCTCTGGTAGGGATACCTGTAGCAGAATAACTGTTGTTAGTTGTTTCAAAAATTAAATCATTCAAAGAATGAGTTTTATTCAACAAGAGCAATAGAACTGTTAACATGGGAGATTTGCTTCACAAATATACCAAACATGATTTATAAAAAAAAATTAAACAAGATTACATTGCATATGCGAGTTGCGTAATAGACGTGACGTGGGGTTTTAGTAAAGAACTTGATATCATACACTAGAGAATATTCAGGCAGCTTTATGATAGCCTAAATCAAACTTAGTATATACTGATACATTAAGCATACATTAAGTACAAAAATTGTGAATACATATATATCCAAAAAATATTACTTTAGTTATAATGCCCGAAAAACAGATCACAAGTTTAACAATATGAGTAAATATGCTCATAACGAGCCAGGGAAGTTAAATGCCCTGTACAATGGGTTATTAGTTCAAACATATTATGTTAGCAACACTTGATTTAACGTATGCATTGACTAGATACGTTTACAAGTTTTATTATGAATACAGAACATAGCGAAAGGCCATACAAGTTATTACCAAACAGTAGCACAAGAAAAATACATTATAAAAGAAATACAATTTTTTATATCGCTATCGAAAAGTAATTCAACCAAGGTAATGGGGAGGGTGAAGAGAAAGGAGAGAGTGAGAGTTTGTTGTTTGCGTACACGGAGATGGAAAGACTTAAGAGCCATGAAATTGGGCACATAGATTCTTCAAGGGGTTCTGTTTTTATTTTTTTATTTGATGTTTTAACTATTTTTGATCATTTTTCCCCCTTCGGAAATCTCCGCTTTTGATCCACCTTTGAAGACAATATTCATGTTTGAAGACAATATTCGTGTTTGAAGACAATATTCGTGTAGTGGTGTAGATATTCACGGCTTGTGTAAAATGAAGTTGGTTCCATATTTTTAACTTAAGATCCAGATTTTTGGTGAATTTTTATCTATTTTTTTAACAAAACCTTACTACTCCCGATTGCATCCTGTTTCCTGTGTGGATTTAATTGAATCAGTTACCTTTCCTGCCATAGTTTCCCCAAAATCTTTTCAGGCAAATGCTGTGATGGCTCCTTTTCTTTCTACAGACTACAACTCCTTCCTCATTTTCATTGAACTATTGAGCTCCATGTACTATCTTAATGACCACCCTGCCAAAAAGACAAAATTTAAATAAAAAAGTAACTCTGAAAATATAGTTTGGAATCAAGTCATACATATTTACTTCCCAATTAATATTTTTAAAAAAATCAGTTCTTTAAATTTCATTGAACTATATTTAAATCTTTTCCTGTCATCACCTAGTCGAGTTTGCGACTAACTTATGAAAGTAATTTCACATCCTTTATATTATTTATAGTGGAGTATTTAAAAAAGTAAAAATTTAAACCTTTTGCTCACTTTGTTAACTAACACCGAAGTAACATTATTATATAGTTGCACGTTTCTAACCATTTCACATTTTTATATGATATATCTACCCTTATGGAACAGTAATGTTAATTGTGATATTCAGCAAAGGAATGCACAACAGTCAGGGGTTTTCTTTCAATTTACACTCTTCATAACAGAACTAAAAAAGTATTCCTCTTCTTCCGGCTAATCATGTGTATGAGAGTGATAACTTAAGTATTTGTAGCAAAATAAAAGTAGTTTTACTTGTCTATTTGTCTCCCTTAAAAAAAGTTTTAAGATTTTCTGGATTCACTTCATGTTGGAATTATACACAAATGCACGAAAACGATTTTCTTGCAGTTATAGACTTCACTACAATGTTGATCACCCAAAGTATAAAGTATCAGACAATATAAATTTATTGGGAGAAACACTTTTGAAGAAACAAAGAAATTGTTCAGTACAAATTTGTTCTTCACAGAATTAAAACACAACATATGTTCTGCTTGTTGCCCATTGAATTTCCAGTATATATAATAAAAATTTTATCCACTATTTCTTTGAATTGTGTTTGCATAGCCATAGATACATGAGTTATCTCTGTTTTTAAAACATTGTTAGTATTTTATTTCAAATACACATGTTATGTAGTTTAGTATCCTGTAAACAGGATATTATACGCCCATCCCTGCCAATCAAAATGTTTCAATCAAGAAGTAAAAAGCAACTTAAACTCTAGTAGAGCAGAGAACCATCCTCTAGGGAAAGTACTTAATGTCCAATAATCTTCCGACAAAGGTGTCGCATAAAGTTGCATTATGCTGAAATAATGAGTCATAAAAAAACTGCCTATTTGACCACCGAAGCAATGAATTTCAGGAAGGTCCAATCTGTCTTTTGAAACAACGTTGGGGTGTTCTGACCTCAAATGCAGACACCTTTGAAATGAAACCTTGTCTCTTCGGAATAACAGACAACTTGCTTTAGCTGGACATTGTGGCCGACGTTGCAACATTTACGGAGTGAAGGTACGCGTTGAGATGATCGTTTTGGGTTACAAATCCATGGTGCTAGTTGGTGGTAAGAATTTTTGGTGTAAAAAGTGTTTTAACTGACTACCTACGAAGGTTAGTTGTGTGGCATGGCATCGCTGCTTGCTGGTGGTTGGTGGTGGACAGTGCAGTGACCGTGTCCGGGTGACGTCTGCCTTGCCGGTGCGTTGTCGCCGTGACGGAGGGCCCCCCCGGACCGCTGTTGCAGGCAAGGAGAATGGCGGCGCGGCACAGAAAGAGCGTGAGGAGAGGATCCGGGCGCTGCGCGAGCGCCAGGGCGAGGAGCGCCAGCGCAAGCTGGAGGAGCTGAAGCAGCAGGCGCTCGCCGCGCAGAGGTTCCGCGAGCAGAAGGAGGAGGAGCGGCGCCGCCGCATCGAGGAGCTGCGCCTGCGCGACAACGACCGGCGCCACCAGGTGGAGGAGCGCAAGCGCCTCATCTGGGAGGCGGAGCACAACCGCCGCGAGGCCATCCTGCGCAAGAACATGGTAACTTTCCAACACATCATTCATCACTGGTTTTTTTTTTTTAACTTTTTTGATGTGACAACGTCTAATAAATCAATAAACGCAGGCTGTACGCATGAAAAAGTGTCCCGTTACGCACATTTTACCATTATGCTGTGTCCCGTCACGCTCATTGTTCCGTTACGCTGTCTGCCGTTACACTCATTGTTCCGTTACACTGTGTTCCGTTACGCTGTCTGCGAGTGCAGTAATAATAGGTTATGTTAAGATTGACTAAAAAGTTATGGTGATTCATATAATCGATGATAGATATTTGATTACAGTTTATATGAAAACTTGTTCATAATTATATTTAAACTTTATAGCTAAACGCAAGTTTTTAAAATTAATTACAAGTCATCTACACGTGAATTGTTTCGTCGACTGTTTATAAAGTGAAGTGAAAAGTTAATGTGGTTTTCATTGCTTATTACAACAACAATTTCGGCAATAAAGGTTAATTATTCTTGCATTTTAAACATCTGATTACTAGTATAATTTCAAGTAATTCTTTTATTATTAAAATAATAATGATTTCAATTTTATTCATAAAAGTATGCAATCATTCCATCAATGTTTTGTTATGACGTTGTCACGTTAAACTATCGTCTGTAAATCAACTTTACAGACGACCAATTTTTGGAACTGTCATTAACTCCCATTATCAGGAACAAAACTTTGGAAAATAGTGTGTGTCCCCCTCTCCGGCAAGGCCAGTGACAGACAAGCACTCTCAGCAGAGAAGTGCGTCAGTCTTACCCATTGGAAGAATCAATCAACGAAAGTAATTATTTTATGTGTCCCGCACTATTGCGCACGTGTTACGTAGTGGGGTTTAGTTATGTCGTGTAGCCACTGGGTGCTTGCGTTGTGTCCCCGCTGGGCTTTAATGAACCGAGGCGGGGCAGTGATAAGACACTGGCCTTGCGTTCCAGAGGAGCCACGATTCCAATAATGATCCATCCGTGTTTTTTCCGAAATCGCCCCCAAACAAGTTTTGGGATGGTGCCTTGCTAACGGCCTTCCTCAATATATTTGTTGTTTGTAGTTGTGTGTCAAAAGAGATGTTTTGCCCAAATAATATTTTTTTAAATAAAGTCCACTGGGTTGACTGTGATGTCGTTCAACTTCAGCTGCCCGCTGCCATCAGCTTTCAGTATTCACAGAGGTAGTAATTGCGTAAAAAGTTTGAAGTGCAGCCAGAATTATATTTATAATTTGTGTCCTGATTGTCACATTTTAACATGTATATTTCTCAATGGGTTAACTATTCTGCAGATTCTTGTTAAACCTTCCATGTTTTAAAATGCCCAATTCATTTTTTATTATTCCTTATGAGCCCTGAAATTTTTCAGAATCTTCCGTGATGTTTCAAACCCTGTTGCCTTTAAGAGTTTCTTTGCATAACGTGCAGTAGGATAAATTATAACTTTAACCACAATACTTCAGATATTTGCTAGCTTGCAATTCTTCAAAAAATTTTGTGTAGTCTTTATTTTGCCACCGGTGAAGTTTTTTTGTATAGGTTGGCCTATTTAATTTTTACTCAATTCTATTAATATTCCTTATAATTAAGTTAGATATACAATTATAGATTTTTTACATGTATATTGACATAAAAATAGAATGAATGACATGGAACTGTTTATTTAACAATATTTTTCTTGATTTAACTCTTCTAAAATGTGACACACAATTACTATGAAATTTGACCTAATTAGTATTCACTGAATAACTTGAAAGTTAGTAGTAAATTATACAAAAAATTACTGTACAATTTTTACCATAATGAATCAAAGAGAAACATTTGATGATAATGCAAAATCTTTACTAATAATAAAATTGTTCTGGAATAAAGTCTGTACATTCAATGAAAATGTGAAGGAAAAAACTATAGGAAATAGCTATTTACATTATTTATAAAATATTGTCTCTTATACTGTTTTATTTCTATCTTTTCGCACTGGCAGAAAATATTAAAATAATTTTACAATTTTTCCTAAAGCCCATCCCTGAGGGGTGTAAAAGGGGTAAGTTTGATTTAATGAATTAAAATTTGTATATACTTCTGTTAGAGTCAGAGGTAAGAAACTTGAATATGAATATCAGCATTAATAAGAGTTATTATTTAGTGTTAATTTTTATATTCTATTGCTAAGGGGGTGAATTGGTTTTATAATGAAATCATGTCTTCTAATCTAATCTAGCAAAAAGTTAATATTTGTAGTGTAAACAATAAACATTTAATAAATACCCACTTTTACAATTTTTATCAAATTTCACATCTAAGGAAGTGAAAAGGCGGTTTTATGGTTTCAAATTGTATTTCCAAAGCTAACCAAGAGAAAGTTAAGTTAATGAGTGTTCAAATTTTTCGTTATAAGTACATTTTGTGTATCCCCTAATAGATGCCAGTTCTGAAACATAGCAACTGTTCTGTTGTAGCAAGCTTACTGTGGTTGTCTGTGCTGCCATCGTCTCATCCAGATTATCTGGTTATTTTCACTACTGGGCTCATTTGTCACCATTTTGTACGGAGTTGTTCTCCTATATTTACCGTTCTGGTTGTAACTGTATGGTTTTTGTCAGCCTGCTGTGTTCATCTGTGCTGTAATTTATCCAACTACATTCCTTCCATGAAATTCTCTGCGTTTTTTGACGTGAGTCAACGCTGCTTGCATTGCGGGTGTTGTCCATTCGTAATGCGTTAATGCAAAACTGCTTTGATGCAGGAACGAGAAGCACGCATCGATACCAAGCGGAAAAATGAATGCAGCTCGATAGTGTTTGCGTTTGGCAGCTCCACCCCCAGAATGCTGGAACCAGCAGACACTGGCGGCTCTTTCTGGGGCACACGCAAGTAAGTGCCTTCTCTCGTTGACTGTGCATCGGCCAAGCCTGCAGTTCACTGATAAATCAATATACTGTGTATAGGTTACATCCTGAGGTAGTTTACTTGCTGTTGATGAAGGCTTACTGTGAACATGTTACTTCCTGCGGTAATTTACTCGCTGTTGGTGAAGTGTAAAAAAAAATACAGTAATTTGCCTAAACATTTGTTTGTGACTAATTAGCATAAATGCGTAAGTTGGAGAAACGACTATTGTAATATTAGTTAGTTTGTTATTTTTAGTTAGTTCATATTTATGTTTTAGCACGTAAACTTTTCAACGTTCAACGAATTACCTGCATAATAAATTTTTGAAAATTTTGCACTTGACATATTAATACGTACAATTTTACCCTTTTAGTAAATTTTCCTTGTTAATAAGTGGAAATTAACTATTTTGAGAAACTTGACAGCGATTTACTGTACCTCTTATTAAGTTTATTTTTATTTACTTGTGATTTTACTGTAAAAGGATCAATTTTGAGCACATTAAATTGCTGACTTGTTCGTAAAATTTTATGTTTAGTTATAAAACTAATCTGATTTCACAAAAAAAAAAAAAAAAAAAAAAAGACAATGTGAATGTTGATAAAATTATTTTCACAAATATTTTTATATAACTGTAACTAGCATTAAACACATTTACTGTACTCAGATTTTAATTGAAGTTTAGCAGAAGTTATCATGATCACTGTCTATTACAAAGAAATATTCTCTCTGTAATGGCAAGCAAAGTTCTTTGAATTCATTGCCCCCCACAAATAGGATAACTATTGCTTTTTACAATTAAATAATTAACATGTTATTGTTATTGTAAAAATTCAGAGAATTACAGCATCAAATTAAATGTAATAAATAGTTGAGAACATATCTTTGTGGAAATCTTGCAAAAAAAAAATTTTTTATTATAAACGAGTTGTACTATTATGTAAATCACAAGTTTCTGTGAAGCTATCTAAAATTTAGATTGCATTACCCAATCAAATTGTTGCCATCCTTCACGATACCTGCCCAAAAAAAATTTTTCATAAATGACTTAAAATTAAACGTAATTAAAGAACTATTAAAAACTATGAACGAGGTATCACTTAAAGGTGGTAAAGCGCCGGTGGGTTTCATCGGGGTACTTCCGTTTCCTTCACCCATTCATCCCGTCAGTGCTCCGTCAGCTTCTCGTCACCTTTTTGTCATTTATAGTGGCCTTTATGGGGATGAGACATGAAGCTCGGTCAGTTACACCTTTAAATATTTATACTGTATAGAAGTCGCCAGCCCAGGTTAAAATTTCTAATACGGTTATGAGGTAGTTGGTTAATTCACCGCCGCAATGGACTTGTGGTGGTCCCTAGCGGACAAGTGTCGAACTCTTCAAACACCCCTTCCCCCTCCCATTGAACGACCTTGAGCTGCAGTGAATGATAGGTGGGGGGTGCGGGGAATGACAGCGGGCGACAGTGCTGCGCTCTAACGTGTAAATAACAACTAAGACGATACAGGGCGTTACGGCAGCGCACTGCAGCGGTGAAGTTCCCAAGCTGCTCATCATACGCTTCTGAAAAACGTAGAGTAAATCCTATCCACTCGCGACTTCTATACAGTATATATATTCAAAGGTTACACTCATTCGTGCAGACGCAAGCAACACTCCGCTCTCGGTAACCGGTGCTTGTTTGTCCCTTGTTGCGCGAAGGGCCACGTCGACGACGAACGTGATGATGTTCACGGCGGCGCCTCTGACCCGTCGCTCCTCCGAGCGGGAGCTGGACGGCGGCAAGAAGAGGGCCACGTCAGCCGGTGGGCTGGACCGCAAGCCTGCCGAAGGTGAGTTGGGGCGTGGCTCCAGAGAGTGCTCCGGGATCCTTTCTCATGGCACAGTGAGGAGGAGGTACTCAGTACCCTTTACGATTTTTAACCAGGTACCATAGGGGTCGTCCATTAATCACGTGATGTTTTTTTTAGCAAATTTTTAACCTCCCCTCCCCACTAGTGAATTGTGGTGGGGTTTCAGACAAACCCCCCCCCCCCCCCCTTCCCAATCATAAATCACGTGTATTTTTTTTGGTACAAAATATTTTTCAAAGTTTCAGAATGTTATCTTTAAATATAGGTATAATCTAATTTAATTCTGGAAAATCAAGCACAGTGATAAAAATGTCCAGACACACATTAAGGCGGCAGGTTTATTCTCAGTGGCATAAAAACAATAAAGGAAAGGCTTATATGTGATTTACGCATGTATTCGGCGCCAAAATCACAGTCTTACTGGCGACTGGCAAGCCGAGCCGGGTGGTTCATGTTGCGGCGGACGGGGATATTGTTGTCTGGCTACGGCGAGTCAAGGTCACGCATTGCTTTTCGGTTTAGTAGAAATTGTGCGAAAAAATTAATACACGTGATATCTCTCTCTACACCCCCCTCCCCCCTTGTGATATTTCGTGATTTTTTTTCCCGACCCCCCCCCCTCCCCTTTCGAGCATCACGTGATTAATGGTCGATCCCATAGATAGTTTCAATACTCCTTGGGTTGTGTGTTAAAAAAAATAATTTGTGTTAATTATGAAATATATATGGGTTTTATATATTATGTTATGACAGACTTAACTTGCAGACTTTAATACTGAAGGATTCATTTTACAATACATGCATGTGGCAATACAGTGCTAGCAAAATCATGACCTATTTAATCAGTACGCGCATCGTGTTCCATCGCATGATCGTCGCACATTTTATACTAAAATCAAGTTTGAAACGTAGGGGTGCGATTTTTATGCGAAAACATTTTTTGTTAGGTTAAGTTATTTATAAAAACAAAACTTCTTCTTGGAAAATACGGAAGGAAAAATTAAACTAAAATTAGAGTGGAAAGGTTTGCTCTGAAGGCCCACAATATTCAGGTTACTGCAATATCTGTATTAGGATTATATTCTTAGGCGTAACTTATTTTTTTTAATATATACTGTAGGAACATGCATAATTGCTGTGCCATTTGATATCATTAGGGTAAGTAAAGAAGCAAAGATTTGACCCAGGTATTTAGTGTGGCACGGCTCTGGTAGGAGTGTGAAGCAAGGATTGCCTCAGTTCGTGAGCTATGGGATGACTTTCAATGGTGCACCTGCTTAAAGTTAAACTTACTAATTCATCCTCAATCATAGTTTTTTTCTTCTTAGTTTCATCTGAAACAAAAAAAAAAAGGAAAACATGGTCTTGCTTTGACCTTTCTGTTGCAGTTCATGGGGAATGAAGGTTAACTTCTGTGCTCTAGAGGAAATTCAATTGCTTTATAATTCAATTTTATAATATAATTTTAGTTCATTTATGAAGCTTTATTTAATTTTCTAACTCAGCCCAATTTTTAATTTTTTTTTTCAAGCCTCTGAAGTATTGAACTATTTGTGCGCCGTTAATGTTGATTACATCAAAATAGGTTTACTGGCTTTTTAATTGTGTTGGATTTTTCTGAATAGGTAACAAAATACTTTCAGATGTGTTAATTTATATATTTTTCATTATATGTATTAAGGTTGCGCGTGTTAACGAACTGAAATGTTGGTGTTCGTTAGTCGATTTTCAACCACCTAGTTAACATCAGTTAGTTTGCACTCATGACCTTGAAAATCAAAATAGAGTGTGTGAGAATTATTACGTAAAATATCATAATTACTTCCATTGTAAGTTGTTTGTGGTTCTGCAGTAACTGTGGTGTTGGGCTGTTGTTGAAGAGAAATGTTTTATAGTAAGTGATAACAAGAGTATTAATGTTACTGTCACTAAGGAAGTGTAATGTGGGTGTGTGTCTGCCTACCTTACCAGCCACTTGCAGTTGAATGATGTGCTTTGGATTTGGCGGTCATGGATTCATACTGAAAACAAAAAATTTGTGTTTCTTGCTCATCCCTAACATTTTGTTTACTGTGAAATTTGGTTATATTGAGATTGAAACTGACAAGTCTTTTTCAAAATGCCATTTCCATTCTTCACGCACTGCTTCACTTTACCTCGCACATTTAACATGACCATTTCAATTTGTTGTTATTCATTCTTGTGGAGGTAAACAGTAGAGGTGTTCAGTAGAGAATTACTACAGCACGTCTCATACTTAGTTTGGAGTGTGTGTTTAAATGGGCATTTACTCTCTCTTTCCAATGCACGATATCTGATGTTAGCGCTGTCATTGTTTCTGTGTGCTCTGTTGCCAGATGAATGCAAAGAACACAAATTTATAATGCAATGAATTTTTTTTTATATATATTTACAAAATTTTATTTTTAAAAGATAAATTTGGAATGAGAATTTTGAAAAGAAATTATCTTTTTTTATTTCATCAAGAGCATCATCTCATAAATTTAATATTCTGTTATTTTCTTCTAAGAAAGTGTAACTGTAAGATGCCATCTTGGTTTCAAACGTTTTTGTCACAAATTTTTTAATATATTTTATATTAAAAATTCAAGCTGTGTTTGAACATAGGACTTAGATAATGTAATGCAGTGTTCTAAATAGTTTTTATAACACTGATTACTGCTATAGATAGTTTCTTCTATGAAATTATAATTGGTCTTTAGAATTGATATTTTTTCCTTCAGTTTGTATACAGTTGAGATAACATTATCGAAAGACAGTTCTTTATGGTTTTAGAAAAATCATAAAATAATGAAATAAAAAATTTACTGAAACTTTTTATGATTATCAAAATGTTACTAAATAAGAAATTTAATAAGCCGGGTAATATCAGTCTGGCAACAGTGAGTGTCATTTACTCTTGTTCTGCAATCTAAGCATGAGACTGACTGACTATAGTGCATGAAGGAAGGAATCATTTTTATAATTAGCATAAATCCCCCTTTCCCCCCCTCCAAAAAAAACATTTAATAAAATTGACCAAAAGTGGTATTAAAATAAGGCAAAATTAGTGCAACATTTTGTTTAAAAACTTAAAAGCTATGCATTAAGTAGGCGTGGAAAAGTTTTGTCACTACTACACTTTGGTATGAAATGTTCATGTTTGCTTTTTCGCTTAAAAGTGATTTTATAGCTAATGCATTAAAATGTAAAATGTTATTATTTTATAATAACAGCTTTAAGTACCAGTAATAATTTAGAAATATCGCTTCAAAAAATTTGGGTCTACATCCAAATCTGAAAATCTCTATAATCTTATTAAAATACAACTAACAAAATAATATAACTCAAAGTTAAATCATGGTAGACACATGGTAGGTATTAAATAAAGCAGTACACCAACTCTTATGATCTGTCATAAACAATGTGAACATTTCTCTGCTATAAAATAATAAAAAATAAATATAAACAAGGACTAAACCAACATAAAACACACTGTAAAATGTTTTCTCACACTATGAACCTTCAAAGTTACTAAAACGTTAAGTGTAAACAAATAAGGCGATAGGTTAGTTCAGTATAATTTTTGACATTTTATGGTTTTCCTTGGTGCAAAATTTTTTTTCACTTGAAAAAGATGTTAATTTTATTTGTCACATTATACAATTCTAAAAAAAAAAAGTAAGGTATAACCATGTGTTATATAAATATACTACATTTTCACTAAATAACCATAGTGTAAAAATTCAAGACATATTAACTTTTGTGCTGTTCATCAGTACTATCTCTTGGTGCTGTAGTATAAAAAAACTATATTTGAGATAATTTATAAAAAAAATTTTTTCCTAGTTTTTCAAATTTGTTGTTTTAAAAAAAACAGTGTTTTGTCATAGTTAATAATATTGTGCTTCAGTCTTTTTTGGGGTTCTGAGGCATAGGGAATTCTTACCTCATGCAAGCAGTTGTAGTGAAATGAAAACTTTGTGGTAGCTTGTGCATTCCTGTTAGGCACAGTCACCTTGTGTTTTGACTTGTGACGTGTGGTTTTGATGTGTCTTGATTGTATAAAGTAAAATAACTGCATGGATTGTGAAATTATAGCTGCACATGGTAAACATTATTTTGATTGTGATGACGTTGTGAAGTGTGTGCACATGTCATTTCTTTTTTGCATTTATTCAAAGTGTATTATCAGTTTTATTATAATAAGTATTTCTTTATCTTTTATTAAATAGTATTTATAATTTGGTAGAGTACTGTGATGCATGTAGTCTTGTTTTGTGACACACAGTGGTTGATATTTTAAATTTGATTAGACTTAACTGTAAAATATTATTATTTTTGGTAACTATATTCCTGTAATGCTGTAGATATTTTGTATAACTGGTAATTTGAAATTGTATCAAAACGAAGCTATGTCCTCAGGTATTCAGATTTTTCATGTGTATTTTATTTGTAAATTGTAATTATTGTTCACACATCTGCAAGATGACTGTCCTTGCGCCACAGTTGATGATGTAAGTAACTCAGTTGGCATAGTCTAGTCACCACCCAATGAAGCATAGTTCAAATACAGGCAAGTACCACATCCAAATTCCATTTTGCCATAAACCTTGTATGTATAGAAGAACTTATTTTTTTACACGTTTCCAGGGACCACAACAAAAATTTGTTAATAATGGGAACTGCTAAGAAAAAAAAATTTTACTATCTCGCTACAATGAAAATGATAAGAAGGAAATAAACACTATGCCAAGCCGCTAGATGCGACAAAATCTTTGATAACTAACCTATCAGCTATTTGCCGTGCCTTTTTAGAAAGAAGTACTCCATTATAGAGATGTGTGCCAAACATGCTTCCAAGATCTCATAATTCGTTGTCCTTATGTATTTTCACTTACTTCCAATTGTTGTCCCTCGCCAAATATTGTAATACATAGTGACAATATGGGAAGCGTGTAAAAAATGATAGAGGCAAGTGATGTCAGCGAACCTGGTGGCGTGGAGTGTAAAATAGCTAGAAAGCAATGCAGTCTCGCGCTTCCATTGCTAATTGGCCAGAGTTTCCCAGATTGTCATATTAACGATATTTGCCCACACTTGACAGAATTATTTCCTGTTATCTTGCAGTTTTCAAAGTTGGACATGAAATCATCAGTTTTTGGACCAGAGATGCTTTACGTAGCATTTGAATCTCTAGTTTTTCGTTGACGACGAGATTTTCTTTGGAAATTTTGAATGACCGAGTGTTAAACATTTCATAAATATCTTATGGTGGAAACAATTTTACTAAACAAACACAACTACATTAAAATAATTGTTTATGTTTAGAAGCAGAAAAGGTTACAATAGTTTTCATTGCATGGTTAGAAATTTAGTGGTTTTGACTGCCTTCAAAACCATATTTTTAATATGTTAGTTAGAAATGTTTTATAATAACCAACATAAAAAGATGTTATGAATTTGAAATCACTAGCAATTTGCCTTGAATAACGATTTGGTAAAACAAGTGTTCCCAAACATGCAGAAAGAAATAATATTTACAATAATTGATTTTTCATATTTTTCAACCGAATTTTAATATAGGCATAGTAATTGTTACTGCCACTGTTTATTCCATTTTTATCAACATTTTATTAAAGTTTAATGATTTCTAACGTGTGCCAAACACCATTTTGGTTAATGGCTAATTGGTTTACCGTGGCACCAAAAAATATTAGAAGTTTGTTTACAATGGCAAACTAAGCTCTCATGACCACAGGCGTTAACACGTAATAAATGACCATAAAGATTTTCACTTGTAACTAGTGTTCCATCAAAAACTTTTCATGGATGGCTATCAAATGCTGCACTGTTGCTACATAAATTGCAGGAAATTCTTTAGTATGAAGCGGTAAAAGTAATGCATTAATACTGTAATACTGTAATACTGTATACTGTAGGGATAATGACTGTGAAAATAAAAACCACTAAAAACGAGGATTTGTAAATCTCTGGTAGATAAAATTGAGGATCTGCTGTAGAACACTTGTGTGCTGGCAAGTGTAAATAATACATTAATTGCTTGTGGTTCTATTATAAGATTGAAACACACATTCTGAAGGCAAAGGTAAAATGATTAAATTATTTCACTTAAAATTCTACAGCTTTCATTTAAGCCTGCTTCAAGTCATGACTCTTGATAAAGTTAATACTGTACCTTTCTCACTTGCGGAGTTCTTTTTATAATACATTTCTATGGCAGAAACCCTTAAAGCCTACCATAGATGTACCCTATTTCCTATGAATTAATAGTGGTACACTACAATAAATTTAACATT
Organism: Bacillus rossius redtenbacheri; assembly: GCF_032445375.1. Classification (NCBI taxonomy): domain Eukaryota; kingdom Metazoa; phylum Arthropoda; class Insecta; order Phasmatodea; family Bacillidae; genus Bacillus; species Bacillus rossius. The sequence goes on from NC_086339.1 coordinate 14,027,042, forward strand.
CTTGGGGATAGCAACAATTAAATAACATATAAACATTTTATGAGATGCCTTTGATTAAAATGTTTGGAACAGTTTTTTTTAATTAAAGGTTCAACCTTTGAATATATATACATACTGTATAGAAGTCGCCAGCCCAGGTTAAAATTTCTAATACGGTTTGAGGTAGTTGGTTAATTCACCGCCGCAATCACCACCATCTCTAGGGCATCGACTTGTGGTGGTCCCTAGCGGACAATTGTCGAACTCTTCAAACACCCCTTCCCCACTCACCAATAAACACGCGTTGTCCTCCACCCACCCTTTACCCCACCTCTCATCCCTACAGTTTTGTGACGCACAAACTCCCGTTGAACGACCTTGAGCTGCAGTGAATGTTTCGCCAGGGGCACAGGGTGAGCATTTCACAGTTCCTTCCTCAGATTTTGGTTTCGGGTGCGATGCGGTTGAGTGTATTCGTTCTTAGTTTTCGAGGAACGATGGCAAATTTCAGAATGGGCAAGAAATGTGATTACACTGGTTGTTTTAATGCGAGAAACAATACCACGGGTATATCTATGTTCAGTTTCCCAATAAAAGACAAGGACGGTTTTTTTAATTACTAAGCTATTTCAGAAGTGTAGTTCAAGGACCAAGAGGTTGTGATTATGAAAGTAAAATAGGTTCGCTCAATGATTAAAATGGTTTGTTTTTACTACACACACACATGCTTTTGTGAGGTTATAGTCAAGCATATGCAAAAATTTCTTTGGTTTTAGTTTCATCGTCAAGTAGGAAAGGAAAAAAAAGAAAAAGGGGGGGGGGGGGAGTTTGGCTATTATTATATCTATAGCTTTATGGTAACCAAACAGAGAAAATAACCCACGGATTAATTGTAATTCTGAGGTTAAGTTTACATAAACATTGTTTCAATTTAAAATAAGAGTCGTAAGTGTTTTTAAACTCTAATTATCACTGAGATGTGATTGTTGTTGAACAGTTTATATTTTTTCCCTCATTAACTGGGTTTGTGATTCGTAGCCCTATATTATTCTTAAAAGTTAATAGCTATGACGTCCGTTATTGAAATATGTAGTTGTCAGTATAATGAGTGCCTGGTTCAAACTTTATCCTTTATCGTTGATATTATATTTTATACATTCACATTAAATTTCCTGGTCCTTTTAACAGAGCTAACTGAGGTGATCGCTTATTTGTCTCATGCATGATATTTTTGCCGGTGCAGTATGTATTTTGCATAACTTTCTTACACATCGAAATATTGTGTGTATATGACAAACAACAGGGTGGTTATTAAATCGATGCGTTTATAAGCTAATAACAATACCTACCATATGGTTAGTTACTGTTAACTTAAATAGAATAATGCCCTAAAAGTTTTAAGACTATTTTTTTTCGAAAGTAGATTACTATATTCCTTTCCTATCATTCGGAATAATTTCACATGATTTTTTTTAAAAAAATCTAAATATTAGTTTCATTGCTTAGCGTAAAATACTAGCTTGAAACGTTAGTAATAAATAACTTTAACTGTTCATTAAAATTCCGAAGAATAACAATGGGGGTTGCTTTAAGCTTATAATTCACTGCCAAGATTATGATAGGTGAAAATATCAATCCCTGCATGCTGATGCTACAGTTAATTGCTTAAATTGGTAAATAGATCATTTTTTTCTCTTTGAAAAAAGAAAGCCCTCAAGAAATTTAGCCTTTGAAACCGTTATAACTTTTCGGTTTACTAAACTTCATAGGGATATAATGTGAAAACTGATTTACTCGAGCAATAATTTACTAGAGAAAAGTAATACTTTCTGTGATTTCACAAGACATTTATTAACATATTTTATTCTCATTCACCTCCACGTGAAGTGTGTTATTATATTGAGGAAATTAAATTCATGCAAAACAAAACAAAACGACTCTTGTGGACACAACTGTTATGAGTTGCGCATGATGACCCTGCCGTATGGTGTATGTAAATTTTTACAATGTAATTTACGTCTAATAACGCAAATTAAATAATTTGTGACGCTGAAATTCACGATTAGGTATAAAGTTGAAACAATAAAATTCTACCTTCAACTGTTCACATGTAAGATACACAAAGGTTTATGCGACACTCAAGTTTAACGAACACTGAAGTGTGTGCCCTATCCAACATGAAAATATAAAATATTGTTCCGCGTTTTTCCCATTACGTTGACATACCTTCAAATTTACCAATACACAAAAACACGTAACAGTCATGATAATTACGTTAGGACCGTAGTAAATGGAAAATGATTGTGCTAATGTTGCATTTTAGGATTTTTATTATTAACAATAATAAATTGAAAGTATTTACATTATTAGTGTAAATGAAATGAGAACAATGGCGTGGTTCAAATATCAACACAAATAGGTTTTTTTTCCCCCCTTATTTTGTTTGGCGCATCAATATATGTGTTTTTCAACACCAAAATATTGCAAATGTGTAAATGTGTAATTATTTTCGTTTTAATAACATGTGATTATTTTCATAACCTACTGAAAGAATTTCATCACAACCTAGTAATACACTACGCATAAGTAATATTTAATCTTGAATGTTGAGACAGAATAATATTTTTAGCAGTAATTTACTTCAATGTACGCATATTTTAATGTACGTATTAATTGATAAGGTTATTTTAATAATGACATAGTAGGTACACTGTGGTTACTGATATTGATTGATAAAAACAGATTCTAATGACATTTTTTTTTAAGATGTCTTGAATGGATTTTGAAAAGTGGTAACGACAAACTTCTGGAACTATCAGACAACAAACTAAGAAACCGTGTGATATGCGCTGATCATTTTGAAGTGAACCAATTAATAAATGAACTTAAGAAGTAATGAAATTATTTTGTCGTTCCTCGAATGTTCACACCATGCAAATCCCCGCCACTAACTGAACAAAGCTTCAACACAGAGGAGACTGCTTCCAGTACTTGTTCTTTGACACTCCATTATGAACATATTTCAGAAGCTGACCCCCAAATAAATCAGTCACATGATAAATCTCAGACAAATGTGAAAGAAAATAGTAAACTGAAAAAACTTAAACACCAATAACATATATATGATGACGCTACATGAGTGAACCATTGTTTTTCAACTAAATATATTTGTATAAGTAGTACGTGTGCGTGGTGGTTTGCAATATGTTCTACGCTTGCGTTGACATTTAATATCTTAATTTTTCTGATAGTGGTTTACTTCAAATATGACAAATTACAGCTGCTAAATCACTCATTCGCAGTATTATTAGTTGTTACTGTAATTATTGGACATAGTAATAGGGATGACCCATTTGTTTATAACAACGAAAATAATAACGTAAGATGTTTGGAGATTCACGTGTCATAAAAAATAATTCGTACGAAACTTTAGAGTTCACGTGATTCGCGGCGATTTTGTTTTGATATTCACCGTGTGTTTTTGCTATAAACACCACAAAATCCCAACTAGTAGATATTTTATTTACCATGCACTATTTATTGTGTCAATAACACTCACAAACTTTTTCATTATCAACAAAATACCAAAAATAAATAAACATCAGTTTCCCATCATACCATACAGGCATGCTAATTTATATTGTTTACACCGGATCAGGCAAGAAAATCAAATAACAATTAAATAACACAAATTCGCCGCAGGCGAATCACGTCAGTAACTACGTCATATTCTCGGCCAGCACGAAACTGGAAGCGACAACCGAAGTTACACGCCGAAGGTTGTATAACTGTTATCACGAACTGCCATATACACCTTACACTAAAGGGAGAAAAAAAAACTTCCTACTTCACATCTATGCTAGCATATTTAATAGTTCCGAAATGTGCTACATGGGCTGAAAGAGTAAAAATATGCAATGAAAAAATGTAAACAGTCAGTCAGCTTGCTGACTTCCGCTATTGTGACCGAACTGTGACGTTACATATTGTTCCCTAGCACCCTAGAATTTGATATCGATGGTCAAAGCTTGGTGCGTGGAGCGACCGTCCCGTAGGTGTGTTTTCAAATACTTTATAATGGTATGTTATTTCCGTACAGCGTGCGGGGTAGAAACCTGCAGATGTTTGTAAGGCAGTCGGAAAGAAGGGAATCAGGGGAATGAACAAACCGGTTTTGTCGCTGTCGCTGGGGGAGGGGGCGGGGAATAGTAGCGGGCGACAGTGCTGCGCTCTAACGTGCAAATAACAACCTAAGACGATACAAGGCGTTACGGCAGCGCACTGCAGCGGCGAAGTTCCCAAGCTGCTCATTTTACGCTCTTGAAAAACTTAGAGTAAATCCTATCCGCTCGCGACTTCTATACAGTATATATATTCAAAGGTTCAACTGATGATGATTGTCTGGGTTTATATCTCTGTGTGTGTTTGTGTGTGTACACACACACACACACACAACCGTATGAGCATAAAATCTTGCATCACATAGATGATGTGGTTGAGTAAGGCAGCACTACTAATTTTTCTTTCTCGGACAAGATTTTGAATTCATCTTTTAAATGCAGCTAAATGTCTTACTTTTTTTTTTAAGTCATAAAGATCTTTCTCTAAGCTGAGATTTTCTCATGGTGATTGTATTGATTAGAAGAATTGAAGCTTAAATATTTCACGTTAAATTAAATATCATGTTACTCTATCTTTAATTTCATTCAATTTTTAATTATTTTCTTGGAGCGGCCACGGATAAGAGTAGATGTGAAGATCCTTACGTCAGCCAGTATACAGTCGTGATCCTGTTAACCAAGATGTATAAAGAAAATTTAACTTCAATCAAGTGGAAGTGATCGTGAAATCAATTAAGTTGCAAGTGATCACACTAACAAGAGTGCACCTTGAAGAATCTTAACATCAGATTGCAGTTGGAGATTCCTTCCAGTCTCGTTCAGACTACAAGTGAAGAATAAAACAGTAAGTCAGGTTGCAGTTGAAGATATCATTTTGCAATAGGAGGTTTTCAACTTCCATTAAAAAATGATAGAAGACCATGAAGTCTACGCCTACAGAATAAGTGAAAATGCTAACAGTAGCCATTATGCATCAAGGAAAGAGTGAGGATCTCATCGAACATCCCAGCCCAGCAGTAATCTACACAGCAGTATTTTATAAGTGTTTTGAACATGAATGTTTCCCTAAACTATTATTTGTGTCTGTTGTAAGTTACTCACCCAGGCAATTGACATTTCGACAGAAAAAAAGTGAATTGGACTGATGGAAAAATGGTGGCATTATCTCGTTCATCATAGGATTTAGGTATTTGCCTACCATGTTTCGGTACCTCTAATAAAATTCTGAATTCTATCAATTTTTTTTAAATGACTTGTTTGAGTACCACATTTAGTATTTTCATTTTTTTTTTTTTTTTTTTTTTTTTTCCCTTCCAAAATATATAATATTTATAATATTTACTACTTTGCACTCCTGCCCCTCATGAAGAAATTCTGCAGCTCAGATATTTGAGGTGGGCTATGGGTTGTTTATGTTACTAAACATATTTCAACCCCAGCAACAACCTGCCAAAGTTTCTCTCTTGTGTTTTATAAACATCTTGTATATGTATATTAATAAGAGTTTATATTTACCTAAATTTAAAATTACTGCAGGGTTTTCTTCTTGTGAGAATTTTCTTGCATCCTTGCATAGGCTTGACTGAAAGAATTGCAATGTGTGTAGTGTCTGTAGGAAAAGCATTTTGTATCTAAGTTCTCTCCCTTTTTGAAGTTGGCAGCAGTGTATATTTGGACTATATTGTGTATATTTGGACTATATTGTGTACTTTAGAGCTTGCCGCGGCTTCGTTGCCTGTGTTCCCAGTATAAATGTCTCGTTTCCTGCCTGTTTTGTCATCTATATATTGTATTGTGCACGTATGGTGGATTTAAAATATTCTTTGGTATTGTTTTGTACTTTTAGACTACCTGTTGGTTGCTGGTTTTGTCTAGTATTGTAGAGGGTGGAACACTTAGTCTCAAGTGCAATGTTTCAATTTTTTATTTTTAAACAATACCTACGTAAACATTTTTTAAAAAAATATTAACAGAAAAAAGTTAGTTAAATAATTTCTTTAATTTTGTAAATGTTAACATTTTGACATTTTAAGCTGCTTATAGCCAAAACTCACACAAAGAATTTGCTGAGTGAATTGCTTTCTCCAATTTAGAAAGGTGCAGTTTTGAAAAATTTAAGATAAATAGTTACAAAACATTTTCTTGTTGCACTGGTGTAAGGGATGGTCTGTGAATTTAATTTCTCATAACAATGATTACGAAGTAGTGCTATTTCACCTCAAGGATATTTAATATATTTCATATTAATATTTTAGAATAGAATTTTGTATACTATGCTGGTAAGCTATTATTTATGTAAAATTTGTATTTATGTTTTGTTATTTGGGTTAAATTTTTGCATCTGTGTAGGTGAAATGAAGCAGCGTAGATCGGCATAAAATTAAAAGTGTGTTTATGTTCATTATATTTCAAGCAATGATTTACATATTTCAAATTTTAAAAACTGTGGAAATAGGTGTTATCAAATAATCCAATATAACCTTATTATGTAGTTAAATTAATCTAGAAACTGGGCACACGAGACTGCTATGTGTTATCTGAATAAGTTTGTGTTGCTTCATTTGCATTTCCTAGTGCAGCCATGTTCATGTTGCTCTTCTTAAGGTGCATTGAGCCACCCTGCAGACAAGTGGAAAAAACCTTTTCTAATGTATGACAAAATACAACCGTCATAGCCAATGGTTTTCAATATTTTCAGTGTTTGTGGCCAAAAAACCAATATAATTTAAAATTTGTAATAGACTTGGGTATTATTTGAATAAGTAATTAATATTTCTGATATTTCAGCTTTAAGACAGGTCTAATTTATTGTGTGTTTTTTTTATTAGTATGAGAGGTAGTACTGGCTACTTCCTTTTTTTTATAAGCATGTAAGGAATAGTTATTTGTAAAATTACATCATAAAATGCTGTTAATGCAGCGGCTGATTTAGCAAAAATAATTTGTCTCCCATTCTGTGAAGTCCATAACATAACGGCATAGAGCCATTTGCCTGGCCGACGTGCAAGTGAAACCGGAATGATGCTTCAGTACCCTGTGTGCTAGTGTTGGATGTTGCAGGTGCCCAGCCGTGTGTCAGGAACTGTAAGAGCTGCCCCATTTTCTCTCTCTCTTTGCAGATTTCAAAATGTCCACGTCCATGTACGAGATATTCCATTGGGACGCACCCCCCGACCAACCCCTCCACCCCCAGCGAGCCAGGAGCCTGTCGTCCCACCCCGTCCGCTCGGCGAGCGAGCAGTCCCGTTCCGGGCCCCCTGTCCCCACCAACCTGAGCCTGAGCACGGGCGGCGGGCACGTCCGTAGCTACTCTAGCGCCCCCCAGACACCCTTGTCCCGAAACGTTAACAGTATGTTCGGTGGTCCGTCTGGTGGTGAGTGAAGATCTCGGCCCCCTCTCTCTCTCTTTCCCCCTTTCCATGATGCCGCCCCTTGTTACCAGCCGTTGCTCTCGATAGGCGATAACAGTCCTAGCTGTCTCCCCTGCATGTGTCTTTGTGCCCCCCGCTCCTCTGCTGTGTCGTCTTGTGCATCCCGTGTTTTTTGCTGCTCTGGCGTGCGTTTTCCTTTTGTCGAGCTCGTTGCGAGATGCGACACAAGATGAGTTGCCAGTCACAATAACTTGTCGAAACCATCAGAAACGTTCAACCTGATGTAGAAATATCACACTCTTGTGACGCCCTGTTTGTATTCACAAGAACTTGTACAAAACTATTGTGCTTTTTATCAGTAGATTATTTTATGGCTTCAAAGATATTTTTTTTTAATAAGATTTAGTCTTACCTTATTTGTTGTCCATGTGATTGGCAACCCTGAAATGTGTATGCAGTTCACAAATTCAAGTAACAGGAAATACTTTTTTTTTCCCCCTGTACTATAATTAACATGTACAATTTGTTTTAGCATTGTGTAATTTTGGAGGACGTTCTTGTCTTGAAGAGTTGGTGTTTTGGTGTTGCATTTGCTGGTTTGGAATCAACAATTTTTGTTATATCTTGTCTTGCTAGTTTTTTTTTTTTCTGCACATATTTCCTGGTATACTGCACACAGCATGGTAATTTTTATGTTTGTGATTTTAGTATGTACACTTTTTTTTTTTTTTTAACACATAGAGTAGTTATGTACTGAATGCTTGAATTTCATATTGCCATTTGCATGAATGTTTTTGTGTACATATGTAGTAGTTTCTGATTTTTCTCTTGCATATTTTATTTTGATCAAGTCTTTGTGTAATGACAAACTTGTTATAGGATTTTTCTTAGTAGTATTAACAATTTTGTTCTTCAGAAATGGTTTAATATTTTGTCCATAGCAACTGTGTACTTTTGATATCGGTGTCATTGCGCATAGATGAAAATAAATCAAGTGTGTATGTTCATTTGTTTATTTAGTTTTCTTTTCAAATAATTCTTTATAACTAATTAAATAGTCACTGGCCCACTCAGTAAATGGAAATTTTTTTACTATTATTTAAATTCAAGTATATTGGTTAGTAAAATTGAACCAAATAAATCTTACACAGGGATATTATAATCATTCAATTATACTTTATACTTTCAAATTGTAATCTATGTAATGAAGTATGGTGTATAAATTCCTATGCACATACAAACGTAAATGTCCATAAAATTATTGTTTTTTGCTACCAATGTTTAAGATCTGTTATAAAAAAATAATCTTATAGGAGGTAATTATATAATTAGGTAGTGCTGATTATGTTTCGGTGTGATTAAGATGTTAAATAATTCAGGTAGACAATAATCGGAAAGTATGTTAATCATCAGTATCAATTTACCATCAATAACTGAACAGATAGCTGCAGTAGCAGAATAATTAATTAGACAGTGATATATCGTTGTAATCGTTTAAGTATCGGTAGTGGCCGATGTTCACAATTTTCTGTATTTCGGGAAGTAATCATTTCCAACCGATGCTTAACAAACCGATACACATGATAAACGTACAAGTTTGTCCATTCAGGTGTCACCATTCATTCTTTTCGATGAGCTTGTTTATAGTATCGATTGTGTTTATTACTAAATTTACTTGCGCGTAGATTATGTATTTGCAAAAAGTTTCGGTTCAGTTTTGTATCAGTTATCCTATCTGTTAAAGAAAGGTATTGGTGATTGTATCCTTAAGGGGCCCACCTCGTCAGGGGTGTGTGTGTGTTAGTGAGGTGGGATATTAAGCGTGACGCTCGCTGGTACTTCCAGCGCGGTATAGCCTCTAAGCGCAAGTCTCTAAACTGGCGCGCATTCGTCTCGTCGTCACAGGGTAACTGTGATATTTGAGCGGTGACCGTAACATTATATGGCAGAGAATGAAGATAAAGGTGTTATGCAACCCCCTTAAGTGCTTTCAAGAATCTGTACTGATTGTTTTATGCCTAAAAATTACTCTGAAAACATGAGTTTTAGGCATTTTAACGCTTCTAAAAATACAGTTAAAAAACTTAATCCGAAATTAAAAGTACTTTTCGGCCCTCAGCGAACTTTTAAATGCTATTCCTAAATAGGCCCCACTCGGATATCTTGAGTAGTTTTGAAATCGCGTTGTTTTTCCTGAAGCTCTGCACACCATATGTGTGCCCAGGTAGGCGGGACCCTTAACTGTTTCTATCGGTATTGTGAATGCACTGGAACTAGGTGAGAATGCTGGCGTTGATTGTCCTGAGGCTCGTGTCGCCATGCCGCAGGCGAGGAACAAGAAGCGGCGGACGGCGCCACGCCGACCTCGCACGCGGCCTCGGTGACGCGCGTGAACCGCCGCAAGACGGACCTGATGCCCACGATGCCGTCGCCGCGGGACGGCGCCCGCCCCGGGTCCGCGCGGGCGTCCCTGGGCCGCTCGCCAGGTAGGGCGTACTCCATGTCGCGCCTGGACCAGCTGGCGCAGCCGCGCCGCCCCGCGCCGCTGGTCCCGCTCCCGGAGCAGCAGCACGCGTCGCCCCTGGCCGCGGCCATGTCGCGCAGCATGAGCCACCTGGCCGCGGGCGCGGCGCTGCGACGCTCGGGGGTGGCCCGCAGCATGTCCCACCTGGGCGCCCGCCCGGTCCCTCCCCCGCGGCTCACGCGCGCCGAGAAGCTGCGGCAGAAGCTGCGCGGCCAGTCTGCCTCAGGTGCGTGCTTCCCCCTCGTCTGCGTTGGGCTTGGTTCGATGAGTAGTTGCCTTCTGCTCCTTTCGACTCATTACTTTACGAGAGCATCCATCAAAAAAATATTTCTGGCTAATTTTATTTAGAAACCACTCTTCAAAATAATAACTTTTGTTACTACTTTCAGTAAAATATTTATGCCGTCAAAATTTCTGTTCCTCTGAATCAAAATATAAACATTGCACAAGTAGAACATTTTTTTGTATTGCTAAGCTACTTTTTTTTTTCAACATCTTAAAAAGGAATATATATGTTTAGAATCTATAATACATATTTGTCAACTGCATAAATGTACCAAGACATTCTTGAATGTGATAAAATTAATTTTTTTATTGCCTAAAGTACACATTTACATTTTATAGTACATGTTAGATGATGTACCGTGTTTTCTCGCATAATCGTCGCACATTTTATTCTTAAATTAAGTTTGAAAAGTAGGGGTGCAACGATTATGCGGGGGAAAAAAAATTTGTTAGGTAAAGTTATTCATAAAAACAAAACCCGTTCATGGAAAGTATGTTTATTTAAAAAGAAGGTTGAATATACTAGAGCACACCAAACAATTTATATTAATAATTCATTAAACAAAAACCTTCCTTCAACTTTAAATAGAAAAACAAAATCTGTGACACAAACGCAAGCGACTTGAATCTGTGACATGTACTAATGGGTAACTACCGCGAAAGAATGCGGGCTATCAAATTTATTTAACTCGGCACTCTACAGAGAGCGCGCGTTGCATGCAATTGGCGAGAGATCGATATTCGACTACGTGCGCGCGCTCTATACGGGAAGCAACATAACCAAACATGAATGATGCCAATTAGCGCTGGCTATATGTTTACAAGCGGTACACACAGACAATCAGATAAAGAAAATAACGTTTAAAAACATCTTTAAAAGAACATTTACATGTCAGACAACTTTGTATTTCCATTAATTAATTAATTAAGTGGTAACGTCCGAATAAATATTAGATTTATACTTTAAAATACATTGTTTTATACGGAAAAGATACCTACACAAAGCGCTCGGCATCTAATAGCGGGACCAAAAACATCATACGACGTTTACGCGATAAGTTTTTTTATCCCAATTTTGACAGCCAAAAATATAAGTGCGACGATTATGCGAGTGCGACAATTATGCGATAAAAGAGGGTAGTATAATGATAAATGTTTTATTCTAACAAAAATTAAGGCATTTTTTGGTTTAGTAATATTGTATGTCATAGATATGAAAAAATTACATACTCAAATAATATATTTTAAAAGTTTTATAAAAAATTAATTTTTAATTAGGAATGGATCAGTCACTGCTCTTGTTTCGTTTGTTTCTTTGTACATTAAATAATAAGATATCATCAGTTAATATTTAGGTGTATGTAAGCTTATCTCAGTAAATTTTTTTATCATGGATATTCCTGGAATAAATTTTTATTATGCCATATGAATTAAAATTAAGAGCATAAAATAATAATGTTTGCTCCCAGGCTATGAAAATGAGCATAAAAGAATCCAAATAATAAATTTTTGTGCATTCAAAACATTTTATTTTGCTATTATCGAGAGAGTTGGCACAATGGTCATACTCGCATGGCCGATTCCTCACCCAGCATCTCTGACTCGCTGGTGTGTCGCTCTCTCTAATTGCCTCATTGCCAACAAGATGTGTAGTGAAAATAAAAAAAAATACAAGAACAGCATAGCATAGCATAGCATTGTGGTAAATGAGGTGAGACTTTACAATGTATAGGAGCATGTTTCCCTATTATGATTTTTGTATCCCAATTTGTCACACGTGACACGAAAGACTTAGTCTCGTTTATCTTTATAATTTTCTGACGATTTAAAGAATCTGTCTTCCCCTCAGTTTCAAATGGGTCTTAGACAACCTGTGTCTGGGACAAAAGATAGGAGTAAAGGCATTGATGCTGTTAGCAGTTTATTGCATTTGCCAGTCCTTGGTTTCTTATCATTGTGATAAAGACAGGGAAGGTGATTTAAAGGCAGTAGTCAACCTATCCCTGGATCTGCCAATTGTGGATGAAGAAATGACTTTGACCTTTTAACAACTTAGCACTAGTGGTACAGGATAAGCTAACATAGCTGGTTTTTTATGTGAAATTCTAATTAAATGTTGCAGTGTTGAACAGTGAGAAACAAAAGGTAGCCCTGATCCATTTTTAGTTTCAGTTCGCCTTTTTATGATAACAAAGGAAAATGTGGGCCGCTAGACTGATAGTTAAAAGAGAAATACTGACGGGAACAACCATTTGCAAGCTGGTACTGGTAGACACACTGGTGAACACATTTTAGCTGGAGTGCGCGGTCGTGTTCATTTGCGGGTTAAACCAGTTGCCTGGGGCGGGGGACGGAACATGGCTACTCTCACGCCATCCCGAGAAGTCACTCTGACCAGCAAATCATCAAGTCTGTGCACACTTTCAAAAAAAATTTATTTCATCTAATCCGCTCTCTACCATTACCAGCCTGTGCTTGCTTTCCTGTCCATTTTATTCTCTTACCCTATTTTAGTTTCAATTTTTACCTTTTGTGATACAATCTTTCTTTGTGCTTATTTCAGAAGGTAAATTATTTGTGTGAATTATTTTTTTCCAGTCGGTGACTGTAGGGATCATAGGTGCTGTAACTGTCAGTGATGTGCCTCTCTCCCATATATCATCGAACCTAGTCCAGTGCATGTTGCTTATGTATGTGGGTTTTTGTAGTTTTTTTTATTGTATTTTTGACAACCACATTTAAAGCTTTTTATCCATAGTCCGATTTAATGGTGGAGAACATTTTAAAATTGGTATATATATGTTTTGTATCGTCATTTTTCTCTTCGGACAGAATGTTGTGTAATTTCTCAGGATGCATTTTTTTGTCAAAAAATGTTACTTATCTCAGAGCTTTAATTGTGGTTATCAAATCTCTAGTGTTTTTTTTTTACTGTGTGTGTGTGTGTGTGTGTGTGTGTGTGTGTGTGTGTGTGTTTGTGTGTGTTTGTGTGTGTTTGTGTGTGTTTGTGTGTGTTTGTGTGTGTGTGTGTGTGTGTGTGTGTGTGTGTGTGTGTGTGTGTGTGTGTGTGTGTGTGTGTGTGTGTGTGTGTGTGTGTGTGCAATTCTTTGTCCTGCTGTGCCATGTGTATATACGTCATGCTGTGTAGTGTTAGGCATGGCAGTATCGTGGTATTGGCATAGTCTACAGCATGAATGTTCAAAATTTTACTATTTCACTAAATTTGCAGTTATTAGTAATGGTTCTGAACTTTCTGTAGCAGCATGAAATTGAGGGAATGTGGATGTGTGCATTATTTGTTTATAAAATTGGCTGTAGTTGCACATGTTGTTTAGTTGTTGTTTGGTGCTTGCATTCAAAACCTGTTACGTATCTAATTGTTAAATATCGTACAATTTTATATCATTATTAGGATATAAGGTCATGGAAAGGTACCCCAAATTGTGTTTATCGTAAAAACCATTTTGAATCTGTTTATAATATTTTTGTTGATTTCAAGTTCTAATTGAATGTGAATACAAGTACCAAAGTGCTCTTAAATATGAATATTGGATTCGAATAACAAGAGCAAAGGAAATTTTTTCGAAACATTTTTATGAAAGTTGGAAGTCATATTTTATCAAATGCTTGTATGCTGCATGGTTTTGTGAAATGGAAAAAAAAAACTATGAACAAAATATTCTTTTGAATTTTTAGGTATATTTTTGCAGAGGATTCAAATTGCATATTGTTTGCTTGTTTTCAACTTATCATGTTATCAAAAAAATTCCAGATTGAAGGTCCTCCTGCCATGTGAACTTCAGCCATTCTGATCTTAACTGAAAACATGTTGAAAAAAATATGGCTTTATTATATTAAGGCCATGCATAATTCCACTGAGTTCACACACACATTGTACAACCACAACTCAACCTTAAATTTGATAGTTAGTCTTAGACCAGTTGATATGCAACAACCTTGCTATACTTAGAATACAAATAATAAATTATTCATTTTGATATTTAAAATTTGGAATAATCACATAGGCCAAGTGTTAATACAAAAAAAAATTTAAGTTAAAAAGTCTTTTAATTTTAATAATAGCCTTTCAGATTTTTTTACACTTAATCCTGAGGTATTCGAAATCAAACTGAACACTTACCAGAAATACATACTTGGCTATTACACAGAATGCAAAGTGTACAAAGTACTGAACAACATTTTGCTTGCTTCAGTGTCATAATAAACCTAAGTTTTAGTGTATCTTAAGTTGCATGTTGTGTATTATAAAATAAACAAGTATGCATTGATAACATTAAGTTCTACAATGAATACGTTACACAGTAAAACACAACTGAGGATTGTTTTGAAAATTGATGAGAACATTGTACCACATGCCTCTCCAGAGCCCCAACATACTATAGTTAGTAAAGCATGTTATTTTCAATTGCACTCTAATACATGCATTTTTTTTAAAAAAGCGAAGCATGCAGTGACAGCTACTGTCAAACTAATTAATTGCATGAAATAAGGTATGTAGGCCAATAGGCCTGTGCGAAGCTTTGACTAAGTGAATTAATTGAAGCCCTGCTTTTAATATTCTATTTGACTTCACCAGGAAATAGTATTTTTTGTTTTATTTGAAGCTTCGTTTCTGATGCAAAGCTTTGCATCTGATGGAAGCTTCACGTTTGTTGCAAAAGCATTGGAAGCCTAAGATTTGCACATGAAAATATGAAAAATAAAAAAATTAAAAAAAGTGTGTTGTATATCTTGAACAAAGTTGGTTACTTTTAAAAAACATCAAAGGAAGGCATTCCATTTGCTTTTATGAATTCTCAATATTAATATTATGAATGGTAATTTTATCATTTTTATTGAATGATTTTATATATAGTGCCCAATTGGTTAATTACTTAATCAGTTCATACATTACAAACTTTTAACAATTTTTTTTAAAAATTCAATCCTATATTTTATAAAATAAGTGTGATACAGCTTCACATTCCTTCGCATCAAAAAACTAATATTCACACAGGTCTATAAGCCGTTGGGAAAATATTGCATGATTGCTTAATGTGCTCCAATTCTTTAAGAATAGGTTTCTATGCTTCGTATTTTCTTTAGCAGAGCATTAAGGTGGTAAGAGGAAACAGGACATGGGTTCAATCCCAGTTAGGCCATCCCATGTCTTTTTTCCTGTTTTTCCGACATTACTGCAGGTTAAAGCTGGGGTGTTACCTTACTGTAGACCATTTTCAATATCTTCCTTGGAAATTCTTGAATTTAATCTAATGTCCTCATTGTGAAGGAGAATTGTTGATATAGTTATATATATAGTTGATATATATAGTTTCAGCTCTCAATTTAATTTTGGAAAATTAGTGATGTCCTAAATAGTTTTAAATTTAGATTTAAAAAAATAATTTATATAGGTATCGGTTGGAAACAATTACATTGGAAATCCCCTCCCTTGTGACTTTGCCCAGGTTCGAGATATTGGCAGCATATTATACTTGTTAGATTTATTAAGTTGCACATGTTGACCAGTCTAATAATTCTGGTGATTTAAATTATGGTACTATCGTGCAATGCTAAATTTTTTTCAGTGTAAACATTTTTTATGCAAATATATTTTTGCAATAAAAAAATTATTAGTGCAGTGATTGTTAAATTGCTTCAGTTATGGAAATTGTGGATACGTAAAGAAAAAGTGAATTTATATGTTTGCACTGAAATCACTAAAGTACGTACCTTATTTAAAAAATTAGACCTCATATATTGGGAATCCAGAAAATTTGGAATTTCGGCCGATAATAACCAATACTAAAACGATTACATCGGTACCTTCACTAATGGCTACCCTCACTATCAGTTTTTAGTTAACACGTGGTTTGACAGGAACAATCCGAGGATGACATGTGACCCTTGGTTTCACGAGACTGCTCCGTTGGGCTGTGCAGGGCGCGGCGGGGAAGAGAGGGGGTGATGGTGGTCGTCTGTGCTCGTTGCATCCACCCAGCATGCATTGTGGGCCGACCTGAGGCCAGCGAAATGGTGCATGCACACTTGCTTGGCGAGTTTCCACTCCGATGTGCCTTGTTGACGGATTGGCTGCCTGCTTTTGTCGCTTTTACTCGGTCGTCGCGTGGCGTGGGTCGAAGAGACCCTGCATGTGTTTCTGTTGCATTCCACAGGAGGTTTACTGTCGGGCATGTTGCACGTTCACCTATCGTCGGCCCGGCAACAGACGAAGCATATCTGTAGGTGCTTTCCACAGAAAGACTGGTCAGTTTATTCATTATGTTCGCTCAATTAAAGGGATAAATACGTGATGTTAGGACGTCAAGTTCCGTCTTAACAGCATGATGTATACAGTTTTTATGATGATTACACACAATGTGAGATTCCACCCCTCCAAGTGGATTATCTACCCTATGTTGGGAGTTCGTATATGACTTTTCAACTTGCTGTATTTCACTGTTAGTAAAAAAAATATTTTACATTGAATTTTTTTATTAATATAATTTTAAAAAAAAGTGTTTCATGTAAAGAGTTGAGAGTTGATGTATCCCTTCAACACATTGTACTTCATTAACTTCTTAATCTTAGATGCATACCATCATCACTTCTAATTTATTTAAGATTTTTTTTGTTAATTTTAAGTCAACTCTTTGGCATTAAAACAGTTTGTTATATGTGAATTTAAGATGATTCACCCACACTATTCAGAGCTTCAAATTTGGAAGAAGAAAAAATTGTATTTACCTCGGGGTGTTACTGATGTGTTGTGCCCTCTTCCTTTGGGTGAAAAGGATGATGTATCAGCTGGCTGACAGTTCAGTCTTGCTGATGGCCAAGTATAGTTTCAGATGTGCTCTCCTCCCCCCGTGACTTGAAGGCAATAACCGGTACTGATAAGACACCACGATCAAGCACTCGAAGGCTTAACGTGACCATACCTGTAAAGTAGATTAGACGTGAGCTATCACCCCTTGCCTCGTCACGCAAGTGTGATGCCACTGAGGGACGCGCCGATGTCTTGCTGCGTCTGTTGCCGGGTCGACGTGGTTGGGGGAGGGTGGTGGGAGGCTTGCTCGTGCGGCGAGCGTCATTTCCCGGCCTGCACATCACGCGCGCGTCTGTGTGTTCCCCTCGCGGCACCGACTCTGTGAGTATAGCGCACCCGTGCCTGCCTGGTGGAGGGCGGACTCATCTTTCCACTCAGGTAACAAGCTCCGTCTGTCCTTTCTAACAGCTCTCTCTGCCTCTGAACTCTCTTCTGTGTCCATCCCGGCTCCCGCGTGCGGTGAGAAACTTTTCACAGCAGTATCTGTCATTCATCGCTGTTCTGAAATATATAACGATCTGGGAAAAATGTGCTATTTCATGGAATGAACCCACTACAGAACTCCTCTAATTGGTCAGATTTACATTAATTTGTTTGGGTATTTACCAAAATCAAATTTTTTTTAAATATTTTTCATGAAAATCATTTGCTATTGAGCTCAATCCTTTAAAGTGAAGAACCCAAATTAAAGAAGACCCATTGTATAACA
Source organism: Bacillus rossius redtenbacheri (assembly GCF_032445375.1). NCBI lineage: Eukaryota > Metazoa > Arthropoda > Insecta > Phasmatodea > Bacillidae > Bacillus > Bacillus rossius. Next base: position 14,044,860 of record NC_086339.1, read on the forward strand.
AGGATGAGTTGATTATTCGCAAGTTTCTTTTTAGATTTATCTGAATTTATAATAATTAATTCTACGTAATCATTTGCTGTTAAAGTTTCCTTATCATGCAGCATGAAAGAATTATTCTGTGTTTCAGAATTTTATTGGAGTAATTAAAGTGAAAAGTTTTTCATTGCAAGTTGTAAAAAAAAATTTTAACATAAAATTATTATAATTGTCAAGTTTTACTATTACATACATGAATATTCTTTTGTGTCAATTTATTTTTAACAAGGGGAGATAATTTTGCTCACTGGAGTTTTTAGCTACTGTAAAATTAATCTTTCAGTGTATTTAAGGAAACAAATCTTGAGTAGGAATTTTTTGAATTCTCAATTATTGATGCATTGATTCCTGTATGCTAAAGCCAGTTTCCAGTAGCAATTTGTTTATTTTTATGGCAACTGTAGTATTGCTGAAAAGATTTCTGTACTAGAAACCGAAGTACATTCACATAAGTAAATTTTAATTCATGGTTGGTAATAAAAATTATGAAATTCTAACAGATAATTTATCTTTCCTCATTTTTTAAAAAAAAAAATTAGCAATATTATACTTGTCAAGAGTAGGCATTAGAATTTATAAGTGTTCTATGTTCCTGATTGTTGTCACATGTTATTTTGTGCTTCAAGCTGTGTTGTATGTTGGTTTACAATTAGTAGATCTGACATTGTCAAAACAAATTATTTCAGGTATAACTCTTTAGTCAGTCAGGCAGTTTCATTGTGAGCTATCATGTTTTGAGTGGGGAAAAAAATAATTTACATTTTTCTTTGGAAGGGGAAAAAAAATCTTTTATCGGTTGTACTTTTTACAGACAAATGCTTATCTGCCTCCTTATTTCCTTTGCTTTCAAAGTGTAATATTTATGAATTAGAATACTGGTATTTCACAACTGCCCATAATAATTATTGTGACCGTGTAAATATGTACAGTAAAAGTTTTGGATGGCCTACAAGAAAATATGTCAATGTTCAATTTTGTTTAGACTGTACATTTTTAAATAACGCTCCAATTCTGAAAACATTTTTTATTAGTTATTCACAAAAATTTATTTGTAAAGAAAAAATTGTTGTTTTAAAGGTTAAATTACCAAAAAAGATAATATTTTTACCCTAATGTTAATTTTGTGTTGGGAGGGAAAAAATGTTGATAAATTAACCAAATATTCTATTCCCAAATAAAAAATTGCAGTACCTACAAAAAAATTTTTGTAGCTTAAACTTTTATGAAACAATCAATTTCATTTTATAGTTTTCCTTTTAGAGAACAAAAATATAATTTTTTTTTTATGTGCAGGTGGGTAAAAATATTATTAAGCTCAGTCCTACATGCTATTATAATTTCATGCTGTTACTGTTATCTATATGCATTTTCTGTAAATTAATTCCGAAAGAGCTCTCACATTTTGTGTTTTATCTTAAATTTTTTCAACAGATATTTACTACTTATCTTATATTCACACAAGTTTTCGTAATCATGATAACTTAATTGCTGTTTAAATTTCTCAAATAAGGTTCATTAAATATCTGATGAAACCATTTGTGACTCAACAACAAATTGAGGGGAGCTAGTGAAATAAATTCACAGGAAAATCCATGGGCTAATAGTAAAGCCAAAAAATGAAATAACCATCTGGGCTTATAAAAATAAGAGTGTTAAGGGCAAGGTATACTTTTACGTCACATATGATTACGACAATGTAGTAGGCCCTGAATCAATTAGGATGTTCACTTCTGGGAAGTCAGAGAAGTTGATATTGGTCAGAGAAAGTCCGGGAATTTACTTTAAAACCAGGAAAAGTCACGGAAAGTGGGTAATGACATGCTCCATTGTGCCAACCCAGACTATCAACATTTTTTTTTCCAGGTGGTGTTTTAGTGCATATTCGCACACTGTAAAATGACATATTGAAGGTTCTGTTTGAACTATTGCAGCTGTAGGGATGAGGAAGACTGGATTGTATTTATTTCTTTCAAAAAAATTGCAAACTAGGTAAATTATTATAAAAAAAATTCATCCTGGAAATAGTAATTTTGGTCATGGTAAGTCATGGCAAAGTCAAGGATATATTTCTGCAGAATTGTTGGGGCGCCCTGATAAACCACTATAGTAGTGATGTAAATACTGTCGGAGGAAGGATTTGCAGTGGTGGGAAGTATGAAGGCAAAACGGGGCTTCAGCAATGCATTGACGCACCAGCTTGGGGCGGGAAGCCTACAACTCACGTAGTTTCGGTTCCCTGCAAGAATTCCGAAGATTTCCGAAGTTTTGCGTTTTGGTATTAACGCCACTTCAGCCGCTAAATCAATGAAAGCAAGCATGTGGTGACTGACCTAACCTAACCTAACCTAACCCTTCGATTTTTTTTTAATTTCAATTTTTGAGAGGAATCCGAAGTTGCACGAGCGTGGTAGGGAACCGAAACTACGTGAGTTGTAGGCTTCCCGCTCGGGGCAGCCTCGTCTAGTGCCGTGCTTGCTTACCGCTGTGCCCCCCCCCCCCTCGCTCGCAGGCCTCCGCTCGGGGGAGATAACCCCCACGCACCCGTCGCGACCCCAGAGCGCCCTCAGCCAGCAGAGTGTGGCGAGCGTCAACTCCGGGGTGAGCCTGCGGGCGCGTCCCACCGCCACGCCCCGTCGCCAGAGACCCTTCAGCATCGCGGTCACAGGTGAGGTCCCGCGTTCCCCTCGGGTCCCCACCCTGTCATTTACCATGCGTTGAAACGTTTAAGAGAACCTCTAATGTAACATAACTTAAAAAAGTATTCCCATAAGACTGAAAGAGTCTTTGATTATAAGATTCCTGTGAATGTAAGACATACGTGAATGTAAAGCGACTGTCAGATAACTTTGAATAAAAGAACATCTTAAATATGATACTTCTCACAATTCAAAATGTCTTCAAAGATATAATTCATGGGGATTCAATATTGTGTGTAAGTTAATTTGTATTGTCATTTTTTTTTAATTTTATTCAAGGAAGCATTTTTTGTTTTCATTTAATTTTCACTTAAGTTTTTCAACGATTGTTTAGTTTTTGCGGTATGTACACGACCCTAATAAAGGATATGTTCGGTTAACCCACAAACAATGTGATATCTTCATACTTTCTAACATGCTTCTGTATCACAATTTGAAATAACATTGATTGTGGAATAAAACTTTTAATTTACACACAGTGACAGTGTCATTTAACCAAAAAAATACAGCAATTAAAATTTAGTAGCAGCACATGGGCTTTTCAGTGTGTGAGTTTGTCAGATACTGTGAGGTTTGATTGAGAGTTTGACAATATCATGAATGGACAACTGTTTTTGGCTATAGTAAAGACAGTTCTATGGAACCTCATTGTGAATAAAGTAAGTTGTATAATATATACCGTTGTACAATGCAGGAGCTTTTAATGAGCTTCTGGTACTGTTTTACTGTAAATAAATTTTTTTGTGCTGTGCTTTGTACATGTTGTTGAAGCTTTCATTTAATGCTTAACAGTGTGACATTTCTGTTTACTTTATAATTTTGTGCTAACAATAAAGTTATTATTGTGAACCACTGTCATATTTTATTTTTATTATTATTATTAAAATTTGTGCACAAAACTCATTAAAAATAAGGCAAAATCCCAAATGCTGGCCGCAAGGGGTTTTGAATTAATTTTTGTCTTTTGATTTAGGTTTTGATGAGGCAAATATATATATTGATGATATTCAAAAGAAATGTTTGCATGTCCAGCTAACTCATTTCTGTGTATTTATTAAAGTTACAAAAAAAAAAAAAATCACGAAATGCTTGGATGGAAATTGTTAACCATTTTAGAAAGATGCCATGTTGTGAATAGTATCAGTCGATACTTTGCAGGTTTTTTTTTTTCTTTCAAAATGCTTGTTTTTACTGACAATCACTACCAAAATTGTGCCAACATAAAATATTTCTTATATATATTATTTTTTTGTTTCAGTGTTGATCACTCTTATTATTATTTCTATTTACTTGATTTTTTTTTCCGCTGTGTTCATTTATATTTTCCTCTTGTTTCAATGAAAGTAAAGAGAGAAGCAAGTGTGTGAAGCGTGGGAGGCGCAGTGAGTGCGGCCGTGCTTGCAGGGGTGAGCCCCAAGATGGCCGTGGACAAGGAGGGCAAGGAGGGCAAAGAGGCCAGCAAGCCGCCGCTGCCCAGGGTGCATGCCCCCAAGAAGCCCGCCCCCCAGCCCAAGCCGGAGGCCCCGGCGCGCAAGAACGCCGCCGACAGGGTCCTGAAGGCTGCCAAGGTGAGAGGCCTGTGTGTGAAGCTCCCGCCACGCTCTTTTCACTTCTCCACGAGATTTGCCATTCGTTTCATTTGTATCTTCGGTTGTGATGCAAAGCTTCGCATCTGAAGTGAAGTTTTTGCATTTGTTGCAAATCTTTTAAAACATTTTGAAGCCTAAGTTTTTGCCCGTGAAAATATATATTTTTTTGGTGTTGTAAATGTTTTGTGTTTTTATAAAGTTAGTTTCTTGTAAGAATCAAAAGGGCGCCACTTTGTTTGCTGTTACGCATTCTCAGTATTAATATTATGCATGGTTATTTTATAATTTATATTGAATGCTGGTAGTACTTGGTTCCTCATTTAATCTTTTAAAACTTTACAAATGTTGAGAAGCAATTTTTTTTTTTTACTTCAATATTGTATTTTATAAAATAAGTTTAATACGGCTTCACCGAGAACGATATTCGCAATTCTATTCGACTTTCGGGAATGTAAAAAAAAAAATTTCATTTAATATTCGCTTCGCATCAAAAAATTAGTTTATTCGCCCCGGCCTACCTCTCGAGACAACTGCAGCAGTTCTCGTTATTTCTGCAGCCAGTGCTTTGTCTTGATTCGGGAATGAGGGATTTGTAATGTTGTCATCAGGAGCCGGCAGGAACACTTGACTTGTGTCGCAGGCGTCCCCGAGGGTGACGCCCAAGGCCACGCCGCTGACGTCGCCCGGCTCTGAGACCCCTCCCTCGGCCCTGGCCCAGGAGCCGGAGGCGGGGCCCGTGGGGGACGAGGAGGAGGGGGGGAAGCCGGCGGCGGTCGCCAGCGAGCCGGCCCCCGAGCCGCCCCAGGCGGTCGCAGCGGCGACGGAGGCCCCTGCCGCGCCGCCGGCAGCACAGGAGCAAGTGGAGCAGGCGCAGGCCGCGCAGGCTGCCAAGCCGGCAGACCCCCTGGAGCAGGAGAGCGAGATGACCGGTGGGTGTAGCTGGCAGCAGCCGAGCTTGTATGCTTATGCCAAGATTGTTTTTTTTTTTTTTTTTTTAATTTGAATTGAATTTAAAATTATGTAATCACAGATATAAAACATTTTTTTAATCAAATCAAATAGTTATATACAGGATGTTTTATTTTTTTTATTATGCAATTTACAGGAGCTTAAGAAAAATTATGCATGAAAATAGAATATTATTAATATTAGTTTTAAATCATAGTTACAAATTTTTTTATTACACATAATAATATATAATGTTGCAGAAAACGAATCTGTAATTCTCATTTATATGTATATATATATTTTTTAAATTAAATAGTTTGTGAATGTGTTCCACTTGGTGTAATTATTGGTAACAAAAAAAAATATTTGTTTTGAAATGTTGGCATGATTATCATATGGCTGGTTTAATTTCAAATTTCACCAATTAATTTCCATGATGAATTTTTTTGAAGAAACTATCTATAAAAAAAACAGTGCGATGTGATATCAGTAACGCTCAATTGTATTTTTGTTTCTATGTAGCGGCGTATCAGGACTTTTTTTAAATACCGTTGCGTCGCATATTAATTTTTCTTTGGTATTTCTTTTTAAGCTGTATTGGTGTTGTGTAAACTGGCATGATTGTGGTCCCGAACGTGCCACTGTACAGTGTTTTCCTTGCTGAAGTAAGTAAGTGCTCTCAAGGAGGTTTAGTGGAAGGTGGTGTCGTGAGGGTGTGTGGTGTGCAGCGTCCATGATCGCAAAGACCCGCATCACGACGGAGGAGGAGGCGAAGGCGGCCCTCGCGGAGCGCAGGCGGCTGGCGCGGGAGCAGGCGGAGCGCGAGGCCGAGCTGGAGAAGCAGCGCCAGGTGCGTGACGGCTGCCCCGGGCGCACGTGCAGCGTGCTGAGCTTAAAAAGAAAAAACACGTGGTTTGAAAACTGCTCAAGATCAGTGGCGTAGCTAAGGTAGCTGGCGCCCCTGGCCAGACTTGAAAATGGAGCCCCCTCTTGGATTAAAACAGAGGGGTGGTGGGGGGGGGGGGGGAGCTTTCAGTAACCGCGAAACCGTCGCGGCAGATCTCCCCCCCCTCCCCTCCCCCCCAACCCCTGCTCCGGCGCCCCTGGTGGGGGCCATCCCTGCCACCCGCCTGCTACGCCACTGCTCAAGATATCCAAGTGTTATCTGTTTACGGAAAGCATTTAAGAATGTGTGTTGTTATAGTTTGTAATTTCGATGCTTTTCAAAAGTGCAACCAAAAAATAGAAAGTTTTTGCGCAAGAAATTAAAAAAAAAAAAAATAATAAAGTGTGTCGTTTGAAGTATCAAGTATCATTTGTCGTTTCTGCCTGTACATTGCATAAGGTCATTAAAAAATATCCTTTGCAATATGAGTAGGCTCATCATTACTACGTAGTTGCTAATAATAATCAAATGGAATCCAGTGATCGTACGTACAGTGTATTTTAAGGAAAGTGAAAACTGCTAAAACACGTTTTTTTAGAGTAATTTTTAAAACTGAAAGGCCCATTAAAGATTCTTGAAAGATCTCGGGGGCCTTGCATTACAGATTACACCCTATCTTAATTTCTCCGTCATCTCATTTATGTTTACTGCTAAAATCTCTTAGTATCCGTATGCACAGCAAGAAGATAGCGCTCCAGTTCAGAGCCTTTGCGCGTAGAGGTGGCACCGCGCTATCATCGCCAGGAAAAGTCGCACTCATCATCCCTCTCGCTAACCTAGATAACACATCTGACCGAGCGGGCCCCTTGAGTCTGTGTCGTCATGTCATTACTATTATTTAAGGACTATTCCTCCAAAATTTGTCACAATAGTTCTTTTGCTTTTTTTTTTATTTAAATATTTTCATCACCGGATCATCACTGAGTGCTGTCTGACAGCAGTTAGAAGTCCCGCGAGTGCTCGTGGTTACGATCACGTGCGCGGCATTTTTGCAGGTCGCAGATGTAGTTTCGTTCTGGCGACGAGATCTGTGAGGCGAGAGAGCTATGGAGATTGGTTGGCAGGGGAAGAGCCCCCGGTTGATGAAAGTGTGACGGAGCTGTGGGGTGCCTGCAGGAGGAGCAGGAGCGCCTGGAGGAGGAGCGCGTGCGCCAGGAGGAGGAGGAGCAGCGCCGGTTCGAGGAGGAGCAGCTGCGCCTGGTGGAGGAGGCCAGGCGCGCCGAGGAGGAGCGCCTGCTGCAAGCCATACAGGTCTCCGCTCTCTCCCCACCCAGGGCCGGCGCGTCCACACAGGCGAACCAGGCAGCCGCCCAGGGAGCCAAGTAGCCGGGGGCGGCGCAGCACGACACACAACAGCTCATATAATATGTTTAACGATTATTGAAACTAGATGAAAATGGATCTTTGTAACAGTTTGGAATGTGTTTATATTGATATAAGTAATTATTTAAAGTTCACGGTGACCTGTTTATGATTTGTAATAGTAATAAGTAAAAAAAAAAAAAAAAAAAACACAAGCCTACTTACATTTGTTTGTTGACAAAATCTTAGGCTTACGTGATGTATTTTGAGGCAAGGAAAAAAAATTTTTTTTTTTTGGGTGTCCGATGGGGAGAGGGGCGGCATTAAGGTTTTTCGCCTAGGGCGCCAATTTACCTTGCACCGGCCCTGTCCCCACTGGTTCCATTTTCAAACGTTTTCGCACGTGTTCCGCAGGTTACGAAACTCAGGGCTTGTGCACCTCCTTAATTTCCTTGAAAACTCCTTGATTAGATTTTTGATTCCTTAAGAGCCCTTAAAAATGTCCGGTAAATTTCACCATTGTATCCCATAAAACTCCCTAATAAACATATTATTCCAGTCGCATAAAAGTTCAAAACAAAAATACATTGCATTGTGTGTATAATCTAATATTTGATTTTGAACTGAAGCAGAAAAGTAATGTTTTGTTCATGCACTTTGTGTGTGTGTGTGTGCGTGTGTGTGTGTGGGGGGGGGGGGGGTGTATGATCTGACCACTCGACCACCTAAATACAGTTACAGATGAGATTATAATTAGATATAATTCTGGTGTAATTAATAAATAATGTGACCTATCGGTTCCAAAGACGTTGATTCAATAGAGATGGGCAAGTTCAGGCGAAATCAATTTATAAAGTCCTTAAAAATTGAGTCGAGCTTGAGTTGTCAAAGTTTTTCTGGGAATATTCAAAGAGTCACAATTATGCAAAAAAGAAGTTTAAAATTCCAAAAATGGTGTTTTTCAAGCCTTCTTAATACTGGGATGATTCTGTTAGTTACATTGTAATATTCAAAGTATTTTACTACCTGCAACTAAAATTAATTGGTTACTTCAGGTCTAAGAACATTGAAAATAATGTAAAATTGTTTAAATTGTTGGTTTGGTTTTTTTGTGTGATAATCTATGAAATACAGTCGTGGTAAAATATACCAATTTTATAATTTTTTTTAATTTTGTGTTTGCAGGAAAACGAGAGACGTGAGGAGGAAGAACGAAAACGAAGAGAGGAGGAAGCTAGAGCAAAAGCAGAAAGGGAAGAGATGGAGAAGAAAGCTAGGGAGGAGGCGGAGAGGTGAGTGTCGCGCCTCCCCTCGGTGCAGGTCGGTGATGTGTGTGCGAACATGTGCGACCCTTTGACCGCTGATTGGTTGTTCCCAGGCTGCGCAAGGAGATGGACGAGAAGTTGAAGAAGGAAGAAGAAGAGCGCGTCGCACGTCGCAAGCGAGTGGAAGCCATCATGCTGCGCACCAGACAGTCCAAAGGTGGCACTCCTACTGGGACTCCCACCAAGGTACAGCCACTTGCTTGGTTACGTAACTCTTTACAATTTTGTGTTAATGGCGATTGGGGGAGGTTCATAGCACAGTTTTTGAAATGACTGTGTTTACTCAAATATGATATTCTAAGATGCAACCGTCTTAAAATCTTAAGATTTCTCTAAAGGGGAAAAAAAATCTACAAATATAAACTGCATTTTAATTCATTCATCGGTAACATACTTGTTTGTAAAAGTTGAATTGTGATAGTGATGTATTAATTCTTATTAGGGATGGGGCGGTCAAATCCTAGAACCGTCTAATACCAGGGAATCTCTAGTCTTTAAAAATTTTAGATTCGAAGGAAAAATATTGGAGGAAATGTAGTGAATTCTAAACACTGGCATCTCTAAAAATTTCTAGGTCTGTTTTGTGTTTTCTTTGTACCATTATAAATTCAAAAAAAAAATTAATTCACGACAGGTTTTTAATCCTTCTTTAAGAGGTTGCTGTGATACTTTAATTAATTTATTAGTATTTCACCATTTGTAATGTAGCCAACCTAACTACTCTTTAAAAAGGTGAACTACAGTAGAATCTCGTTATAGTGAGCATGGTAATAGCGAGAACACGGCTATAACTAGGTATTTTTGAGGAATTTACGGCGTGATCGCTTGAAGCGCGCTTTTGTTATTTGTCTTCTTTATCTCCACCCCTCTCGCTCGCCACTAGACATCTTGCCGTTGATGCCTGTCACATTTTTCAGCCTTGCAGTCGCCACCTAAGTGCATGGCTTTAAAAATAGATCCCATCCTTTCTTTCATCAAACTTCCGTTAGTTATCTCTGCCGTGTGTAGACAAAGTTTGAGATTGGAACAGAAACAATGTAAGAAAGTATTTTTTACAAATTAGAAATATGTATGTTTTTGTTTTTATAATCGCGTATATTCACGTTTTTTTTTGGTTGTTATCTTAAGAGATAATATTAAAAAGCCGCTCTAATGAGATTTAATTTTTTCTTGGTTAACAAAAACTTTTAATTATCAAATATTGTTAATTGTTTATATTCTATTTATTATTATTTACGCGACGTCATACTGTACGCGTACGCAATACGACTGGATTAGTTGTTGCAACATAATATAGCATGTTATGCGGTATCAGAAGTAACGAGTAACGTAACGATAGTAATGAGTACTAATTGTTATAGTAAGAAATACATACGGGTACACATTTTTTCGTTACTTTTACACCTCTAGTAGGCACTACCGCATTTATTTCCGAATCGCTAGGACAGTTTTCTTGTAACTTTTGTTTCGGTCAGTTGTTGGGGTATCTGTCCGGGAAAGGGGTGGTGATGGTTTGAGTTTAATCCCAAATTTATTTTCTAAAAAAGTTGACAGGTTTCTTTAAATGAAAAAAGTATAGTTTTCCAGCGACTATTTCGTTTGAGGCGTACGTGCGTTGCTGCAGCCGCACTCCTGCTTTTTTGTAAGGAATTAAATCGTTGCGCTACACTAGCACCACCTGTTAGCAACATCCCGAACCAACATGGCCGCCAGCAGACAGCCCGCGTCGACGATAGATAGCAGGACAATTCTGCGTCGGCCGCGGTCTGAGAGATGCTATACTTACGTGCCGTGGTAGGGTATTCTGGTTATTTTGATGCAATCGGTGATCGCATCTGTACTTATGGGGTATCGTTTTAAAGAGAATTCACACATCTGCTCACAGAAATTAATATTTCGTTAATATAACCTGTTATTTTCCAATTATACAGGTATAAACACAATTTTTTGCTATTTTCGGAAAATTTTTATTTTTTGGGGGCCAAAATTTGTCCAATTCGGTTATAGCGAGGACACGGTTATAACGAGGATCAAACCCGGAACCATGACACCTCGCTATAACGGGACTCTAGTGTACTGGTAAACCCTACTTCACATATCACAACACTCTCTTAGAAAACATTTTTCAAGCTGCTATCAATATTTTCTCATATTTAATTCAATTAACTACACAATATTCCTTGACTTTGGCCTTCACATCTACAGAGTTTTTCATAATCCATTTGGAATAAAATACTCAATTTTAAAAGAAATTATTCTTACGAATGATTGATAGTTATATTATACTTATTGACTTGACACAAATGACTCGCTTGTTTAAATCAACATAAACATCAGGAACATAAAATTAATCACATTTCTGCAATTTCTTGAGCTCGTGCTTCGTTTTTAAGAACTCGACTCAGACTAAAATTTATCAGTTGTGGACTTGGCTGGACTGGAAGATATTATTACTAGAGCTGGGCCGATCACCTATTTTGCCGATCATGCCGATGCCGATGCCGATCTTGCCGATCTTCTGAGCCGATTAGAGCCTTTCAAGTACCTCTGATTACACGTTGCTTTTGACGGATCACTATAAACGGTGAAATAATCCCAGACAAAACTACTTTTCATTGACATGATTACTTATAAATCACCACACAATCGCACACACATTTAACTACATTAAAATGTGATAAGGTCAAACCAAATCTTCACCTAATCACAACTCCGTCATTCTGTGAACCGTGTGTGCCGGTAGACGTCAGCGATGATCGTTTTATTGGCCTTCCTTCCCCCCAGTGCCACCAACAAACTTTCAATAATTCCCGATTGTAAGTTAATTTGTGAATACGAAATACCACTAAATGGGGAACAAAAAACTTCATCAACCAGGTTTTTATACAAAAGAAAAATAAGCTCTATTTCCCGCTAAACAGGATAAGAATATTAATTTCGCTAAACAAAGCTTTCAATACGCCATATTTAGCGAGAAAAAACTAAATAGTAGATAAATTCCCGAAGAGGTAGTTGTTTACTAACCACGAGACTACTAGCGCCATTAATCCGTACGAATTCCGACGCGCGACGCGCGTCACTGTAATCTCTGGCGTCACATAACCAACCTCAACAACATTCGCCATTCGCCATTGCGGTAATATTAACAATACATAGTTTTCGGTTCGTAAATGATAAGAAATAACTTTGCAATTAGTATAATGGAAAATTATTTTACCGAAGTACCGTAAATATACGTGGAAATTGATACTTAGGTATGTAACTGTTCAATGTTTATAAAACTTATGCTCGTTGTTTACTTTATTGGTATATTTTTTTTCGTGTGTGGTTAGTTTTTAATTATTAAATCCTATTATTTTTCAATTGAATTTTCTTCCCGAAAAGTACCGTAAACAAACATGGAAAGAAAGTTGTTAGGTATAGGTAATTATTCAATGTTATAAGTTTGCAGTAGGAGACCAATGATCGGCTCAAATAATCGGCTACGTTTTGCCGATCATAATGATCAGCAAAATTAACAAAATCGGCAGATTATTACGATCGGGGATCGGCATCGGCCCAGCTCTAATTATTACTGAATTTGGCTTGACTCGAGTCGACCCATACATTTGCAGACTCGTCCTTTGCTAGTTAACTTTGCGTTGCTAGTCATTGGGGGCGACATATAACTGTGACCAATGGAATTCCCTGTTGTCACATTGTGTTCCTTCCAGGGTCAGAACGACGGGGACAGCGAGGGGGAAAACGGCAGGGAGCAGAGCGAGCAGGACGCGAAGGGTGTTGACGCGAAGGTGGAGGACGGCGGTGACGGCTGTTCCGGGCCCAGCAACGGCCAGCTGGACGGCTTCGCGCAAGCCAGAATTGGGCCGGCCGGCTCGAGCAGTGAAATGTTGATAGACAGCGAAGTGAAGCACGCTATGGAGACTAGCGAGGACTTGATCACGTGTGCCACTAGCGACGTGCTGCAGCAACAGCAACAGCAGCAACAGAGCAACGGCCATCGAAATGGCATTCTAGACTTTGTCAATGTAGATAACATGTAAGTATGTGGCAAGCGTCTTAAGTAGTTTGTTTGGGCCGCGGTGTTGGCGTGAGATGGAGAGGAACGAAGGTAAAGGTTAGGCTATAGTGAGCTGCTGTTGGTTGTTTGCTCGAGCAGGCAACAAGATGAAAGTAAAAAAAAAAAATGGTTTTTAAAGTTTTATTTAAAGGTGTGCGTATCACTAAGTGATGCATATGTAGAGCTGAAGTTAACGTAATTTTTATTTACACTTTATTTTCTTGTGTGAATGATAAATTTATGATGGGGTTTGACTGTGATGGTTTCTGCAGGTTCGGCCCTTGTTTACTGTTTGTTGGGTGGTAATACTGTATGGTTAATGTGCATGGGTGTTTGATTCTTTTATTTGGTCATAATCTCTCGTATACTAACATCTGTATTTACCGACTTACAAATTATTTTCAACTTGAAATATACATGAGCAAAATCACAGTATCTAGTTAACTTGTCATAGTTAAATTTAACTACTGGTTGGTTACGTATTTATGCTTGTGACTGTTATGAGATGACCATTAGGTATGAAGTAGCCAAAGGTTTTTTTTTTATTTAGAATGAATTTAAATGTTACTGTGCACTGAACTTAATTTTATTATTATTGGTTAACTAATTGAGAATTTTTTTTTTCTTCCTTCTAAACATGCACATATTCCACACTGGTGTGGTTGGCTTTTTAACTTAAAATTTGTATGAGTTTTTATTATTTTCTATTCTGTTGAAATACTGACTTAAATCCTTTAAAAGATGTCTCGGATGATATTTATTTAATTTTTTTTATTAAAAGCTTCTTTGTGACGTGGCAGATCGTAATTGTTACAGAATCTTTTCACCGTAAGTCTTAACAGGGTTTCGATATGCTATAAAGTCCATTTCCAGTTAAAAATATGTACTGTGGTCAAACATAGCATTAATTTTCACTTTAGTTTTTCTAAAGAAATTAATTTGGCAAGATTATTTCCGTTTCCCCCCCCCCCCCCCCCCCCCCCTCCTTCTTCCCCCAAGCCTCCTTTAGATCTATCAATTCTTTGTGACCTCTGTGCTTGAAAGTATCTGTGCCCAAATTTAAAGTGATTGATGTATCATCGCTGTGCTTTTATTTTTAATTATTTGCTATTATGCTTTTTTTACTCTATATCTTGTGGCTGGAAGTTAGTGTTGGAAGGTTGGCAGTATTGTTGGTACCTCATTCCTGTACTAAATTAGTGGATAGGCTAAAGCTTACATATACATTTGTGACCAGTTAATGTGCAGGTGTATTGCCACTTCTGATAGTTGTGCATTACCCAAGGTACTTGACTTGCGAACCCACAAGGGAGTGGGAGATATAATTAATCCCCGTGGATCAGCCAAGACATTTCGATTGTATATGACTGTGGTTTACAGTTTTATTCCTGTCACTCCAGTATTATAAAATACTGATTCAGTGACAATTTGAGTGCCTGTGTAAATAGGCTTATAATTGTAGGACACCTTTCAAAACCATTTTAATTCTAATATAGTTAGTGGTTCTTATATTTTTCTAACTTGAACTCTGAATTTAAATTTTTACCTTGAGAGTTCTTAAGTTTTCATTAGTTATTAATTCTCTTAAGCCTGTTGTAAAAATTATGATTTCAGAAGTGGTTTTAAATTTTCTGTTGTAAAATAATTGCTATTGTTTGGTAGTTAAACTACAGTATTAACAGATTATAACTAATCAATGAAATCAATGCATAATCAATTACTTTGGAGTGCCTTTGGTTCTTAGTGGTAGAGATATTGATGAGGGCTGTATCTTCACGAATGTAGGTGTGACTTTGTATGTAAAAACTTTCATTTTGAGTGAGTGTCTCTTTATGTGTACAAAGCATGCTAATGAGAAACATGTATTTATATAAATATGTACATATATTGGCATGGCCAGTGATGTAGGTTTACGAGACTTCTGTACAAAAGCGTTACTTGGTTGTGAAAACTCTTGTGTCTCTATAGCAGCTGACAGTAACAACCGACAGCGCTGTGCAAAGCGTAAGAAACACCCTGCAATAATCTAGTCATATTCTCAGTCAGAGCTGTTGTTATTTTGGCAATTGTAATTGTGTTGCATGTTGAGGTGTTCACAAATCAGTTCTTGTTTTGTAGTTGGTCCATACAGAAAACTTCTTTCATGAAATCTGGTAAAATGTAACTTAAAACATCTACCATTTTTAAATTTTATGGATTTATTTTCCTCTTCTAGAAGGCAAACAAATATCCCATGATAGCAGAACCATAATTGGTGGTGGATTTGCTTCATAGTTAAGGAATTGGTTGATTTTGCCAGATATGTATAGTTATTGTCAGCATTTTGTTTGGATTTGGATTAATTTCTTCTGGCTCATTCGTAAGTACCTGTATGAAGGTCAAAATTTCTTACGTGTAATACATTACCAGCAAACTATTATTGTGAAAAGTTGACCTATATTCTGACATTTTAAAAAGTATATGTATCCAAAATCTAAACATGTCTTTGCTTCATATTTTATGCATGTGTTTATGAAAAAAAAATATTAAAAAAATACTGCTTTTGTATCAACTCATCACATATCTGTTAGGCAACATAGAGATATTTAACAATGTTAATATTTTTTTTTTAGATGACTATAAGCAATTATATCAGCGTTGAAGTTGGTTTTTATTGTTCACTTCTGTGCTTCGCTGTTGTCCGACTTGACAGATATCTTTATTCACTTGTACAGCTTTATAGTCACTGTTCCTTTGGATCGGGAAGGCAGTTGCTAAATGCTTGTGTAAATGTGATCACTTGACTTGAAGACAGCTTGTGCCATACATGTGTGTTTGCTGTACTGGCTATCTGAAATAAACATTTTGGATCTATACTGTCCAATGTTCTGCAATGCACCAATGCACCATTTCTGCAGGTTATTTGCACATCTGTCTAAGCACATCATCATTTCTTGCCGAGCGATTCGGCGGGGCTGAACAGTCCCACCTCGGCATTAGCTCTCCTGTGTGGATGAGCAAGTGTAGCTGAGTAAGCTGAAAGTAGCAATGCTAGATGAATGTATACTTAAATATAAATGTTCTGGCCTAGCATATTTGGTTTGATTTGTGATAATTTTGATTTGGTTTTCAATTTTTGGATGAAAAATTTTAATTTCCTTTTTCAGGCTTAATTTTAGGCACCACATTGCATTATTAATGGCCACCAATTAATATTATTATTATTTGTACATAAAGTCTGAAACGTATTCCTTTATAATGTAACAGTTGCTTTAAAGGTTAAAAAGAAACAGTAACCTAAAACAATTAATTTTTGAAAGATTTTTTTAAAAGAACGTATCTGAAATTTTTTTTTACAATATTTTTCCCTATTCGCATTATGTGACATGGTTCACCGATCACAAGCACTTCGTGAAATTGACATTATTAAATGACAATGTTTATGTTGCTTGCAGTATTGCTAAATATGTATGGATCTTTTCTTTGAGAAAAAAAGTAGTTTAAAAAAATTTAACTTAGATTACTTATCTATTTTGTTAGAAAAAAATTCTTTCAATTTTTAAAATTGACAATGGCAACATCCTACTGGGCATTTTCCTGGGATAAATGTAACATTCAGTGTAGACTCAAAAATTATATTTAATTGTTTAATGTCAGAAAAGCAGTAATTCATAATTTATTAGACGAGTAGTTTGGTATTCTCTCCTTAAAATTGAAACACAAATTTTTGGAAAAAGTGAAGGGAGCTATGAAAAAATTACCCTGTTAAGCGCAGAAACGTCTTACAACTTAATGTGTCAGTTCATTAACAAAGTAAAATAAAACCAAGCTGCTACCAATGCTTGCCCACTACAATTTTTAAAGACACTTATCATATCTCAAGTTTGAACTTTCGCACTGCACCCTCTTATAAAACAACTACCACGTGAACAACTACCAGAAGTGCATAATGCAGTGCGATCATCAGCAGTTGACAGATGGAGTTAGCTATTAAGAAACATACTGTACAGTGGCACATTACAAGTGGCTGCCTGCAATGAATCCACTATTCTACTGTTTAACAAGGCTGGTGGGTACTGATCATTCAATTATTACCTACTCATGTGATTGTTGTGTAAAATAGAGACACACACACACACTACATTTTGCGGGGTGTAATCTATTCCTTCATCAAGTAGACAAAACTGAGGTTCAGTTTGTGCATGATATTTTTAAAATATGATAATTAAATAGCAGAATAGTAGGTGTACATAAAACATTTTTGCATAAAAATAGATAAGTTGAGTAGGCTACATATATTACAATTGTAGGCTCTGTTTAGTGAATGCTTATTAAAAACTACAGTAGCACTGAAAATTATTATTTCAAGGGACTATCTTCAAAAACCTTCATGGTGTTAAAAGTATGCATGAATATATTGAAAATGGTATTTTCTTATGATAACTAGGACCTAAACCTATAAAACAGAAAGTTTAAATTTATAATGAAAAAGTTCATTCTTACTTTCATGTATAGGTATTGAATAAAAACATACAAAAAAAGTACAAATTGAGGTTGTGTTTGAAGTCTAGTCTGAAACGAGAATGATCACACATTCACTCCAATCCTTTTATTATTTTCATGTAAAATTAAAGTTAGTATTTCATTTTGCCAAGTAAAATTAACATCTAAGCGCATACATAAAAATACAACCCCCCCCCCCCCCCCCCTATTTTTTTTACGAACATGTGTGGGAATTAATCTTTCCTTGGGAAAAATCTGAAAACGATCCACAAATACAAAAATTGAATGTGCTGGTAAATTATTATTTTTTTTTTTTCAGGTTTTTACACACAACCTCGTACAAATGCTATTCAAATTGCACTGCAATATTTTTGTTATTTACAAAAAATGCGCCCAACGCAGTCAGTTAATGTATTCAATGCATTGAAGTCAATATCCGTTTCCCACATAGATCACATCATCCTCCACAGGAATGTATAAATTATCCATACACGTCACTACATATGATACCTTGCCTTTAAGTGTGTATTTGATTGTTAAATAATGCAAGTTTCTCACAATTTTATATAAATTATAATTGGTTCTCGTGCACACACACACTTGTGCATTTTCATTTTAGTGGATTTTTTAGTATTTTGTTTCAACAGAGATGGTAAGTTGTAAAAGATCTTGTATTTCTTGTATATGAATATAACAGTTTGCTAATGTATTCTGTTTGTATTGTTAAAATTAATTATACAGTATAAAAATGCTACTTCTCTCTTGAAGTCTTAATGAGGTTTTGAAAAAGCCAATTTAGCCTACTCAGGAAAAATGGTATTTTTTTCTTTACCGTATAACAGTTGCATTTTTTCATATATGTTCTTTTATAAATGTTTATCTTCTGGCACTTCGTGAAGGAGTAGTGCTAGAAAATAAATAGCTTTAAGGATAAAACATCCATGCATATTATTTTGGAGTTGTATCTATTTTCTGATCCATACACTGGCATTAAAATTGACTGCCTCGACTTAAGTGTGCTGGTCCACAGTTACCGGTACAAGCAACGCCCACTGTTTTATGAACAGAAGTTTACGATGAACCCCTTGCCGAACAAGAAAGCTAATTTGATAACCTGGATTTGCATGACCACACATTCTGGAATCTAAAATAACTTATTTTAAGTCTACAAACTGGTTCTTGTGACCTTACTTAATCTTCATACAAGTAATGTGATACTATTTTAGTTTTACAGAACATGATCGTTAATTGAATTGCAGAAAATGAGTGGTTTTTTTTTTTTTTTTATGACTGCAATGTTGAACAAAGTTGTTTTCAGATTGTGTTGAATAAAATCAGATTATTTGTCGCTTGTTTTTCCCAAAATGTTGTGGTATATATCACATTGCTGCTGCAGGGGGTGTGATTGCGTAACTGTGAGTTTACTTTTATCCCTTTTAATTGCAGTTATTTTTAAAGTGAATGAATAACAGCCTCTCTCCAAAGCTAGTGTTTATTTTACCGCTCTGAATGTTTTCAACTAGGTTGCTGTGTTGCGTAAGCTAGTGTAGTCCCAAGTATTAGGATTATTTACAAGTACCCGTGCCATTTAAGCATGAATGAAGTCGGTGTTGTCGCTTTTTTTTCATCAAGTTAACATAAATGTTTGAACGGAACTCAAGAAATATGTAATTATGACTTTGATAAGTACTAAGTATATAGAATGTGTCTGTGCTTACTAGCATGTGACAAAGTTTTAATGATTGTACACAAAATAATCTGTGGATGTTAAAATTGTACAGTTAGATCTGCATGGTCCGCAAATAAATCATGAATGGATTGTAAACCCATGTTTTCTAACATGATTTTTTTTATTTTAGAGAATTAAACAAAGGTGGGAGTGAATATAGAAATAGTAGCCAAGTTTGTTAACTGTGCTTTGGATCAAAGAATCTTTATTATTTTGCACGTTCATAATTTGTTTCCTTCTTAAAATCTTTGTTATTTGAAGAATATGCTTGTCTTTTAGTTATATTTTTATATTTTGTTCAGTAGAACCTATTTTTCACATTTTCGCAACTAGGATGTAATATTTTCATGCATTTTACCTCCTTGGAGAGTGTAATAAAAGGGGAATTCCTCTCTTTTTATTCGTGAAATTTATGTGTTACTTATATGACTGGCTGTGATTGGTGGAGTCTCCCACGAGGAGTCTGCATTGTGCGCGCTCTCGTTTCAGAACGCAGAACAACCTGCTGGACTTGTCCGGCTTCGACTCGTTCGGCGCCACCAACAACGTCCTCAACGCCTCGCAGCAGCCCACGGCCGAGTTCCTGTTCGACCCGCTGGGCCCGGGCGTGGGCAAGATCACCAACGAGGACAACGTCAACTCCAACGTCATCAACAACGGCAGCCCGGCCACGCTCATCGCGTTCGACGACAACCTGTCCAAGAAGCAGGACAACAACTCTGTTACTGGTGAGTGACTTTGTGATGTCAAGTTTAAGGAAGTACCTAATTGCAAGTATATTAAGTAAAACATTTCTTTGTAAATTGCTTTTTATAAAATTTAATTTTGACTCTACCTAAGAATGTGGCAAGTAAAATTTTGAGTTGGCTCTCATTTTAACAAGATAATAGTACACAATATTGTAATATCTTCTATTTTGTGTAGAATTTTGTAATCTTAATGGAACCCTCTAGAATTTTAAAATTCTTTGGGAAACTAGATTTTTTAAAATATGTATTTAAATATATCTTCCATCATCTTTATTAATATTTATTTGTGTCTTTCGAATTTTATAAAGAAATTTTTTTTTTTGGGCTGTTGAACTTACATACTATTACTATTCCATTGAACTTCATTGAGATGTGTACGCTGTACCTGTCCCCAGACTTGCTATCATAACCAGTCAGCATGATAGTGAAGCACTGACGAGTTGACGCCGACGAGCGAAGACTGCGGGATGCACTGCGTTCTGGTGCTGTTGGCACCACTGCTAATGCAGCAAGCCGACGTGATCTTCGTTTGTTTTGAGACCCCGGCCCTCCCAAGTTGTAGTTGTGTAATGTGCTTTTTCCCATCCTGCATGAGCTAAAGCTTCGGGATAAAAAAAAAAGCTTTAAGCTGCACAGATTTTCGTTAGCGTGCATACTGTGGTGATGTGCACAAAATAAAAATAATGGTTAACAGGTCAGTTTATTTCACCTGTCCTATATTGCAAGTTAAGCTAAAACTATCTGGTGTTAAGCATGCTTAAATTATTGTAATGTTTACTCTCCATTTTTTTTTTAAACTGTACATTTTTTTTTGTAAAATCATTTTAACTGAAGTATGTTTTTTTGTGTTTTGAGTGAGTGAGTGCATGAGAGACATTAAGGTGTTTCAAATTCCTGTGACTTTTTATTGCGATGTGTGAATGCTGTGTGGTGCGTGTAGCTAATATACATACATATATTAATTATAAATATATATATTTGTAAATATTTTTAACCCCTCTCCCTAGCAAGCACTGTATAAAGCAACATCCCTCAGTTCTGCAGACTTTACGAAGCTGTTTCCTAGTCACTTTGAACATACACAGCTGCAATAAAAAATTTATTTATTGATGACCATAATTCACAAGAGCTGCCAGCCAGATCATTTCGTCCAAGCACGGAATGTGCAAATTAAAAGTAAAACTTTAAAAGCAGGCTTACAATAATATTTCTTACAGGTGTTTGATGAAGACAAAGTGGTACATCATTTAGTAAATAACACTTAAAAATTTCAGAACATGAATCATAGTGAACATTATCCTGAAAAATAGTAGTTGTGTGTTATTTATCACTATAAATAATTCTGTTTCTTCCAGTAATCGTCGACCTAATATAATGTGTAATCATGTGACATAAATATTTTTTGTAGATATGTAGGCTTTTGCGATTGAAATGTAAACATTAATACTATCTCTATCTTGTTGGACTGATTTTAATGTTATGTATTACATACACCTTTGAAAACTTTACTAAACTGTACTTCTGCTGAGACGTTTGTACTATGACCAGGGATAGATCATGGGTGTGGTAGCATAACTACCGTATATACACACACGTTTATGTATGTTTAGGTTAAACAAAGTTTTATTGCTGTGTTGTTATAATACAAGTCAACCATTGACCAGAGACAGTGTGATGATCCGTGTTACGTATGTACTCTCACAATGCTTGTATTAAAAAACTCCATTATCAATATAATATTGTTACTATCTGTGTATTCTTCATTTATTGTAAACATCATGATGTTAGTTTTGATCTTTGGCGTCTTGATTCAGTACATCAAGGAACATTGGGGGTGATACGGCAGGAGTGATGGAGATGAATGATCCCCCTTCCCCTATACTCTTTCCTCTTTTCTTAAAAAAAAAAACTGGAGATATATCATAAATAATCTACTCCAGACCATACCTGACCTTGGAAGTGTTTTCAAATTATTTTGTAAAAATGGGTACTCGTTCTTTTAAATGGCTCTAATATATTTTTATATATATAAACACACACAGGATGAGTCTTATTTTGACCGGCAAACTTTAGCTGCAGATTCGTAACGTAAAAATATGTTTAAAACGTATGAAATATGGTCTAAAATACTTCCCAAAACTATTATTCATCTCTGAAATTGCAGCTGAACTGGTAGTTTTTTTTTTTTAATACCATAATAACGCCACACATCTGCATAATGTCTAATGGAAACAATTTGGGGTAACACCCTTATTTTCCATGAATTTTGGTGACGCGCAGGAATAATGTGGTTTTTAAAGGTAACACATCCAGTTTACGCCCACTTGTGCCTAATGTGCCGCTGACTCCCTTCTTAGCCCGGCTCTATATACGTGTGGGTGTGCAGTGTGACGCATGCTGGTATTCGAGTAGTGCGCCACTGGCTTGAAGAAGGGTGAGAGTGATCACCTTTAGGAGCAGTGCTACGTTCCCATAAAAATGTTTCAATTGAATTCTGTTGTACTCGGGTAGACTCTCGCACTCCAGAACACACCCCTGAACAGCACTGTTATTTGCAAACTTTGTATCTTCAAATACAGTTACTTACTTGTAATGGGTTTCGGAACGTAAATTAATTTGTTTCAATTATGTGAAGATTTTTTGTGTTTTTTTTGTAATGTGAGGGGGCACAATACTAAACTAATAACGGTCATCTGCGTGGCGGGAAGAGACCTGGTCAGTGGCCATTTTCTGATATCCGCCCGTCTTCAACCATCCCCGGCTGAGGTCCGGAATTATTTAAAAAATTGGTTTGCGATCTCCAACAGTGTGTTGACATTCTAAAAAGTCATGGAAATTACCCAGCGATAGTAATCTGTGGGAAAATTTAATGCTCCAGCTCTGTGAAAGCACTTTTTCTTCCAGATACAAGTGCTTAAGTAAATAGTTGTACACAGTATAAAATAGCAAAATGCAAGGATCTCTTATACGTTAAAAATAAACAAAGTGGAAAGAGAACTAGGCCAGCAATGGGGATGTTGTGGAATAGATTTTCTTTGTTTTGTTCGGAAAATTGCAAAACAAGTAATATTCTAGATTACTTTAAAAGATTATTCAGGGAAATTTGATATTTTGGTCAGGGAAAGTTGGGGAAATTTTTTTATTGAGTGCGGATGTCCCATCACCTAAAGCCCATTTGTGCATACCATGCCATGTGAATTCTTATCACTACTTGGGTTATTCTGCACATGGAATGGCGATTTTTTTCTGATCGTTTATCCTCATCCAGTGGCGGTGACCTTAGATACTTAAACAAAGTGAACTGTGAAGGTTTGGTAGACATTATAGTACCTCGCTTGTTGTGCACTTAGCAAGTTGGCTGCTTACCACAGCGATCTGGGTTCGATTCTTGGTAGGATTTGTCTTGAAACATGCATTAGTCCTTAGTGAATTACTTCGCTGCTGGATTTTAGGAGCTTTATTCCACATCATGTTCAGGAATGAGAGAGCAACACAGTTCATTTATTGGGATGGTTAATGACTTTTATTCATGTTTGACTAATCTGTGGGTTAGATTAGAAAACACCATGCATGCATCCATCCTTTTACCCGGCATTCAAACCCATAACTTCTCGCACCGAAGTTGGCGCCTCAAGCAACTGCGCTAACGGAGTTTAATGAAACAACCAGAAGTAAATTTCCAAAGTGGATATATATTTATTATGCACTATACACACGACACGGAACGCAACGATCACGCAGGGACGAACTTCCTCTTGATGACTGCCTCGTCCTTGGCGACCGCCTCCAGTCTTCTGCGCTTCCTGGGCGGCCTGGCGGCGCGTGGTGGCCCCGCCGGGGGCTCGGCGGCCGGGGGCGGGGGCGGCTCCGCCTGCGCCTGCGCCTGCGCCGGGGGCGGCTGCTCGGGGGGCGGCTGCTCCGCCTCGCCGCTCTTGGGCGGCGGCAGCGGCACGGGGATGGGTATGGGTATGGGCACCGGCACGGGGATGGGCACGATGACCGGGTAGGGCACCATCACGGTGACGGGGGGCAGCAGGAACCTGTGCAGGGGGTGGGGGGCGACGGGCGGCGGCGGCGCGGGGGCGGGGGCGGGGGCTCGGGCGCGCGGCAGCGGCAGCGGCAGCAGCGGGGGCGGGCGCTGCGCGGCGCCGTAGCCCGGCGACGTCCTCGGGGGCCGCAGCAGCGGCAGGCGCGGCCCGGGGAACAGGTGCGGCGGCGGCGGCAGCCTGAGAGGCGGCGGAGGCGGCGGCTGGAGGGGGGACGCGCTGTCGACGCTGCGCGGCGAGGAGGAGGCGGAGGCGACGCGGAGGTCTGTGGGCGAGGTGGCGTGGGGGCGGCGGCTGCGCGCGGGGCGGCGGCTGCGGGGAGTCTCGGGCGTGGGGGGCGGCAGCGGGGGCAGTGGCGGCGGCGGCGGCGAGAGGGAGCGGTCGGAGGGCGGCGACTCGGAGCGACAGTCCCGCAGCCAGAGCTCCGGGGTGATGAGCGTGCCCGCTGCGGCGCCGGGCCCGTCCTGCAGGTGGGGGTGCATCTGCAGGTGCGCCTGCGTCTCCTTGCAGAAGATGTTCATCTTGTACTGGTTCAGGCACTTGTCACTGCAAACACACGCACGATCCCTTCACTACAGCACGCTGTGCGCAGCACTCTAGTGTAACAGTACATAATAACTAAACGAGCTGCTCCAAGAATATGGAGGTATGTGTAAATTATTCTATTCTGGAGAACATTTTCGTAGCTAATTAAGCAGGGGTACTCAGGATGTTCCATGACCCAGTTAATATTGTATTTTTATAAGAGAAAGCGTAGGTAGGCAGAAGGTGATTCAAAAAGCTTTCGGAAAATAGGCACTTCTAAATGACACAAAAATTATTAACCATTTTGTATTACATGGATAAAGGTTATAAGTTCAGATAATATTTTAAAATTGCTAAAACATATATATCTAAAAGGTGTGGAGCGGGTTTAAGCTTTTGTGCATAAAGCTTCAGTGCATAAGTGCTGCAAGTCAGTGAGGTTTACTCAGTGCTCTACAGTTTGACCCATAAATACTGCTCCGTCGTACAGTTGCGTCCCAGAGAGTACAGATAGAAAAAATCCGGAAGAAAAAAAAATACTTTGTAAGAGACCTGAAATTAATATGACCCACCAAAGATTATATTCTTAACTCATGTGTTGAACACACGTTTTTTCTATTATTTATAACTTGTGTGTACAACCAAGACTCGGTATTTCTAGGTCCTGTGTCATGAGTGATAAAAATAACCGGAACATACAAAAAAAATACTCTATCACAAAAGATTTCGCTCTCAAGACAAATGATGTTTTTGTCAACTCAACTGTTAAATGAAATAACATTTCTGTTACATATCACAAAAGTAAGTCCAACACAATATTTTGTGGATATTTACAACATCGTGTTCAAAATAAAAGTGGACAGTAGCAAGGGAATGAGGGATAAAGCTGTTATAATCTACCCCCTTCCTTCAATGTTTTTGAAGTTATACTTCTTTAGGTACATTATGAAAAAATGTGAGTGTATTTTTACTATGCGCATGCATCATGCAACAAAATTGCCACACGAAAAACTGACTACATACAAAAAAAAGCAACATACAACAAAAATAACATATGTGCTTTAAAATCTTATACTTTAGTGTGATAATCATTAATTAAAAACTATTGTGAATAATAGTTAATAGAAACTGTTTATAGACTTTTTATAGTGTATTTATATAAATGATGTTATGTTCACTTGTGTATAATTTATTTGCTGTATAAATTATATATTATTTCAATATTAATTTATATGTATCTCAATTATTTTACTAAATTAAACTATCTACACAGATTTATATAAATATTGAATTATGTTTTATTTAAAAAAAAATTGATTGAATTTATACTTTATCACCCATATTTATAATATTACTCCAATACTATTATTTTATTTCTACTAATTATTTGCATGAAAAAATTATAGAAAGTTCTGACGTTCATGTCGTATACGTCAACATTTTTAGCAGCTAGATAGCTCTCCCGCTTAACCATGCATGATTTTGATAATTTGTTTCGATGCTTTGTAAAACTTTCTGACTAGTGATTCTTCTTTTGAATTCACAATATTGCGAACATTAGATTAACCGAGGAAACATTTCATTCAATTGAATACCCTGCATAGCGTTGCTGTGGCTATGCTGCGGAACAAAAGGAAAAGGGTGGGGGGTGGGGGAAATTAGCATAAAATAAATTTTATTTTATGCCTTAATCCAGAACCGAACCCGAAAAAAAACCCTTAGTATCCGTAAGCTGTCGTGCATCCAGTTGCGCTACATGAATTCGGCGGTGGTTTTTCAGGTGCAATTTTTTAATTACCTACTTGTCTGGAATGATTGCGTGAATGGCTTGAGTGTATTTGTGTTTGGTGAGGTGTGGTGCGGTGAGGTGGTGTGGGAGATCGGGGCAGGCGCCAGCAGTGCTGGTAAAAGTCTCAGGGCTCAGGACACAGCCAACTGTCTGGTCAGCTGAGCGAGGTACGGGGCTGAGGCGGTGACTATGCTGGGTTGGTGGCCCAACAGCCGCTGGCCATTGCCGAAGCTCTAATACCCTCCCGATCAAACAAGAGGGAGTGTGATCCCTAACAGTTCTGTTTTAAATAATAAGCTCTGGAATTCATCTAAAACGAACTGGAATGTCACTCCCACCCTACCCTGATACGGCGCATTTATGTGGGAGGGGAACTTGAGAAATCTTGTGGTGCTTCTAGCGCGGTATGGCATCTGAGCGGTAACAATGGCATTATGTGGCGGAGAAACTGAGACATATATATATATATATATATATATATATATATATATATATACTGTATAGAAGTCGCGAGTGGATAGGATTTACTCTACGTTTTTCAGGAGCGTATGATGAGCAGCTTGGGAACTTCACCGCTGCAGTGCGCTGCCGTAACGCCCTGTATCGTCTTAGTTGTTATTTACACGTTAGAGCGCAGCACTGTCGCCCGCTGTCATTCCCCGCACCCCTCATCAATCATTCACTGCAGCTCAAGGTCGTTCAACAGGAGGGGGAAGGGGTGTTTGAAGAGTTCGACACTTGTCCGCTAGGGACCACCACAAGTCGATGCCCTAGAGATGGTGGCGATTGCGGCGGTGAATTAACCACCAACTACCTCAAACCGTATTAGAAATTTTAACCTGGGCTGGCGACTTCTATACAGTAGATTATATATTCAAAGCTGAGACAAAGGGTTGATGCAAGTCCCCCGAGTGCTCTGGAAGCCTCTACCGGGATCACCAGCTCACCTGCAGAACTGGAGCTGGTGCTCGCCGTCCTGGAAGTCGACGTAGTTGACGGTGTGGCGCACGTGGCGGCACCAGTCGCACGTCTTGTTCCTCTTGAAGTTGGCGCGCCGGCACTGCGCGAAGCACAGCTCCGAGCAGAAGGCCTTCTGGCCGGCGGGCGTGCGCAGCGTGAACAGCTGCTTGTTGCTGCACACCTTCTGGCACCAGCCGCACACCGAGCAGTCTGGGGGCACGCCCAGCGGGTCTGCGCACACGAGCACCGGCTCACTCGAGCACAGCACTTCTTCAGGCGCGCCATGCGACGGGATTTGCACAAGATCAAGTAAAGGCTACATACGTGTGCTTTTAAATCTTATACTTCAGTCAATGATATTGAATGCTGGTCCACATTATTTATAAAATAAAAAAAAAATAAAAACTATTTATTGTTAATATCAGTACAGTATTCGAAATTATGTTTATAGACATTTTATAGTTTATTTTGATGTGTATGTATAATTTATTGGAATCTTAATTTATATATTATTACATTACTTACTAAATATTTAAAGTTAATAAATTAGAATAAAAATTCAGCATTATTATTGATTTTTATTCCTAATTATAATCTTTATATATATATTTCTTGTGTGCGTGTGTATGTCACTGAACTCCTCTTAGACGGCTGGACCGATTTTGATGAAATTTTGTGTGTGAGTTCACGGGGATTCGAGGATGGTTTAGATTCACAATTGGATATTTTATCTCGATTCTGAGTTAAGAAAAAACTAAAAAAAAAAAAAAAAAAAAAAACACGCTTTAAAAGCAAAAAAACTAAGCATTGTTCATAATTAGCCTCCATGGCAACGGGCTTTTGCATTGTTGTTGCCTTCTGCGTAACCATGGGAGAGGTTTTTGGTAACGGCAGTGGCGTGCCCAATAGGAGGGGTATGTATAATGAGAAGATACAAAATGTCCAGCGTAGAAATACTTACCGACATATCCATATCTCACAAAAAGTACATTTGGGCAGGTCAATGTCTGTCGGGTCCGCTAGAAAGATAGAGATATATATGTAGAAATATATATATAGAGAGATAGAGATATAAATAGAATGATAGAGAGAGTTATACAGATATACATAGAGAGATAGATAATTAGAGAGATAAAGAGAGATGCTTAGTATACGTTTAAAAAATTAAAAAATTGATTGAGGCATTGCAACGCATGCCGGGCATTATCTAGTTTATATTATTTTAATAATTTAAATCATTTTTATACACGTGTTTATATTAGGTAATATTTAATAGTAAGTATTTATTCCTTTTTTTAAATTTTATTTAATTTATACTTACCAGTACTTTTATTTATATTAATTATTTGCATGCAAAATTAAGAGTTGTTTTTTATTTCGCCAAATAAGTATAACTAAGTACAAGTACCCATTTTTTGTGGTTGTTCACTGCTGGGAATTTTAACGTATTACATTTGGGACTTTTTTTTCAATACGGAATAATCTAAACACTATGTTAAAAATCCTTAATTTTTTTGTTGAAAATATTAAGTGCTGAAAATAAGTTTCTATTGCAACAAAAAAAAAACACACACACGAGAACAAGCAAAGCAAAGCAAAGCACACAAGAGATTTTGTATTGCAGCCATGCGAGTCATTGCTACCAAAATAATTTAACACTGACAAAAATTATTCCAAAGTATGATATTTTGCCATTACAGTCAACAAGCCACTCCGTTAATACACCATTCCACGAATTTTGAACTAAGAATGCTCCTTAATGTTTTTTTTTATTTATGTTATAAATTTTTTTTAAATTTATAAGTTTTCCTAAAAACTTAAAACTAAATTTTTTATGTTGGCATTTCTCAACCACACAGTTTTTTTAGTGACCATATTCCGCCTGTACAGTTGCGCCCCCCCTGGCTATGGTAAAGTATTGATGAGCGGTTTTTCCCGGTGACGTCCTTGTGCTTGCCGAGACAGGATGATACCGCGATGGTTTGCCATTGCCTTCCGCATTTAACCCAAAGAGAAGGTTTGAGAATTCCCCCTTCCAGGCAGGGAATTGAACCCGTGCCACCAGCCAAACACGCTAGCCACTAGTGGACGGATGTTAGGTCAAAATATACAGTTAAGTCACTTAACAATGTATATTATACAAGTAACCCAATATATATTCAGAAATCGTTATGTATCCTCAAGACTTATGCTTCTGTGGGCATAAAAACATACTTTTGGGAACTGTTTGTATTTAGATGTCGGTCGAAACATCACAACTTACTGCATTGCAAACATAAAACATGCAGGCTGACTTCGAGGTGAACAATGTTGTTACGAGGATACTATAGAGGTGAGGCAACGCGACGGGCAGGCCAGCGCAGCCGGGTAGGGTTAGGCACGTACACAGAGCCCCCCGCCTGCGTGAGGTGGCGTAACTAGCACGCCATTGTTCCGAAGCTTCGAGTGTCGAGTCGGGGGATTCTGGAGACGCGACACTTCTGAGGGCTACGAGACCTTTAAAGTGGCGTAACTAGGACGCCATTGTTCTCGAAGCTTCGAGTGTCAAGTCGGGGGATTCTGGAGACGCGACATTTCTGAGGGCTACGAGACCTTTGAAGTGGCGTAACTAGGACGCCATTGTTCTCGAAGCTTCGAGTGTCAAGTCGGGGGATTCTGGAGACGCGACACTTCTGAGGGCTACGAGACCTTTGAAGTGGCGTAACTAGGAGACCTTTGAAGTGGCGTAACTAGGACGCCATTGTTCTCGAAGCTTCGAGTGTCAAGTCGGGGGATTCTGGAGACGCGACACTTCTAAGCGCTACGAGATGTTTCCAGGGCGGGAGCTCGCAGGCACACGAGACGACGCCGACCCCCGGCGGTGGGTGGCGATGTCGGCGGATCATCGGAGCGTCCTGCGAGAGAAATGAAGTGGAGAGGGTGAGTGATTGCTTGGCGAGCGATAGCGGGGATCGAAGCATCCAGTGCGGTGTTGTGTGCGCGGCAGACGAGCGACAGAGGTGCTTGATAAGAGACGAGCAGTACAGAGCCACTGTCGAGCCGAGCTCCAGTGGCGAGAGTGAACCGAGGACTTAATGAAAGCGTGATTAATCTGTGGACGAGTAATTATAAAAAAAATCGTATTTAATTAATTGTGATATCATTTCCATAAAGGGAAGCCTTCTTTTCACAGACGAGAGAGCCAAAACCCGAAGTTTATGTTTTTTTCCGTATCTTTAATGTAGCTATCCTAACGAAATCAACCGTCCACAATGTTTTAAAGTATTTATAATGTAGCTAACCTAACCTAATTGACCATTAGTATCCTTTTATCAACACCGCCATATTTATTTACAATGAACCAAAAAAAAACCGAAGATGCACGATCGGGCGTTTGGCTCTCTCGTCTGTGAAAACGATTCCCTTTCCATAAACATTATGCAACCAACGTTGCCAATCTGAAAACGAAAACTAATATAATTGTTTAGTCAAATGTTTACAAGGATACATTGCTATTATTGACTGAACGGGCGAAGGATATATGTATGTGTGTGTGTTTGTTAGTTAAATAATATTTTGGAGCCTTTATGTTAATAAAGCCTTAATTTTAATAAAAATCAACTACAGAAATTAACTGCATACGAATCTATGACCAAAATACATACATTCGCTTCGATACGACATAGTATTACAAATTACTGATGCTGTTTTGTAACTGAGAAATCTGTTAGTTTCCTTGCGTTTGCCATGTTTTGACAACACATTTTAAAAACTCAAGAGTTCTCTCTGCTTCCTAGGTTTTACTGTCTGTCCTACACTCTTAGAAATAACAGTAAATTTACGGACTTTTCAACGAAGAATTCACATCAAATAAACAAAGGGATTTTAATATTGTCAGATAGTTAGGATTTTCGAAGAAAATACGCCGTATTTCGACTTCCGAGTTCTGTTTCATAGGGTAAGCTCACATGTTGAAGAAGTTTAAATAAGTTTCTGAATGTTTTGCTAGTATGTCAATATTATTTTCGTGGATTCGTTGAAAAGATAGCCGTAAATTGAAGAAGGTCCCTGGATAATTTGTCTTCGTGAATTTCAGGTGAAATATATTTTTAACAGTGTGCCGACCAATCTGATTCCGTCTCTTCTTTTCAACATCCCGTGAATCGTCGGCATTTGCGACGGCGCCTGGCGCTCGTCCCGTCTCCTTCCGCCGGGCGGACTACTTCCTCGCCGCAGTAATGAAGTAACGAGAGCGAGTCCACTCCAGTTCATTACTCGGTCTTCATTCTGCCTTGGCGCGCGCAGCTCTTTTTTTTTCATGCTGTTGCGAATAATTAAAAAAAAAAACAATGGCGGAGAAAGAGATAGCGCGTATCGGGCTACTGCTGCCATTTTTAATTAGCCGCGCGGCAAGGAAAAAATATAGTGTTACCGCGGCTCGTCATTAGTAACCTGGCCCCGTGGCTCTGCGCAGGCGGTGTTGCCGGCTCGGCGATTGGGGGGAGGGAGGGGGGGAGGGGAGAAAGAGAGAAACTGGTTGCCGTGGTTCCACTACGCCGATATTAATATAATTGTCTCATAAATGAGCGATCGAGAAGGAAAGTTTAATCCGATTTCACTTGGGCTTGCGTTTGCATGGTTTAACAAATTAAAACAGCTGTCTCTCTCTCTTTATATATATATATATATATATATTTATATATATATATATATATACATACATACACATACATACACACACATACATACACACACACATACGAGGGCTGTGCTTTTTTTCAACCTCCGATGGGTTATGAAATAGATAAACTTACATAACATAATAATTTTTATCACCGAAAGTTCAGCAGGGTCTTACTTATTTTTTCTATATGATCGCCAAGACGGTTGAGGCATTCGTCATATCGCAGCGCACAAGCTTCTCGATGCCTTCTACGAAGAAGTTAGCCGTCAGTGAATGGAGATACAGGGCCAGCGCCTGTATCTGCCTCTCCCTCAACACGCCGCTGTGAGGCGGGTGGACTAATAATGCGGCGCATTCTGCACACACCCCCCCCCCCCCCCCCCAGCCCAAGAATACGCAAATGTTACGACGGGAGCCGTTTTTTTTCCTAACCTAAGTTAAAACTAAGTGTGTAAGGGAGGGGTCTAGGTAGGGAAGACTCTAAGTGCGTCTCAGGGCAAGCCCTATACGCTCTAAACATGCGGGTTTTTAACCATGCAGAAAGGTCACGTGCATCATGTGCTAGGAGGGGATTGGCCAGCCATGGCAGACGTTTTCGCCATTACTAACTCCCCTCACTCTTAATTCTAGACTAAAACTAGATAAGTTAGGCCCAGGTAAAACCTCCATAGACAGAGGGAAAACCCTGGGCACATACATGCGGGATGCAAAGGTCATGCATTATTACAAGCAGGTGGATTACAGGAATAGAAGGATGGTCCTGGAAGAAGAGTGGGGCGTGGTAGAAGTTCTACTATGCAAGGGGTGGGGCACTTGGACTTTTAGTCCACATTGGTTTGGTCAGGTCTGGTCTTTTGGGGGCGGCTTATGCCGTTTCCCGTCGTGCTGCCAGTTAGCACTTATTGTGGCTATGTGATATGATCGTGTAAGTGGGCGGTCGCGAACTGTGGCGTCGGACTAGACTCCAGAGTGGTGACAGAGCTTCAGGTCGACCTGTCGCCAGTAAAGGCTGTCGGTCAGTTAGAGAAATTGCCACCTTCTGTCAGTGCTTGGTTCTGTTGATGCATCAGTTGCAGGAATAGATACGCAACGTGCTCACCTTAAACGTACAGTATGTTGCTTGCTCACAGGAGTACGATTTTTTTTTCTCCCCAAGTAAATTGTGTTCGCAGCCTACCCTCGCGATGACATAATGCGCTATGAAAATTCCCGACCAGACCTGTAATTGAACCAAGGACTATTAGTAACCCTTACATTTAGGCGTCGTGCTCACCCAACCAAAAATACAAAATTTTCGTAGAGCACAGAGACCTCCAAGTTTCGAAAATTTCAAACGATGCACTTCACACGCTACAGCTTTCTTGTAGTTTTAGAAATCAAGTATTCACTAATATCATGTTTTTAATTTTCGAGATTGAAAAATTAAAATCTTGCCGGAAACTGCAGTTGTCCAAATCAAAAATCACATTCTCATCCAGCCCAGCAACATCGTTATATGTTACTGAGAAGCATTTGTTTGGTCCTTAGTTCGGATCTGACCACAACCCCCGGCTTCATCACGCAAGAAAGACCCTTATCACTCAAGGCCACTGGGTGTCCAAATGGCTTATACGAGAAGCATATAGTCGGTTGGCATTGAAACTGATATTTTCGAAAGTTGCGTATATCTACTTCAGCCCATTGCGTATTCCTCCATAGAATTGGGAGGGGAAAAAAAGTTAACGTGGGTTTTTAACCTGTATCCATGCGTTAATCACGCAACTTAGTCAAACAGAAAAAATTAATTCTAACGAAATTGACAGTTTTTTGGTTCTGATTTGCGTAAAACAACGCGTGCTCTATTTCAACGGACACCGAATCAAAACATTCTGAACTTCTCTGTTTAGCATATCGACATGCAACATCGCGTGAGATCGTCAGAAACACAAATACGAAGCTAATATGATTATTTATTATTCTAACGTTGTTGAAAGGAATAAAACACAAATATAATGGCTTACCTACTTAAGTATGTGCTGTTTCAAATAAACGCTCATAGAAGTACAACTACTGTACTAAATTTTCTGACAGACTAATTGAGCGTACGTACTAAGCGAAGTTTTAAGATAAATTATATGCATTCATTGGCAATATATTTTTTTAAGGGGAAGGGATAGGAACAGAGAAACACCGTTTTGGTTCCAGCAGTTTTTTGTCCATCCAACTCTTTATCGTTTAATATTTAAATTCTGTCTTTGTTAAAGCAGACATCACACATTATGAGATTTACAGAGACGAATTCAACACTAAACGCCAGTGACGTCACTTACGGAAACTACTTGTAGCAGCTGGTCACTGTTTACTTTCAGGCACTCCGTTAAGTTATGTACAATGTTTTAACGAAGCCACAAATCCAGTACTAAAATATATTTAAAAAAAATAGACAGTGCCTGAAAACTGCTGAAACCAAGATGGCGTCTTTCGGTCCCAATCTATCAAGACTAGATCTCACACTCTATGTTTACTTTTTTTTCTTCATTTTATCGTCATTATTATTACATCTAACGCGTTACCTCTTCCTTGCATTTATTGCTCTGTCACAAATATTTACACCAGATATTCACTAATTATAATACTTTTGTGAGTAAAATGTAGAGCAAGTGTTCGTAATATCACTGATGCGACTTTTTACATCCAACGTGTTAAACTTAGTGAATATCTGTTGAAAATATTGGTGACAGAACAACAAATACAACGGAGGTATCGTGTTAACATTTCAGGAAGAAAAGCCCTTAAATAACTAAAATGGCGAAAATTTAAAAAAAAAAAAAAAATGGCGCGTGGGACCGAGCCTCTAGATTTCCAAAGCGTTTGTTCTGGCGTGGATTGTCACACGTGTGTAGGTGTTTGTGAAAAGAAGACAATATGGATGGTTGGTGGGACAGCCCGCATAGGTTCACGTTATAAATGTGAATTCGCGACGACAAAAGTATCTGCCCAGCGTTCAATGCGGGAGTAGGGAGTGACGTAGTTGGAGGAGGAAGGAAAAAAAGGGGGAGGGTGTGTGTGTGTTGTAGTTGGGGTAATGGACGACGAGATAAGGTCATTTATCCCGGCCTTTCTTCCTTCCGCACATTGTCATTAATCACACTCGCCGCTGCCTTCGACGCGGCGTGGTATCAGGGGAGGGCCAGCTTCTAGCCGGCTATTGGCCACCCGGAGAACTACTTGCCCCTAAACGAGGCGATCTGGTTGGAGGACGCCCCACCCGAGGGGGCGGGGGCAGGGGTTCCGGTCTCCGCCTCCCCGGACGCGGCACACCTGATGTTCTCGGAAGCCCGCGGCCGGAACAATAACCTCCCCCTTCCCACCCCCACGTCACCAGGTGTATGCGCCACGTGTTTCACACCGCCGCCCGCGACGGCAGCCAGACTTTCTCACCGCAGTCTCACGTGGTCTCCAGGACACACAAGGATCACCTGTTGCTAGTGTCGACCCTAGGGTTTTAAATGACAGGAAAAAAAAAAAGTGGTTGTCTGTAAAGTCGGTTTACGGACGATAGTTTAACGTGACAACGTCATAACAAAAAAAAACATTAATGAAATGATTGCATACTTTTATGAATAAAATTGAATCATTTTTATTGAATTATCACTATTTTGTACGGATACAAAGAAGGATTGAAATGAAATCTACAATTTAATTGATAAATTTACTTTTATTTGCACTCATTAATTCAAATATGTTTATTACTTTAACGAAGAGATCATTTTAGCTATAACTTTTATACATGTTTGCTATTTAACTTCTTCCAATCTGTGTTATTCTGTTAAGGATAGGACAATGATAGGAAAAGTAGGAAACGAATGGGGGTGTTTCAAGTTTAATTTGCCTCGAAAAAGTCAAATTGACGGTTGTTCCAATCGAGTGGAAGTGAGATAGATGCGGCGCAAGCGTACAATGAGCGTAACGGGACACTTTTACGTGCGTACAGCCGGCGTTCATCGCTTTATTAGACGTTGTCACGTCAAAAATATTGAAGTCAGATTAAGGAAATTTCAGCAACTTAGCTGCATAAGGTTGCAGAGAAATTTATTTGGAAGGATTACTGTGATCCTCGTAGCGGGCTACAATAAATGCATTTCCTCCCACGTCCGGCCCAACAATGCCTCATGCACAGAAGCGGCAGGAATCGTGTTTGCAAGAAGTCCACATCATTACCGAGCTCATCCGTACGGATCCGTCTCCGCATGCGTGCCATTGTGGATTCTCCGTTCCGCGAGATCCGACTACTTCCGCGCCATTGCAGAACGGGCCTAAACTATATATGTACGTTTCACGTGGAACTTCCTCGGGAAATAGTCGCCAAAATATTACAGAATAACTAACGATGTTACATTTTCCCAGCACCTTACAGAAGGATACCTACACAAAATGTTAGTTGTGGGGGTGGGGGGGTTATCTCTGTATTCGTCATAATTAAGGCAATTCAAATAATTTCATGTTTAGACATTCGTTTTATATACTCACACAAAAACGTATTGAATAATATCTAATTTTTTTTTATAGTTACAAGAAAATACTATGGCAAATAGTTTATTCAGCATTTTTCAGTGATAAAATAGCTGGCCGTGCCTGACGAGTCTGTGTTTAAATGCAGTATATTATTATTTTTTGCATTAAAAGACATGTAATTAAACCAATAGAGAAGACTTCAATGCCTACATCTTGGTGTTGGATAAGCCATTTTCATGCTCATCGTCGGCGAGTTGAGTATTAATTTCGCAAAGTAAGTAAATATTTAATTTATCGCTGAAAAATAATTTAAAATAACCAAAATTATTGTTTAGACTTAAAAATAATTCATTAGCAACTAATAAAAGATCGATTTTTCATTGCTACATTATACAAAAAAAAATCAATATAATTACGCAAGGAAAATTTCATATAGTATATCATTATCATTTGCACAATATTAAAAGAAATTGAATTTTTAGTAAATATTTCGTTAATATTAAAGAGTTTATTATATTCATCATTCATCTCGGGCGCCTTTCAAGTGAGAAGCCTTCTTTTCACAGACGAGAGCCAAACGCCCGATCGTGCATCTTCGGTTTTTTTTGTTCATTGTAAATAAATATGGCGGTGTTGATGAAAGGATACTAATGGTCGATTAGGTTATGTTGGCTACATTATAAATACTTTGAAACATTGTGGACGGTTGATTGGTTAGGATAGTTACATTAAAGATACTGTGAAATCATGTAAACGGTTTCCTAGCGCTGGATAGCTACATATTAAATAGTTATTTGCTAAGCAACCATAAAATGATTTTACAGTATTTTTAACGTAGCTATACTTACCTAATATAACCAACCATCCACAATGTTTTAAAGTATTTATAATGTAGCTAACCTATCCTAATCGACCGCAAAACTTAATGCCACACCGGTCTATACAATGAGATAGAACGGCGTATGACGTATGAGTAAGCTACATCCCAAATAAATACACCTGTTGTGATACGGGGAAAAAAAAAAAAGCGAGCATGAATTCGGGGAACTTCGGGTGTGGCTCTCTCGTCTGTGAAATGAAGGCTTCCCCTTTCAAGTAACTAGTTCAATCACAAACTGGATATTACTTAACAATGTGCTCCCAGCTCTGGCTGGGAAGCTCCGAGGGCAGATGGCGAGCTGCACGTGGTTCCTAGCGCGACCGCAGAGCGGCGCTGCCGGCGGCGACAATGGAACACTCCCTCCCACTGCAGTAGGGAGGGGTAAAGAAGGGGAAGGCAGTCGAAAGCGCAACGTGTGCTTCTCGGTATTATGACGAGCAACTAGAGGCACCTGCCCTGTCGTCGCTCTCATTACCGGCTCGCCCCCCCCCCCCTCCCTCTTTATCCTTCTCGCTCTCCACGGCAGCTCGTGCACAGAAAAGAATTAATTCCTTTCCTCGCCGGAGAAAACTCCCAAACCGAGGCTAGGGCGACCGGAATTGTTTACGTACAAAAAGTAGAACATTTGTCAGCAGAAATATACTACAAAGAAAACAAAAAAAGGTCTTAGGAGAAATGATTACAGAAGAACAATGTAATAAATTCCGAATTTTTAAAAAAAGGCAGTCTGAAATTTAATAAAAAAAATTTATACACACATTTTTCACACTAATTACTCACAAAATAAAAAGCCTGGAATCTAATGTTAATATTAACTTAGCCAAACATTTTATGAAGTTCTATTTTTGATCCCGATGTCACTAAAATGCGACAATTAAAAAAAGAAAACTCGGAAAACATTTCATGTTCAGTGTTTCCTGGTCACAATTCCATTGTGATCCTCGCAAACATAGCTAGAACCTGAAGAGCCCTTCACCAAGAACTGATCGTCACTTTCCTTAAACATTTTGTATCATCTCTGCTTCGGACCTACGGACCCTTCGTTCATTTGGCCATTCTTGAACTTCAGGCAAACTGCTTGTTTATTTGGTGATTGTCAGACTTCAAAAATACTCCTAATGTTCTAGGCATTACATTTTTTAATCACGCCAGAACAAACGCTTTGGAAATCTAGAGGCTCCCACGCGACATGTTTTTTTTTGTTTTTTTCCCGCCATTTTAGCTTATTAAGGGCTTTTCTTCCTGAAATGTTAAAACGATAACTCCGTTGTATTTGTTGTTCTGCCACCAATATTTTCAACAGATATTCACTAAGTTTAACACGGTGGATGTAAAAAGTCGCATCAGTGATATTACGAACAATTGCTCTACATTTTACACACGAAATATTATAATTAGTGAATATCTGGTGGAAATATTTGTGACAGAGCAATGAATGCAAGGAAGAGGTAACGCGTTAGATTCTAAGAAAGAGCCATGTAATAAAAATGACAATAAAATTAAGAAGAAGAAAAAGTACCTAAACATAGAGTGTGAGACCAAGTCTTGATAGATTGGGACCGAAAGACGCCATCTTGGTTTCAGCAGTTTTCAGGCCCTGTCTATTTTTTGACTCCCAGGATGCTCGCTTTGACCAAAGTGCTTATTTTTACCTTACAAATACTTGAATGTTAAATAAAAGAAAACTAAAATTTTACACGTTAAAAATTTATCAAACAACAGCCACACTGAGTGAAATATTACCCATCCGCTCAAAATAAACAAAGAAGCAGTTAAACAAAGAAAAACATGAACAGCCATCCCGTGTAGACTGAAGGAGAAAGTTTTATTTCCTTCGGGTGAGATTTCACCCAGAAAAGCATTAGTATTATTTTCAAGTGCTTGTGGTTACTTATGTTGACGCTGCGTCATAAATGCGTTAAAATATCATTTAAAGGGTCTATTAGTATTCAGTAAAAGCAGGCAGCTGTGCTTCGCTACGGCGGTCTACAGACAGAACACTACTCATACGTGGGTACGCCACTGCCATGAGTTGGAAAAAAAAAATTCAAAATCAAATTATTTAAAACAAAACAAAAAAATTGCGAAAAAAAAAATCTTTAGGACTAAGATGACTGGAATAAATATAAACCAAAGGCCTTCGATTACACGTTTACTTAACCAGTACTGTGTGACTACCATGGCAAATATGATTATAGGAAGATTGGATTAAGACAGAAAAGCGAATAAAGAATAAACAATGTAATAGCCGTTGCTATCAGACGCAGTAAGCATTCAACAATTCAATAGCCGTTGTCACGGAGATTATCGGGAAAATGTTGTAAATCATAAAAAAAATTATATTTAAAAAAACTAAATAGAATTTTGAGAAAATCTCTTGGATATGCAAGCGGCCTCCCACTGGATAATTCACACACCAAAAATAACGTCTCTAGGCATCACCGTCTGTACGCCATAGAGTAAATAAAGTACTAGTCCAGAGTGGACACTCAATTCCGTCGAATCGTAGCGTTTTTCCTTCATAATTGTGCTACCAGATCGCCAACTTGATCAACATGAATGCGGTTTCGTTTCGCTTTTAATTGAAAATAAACGGGTTGCAGGTCAATAAACGGGTTGCAGGTCAATAAACGGCGCGGGTTATTCGTAAACCATACGTCTAAATCGTATCCTTGTATTTAGGTGTACAATACATTGTCAAAATGTGTATTAAGAAACTAGATATTATTTTTTCGTTAGCATGTGGAGTAGCAACCCCGCAATTTTTTTGTCTAGGGGTAAGTAACATTTAATTTAGTTGATATAATTAAGGGAGAGTGAAGTGCACATATTTCACAAAAAATTCCGACTACTGAATGAGAAGCCTTGCATAAAGTACACCAGTCACTTTCACATTCTGCCATGATTCAACACGTGCAAAACGTGACGACAATTAATAAAAATTATGTTCCTCGTAATTAAAAGTAGAAACAACTAGGTGGTTTCACAAACTAAAAAAAAAAAATATATATATATATATATTGAAAAGTTTTCTTTATTCATTCGAGGTTCGATTTCGTGATATTTTTCATGATCTAGCTTATTCTAAGTGTACTATTATCTTTGAAAGATTTGTGCAATGGGAGTGCATGACTTGATGTAGGCTTTTGGACATACGCCATTGCTAAGCAATAAGTTTCCTGGGTTCGGAAGGGTCCGAAGCCTATACGCCTTATCATGTGGGGTTTGAAACTTGCAGAAAGGGTAGCATGCATCATGTGCTAGGAGGGGATTGGCCAGCCATGGCAGCGATTGATACCATGAGTAACTCCCCTATTCCAGAAGAACCTTAAAATATTTCTTTTATCTCAGACATTCTATACAGTGGATGAATTTCTCACATACTAACTGTTTGACATTTTATTCTACTTCTTGTAATACAATAACTTTTATCTCACATTTGATATTTAGTATTGTATAATATAATAAGAAGATCCACTATTAAAAAATTAATAAATCTGTCAAATATAATAAAGTCTCAAGCTAAATGTATATGTGAAATGGTGTCTAAATATGTAATCAAATACTATACATACTTTTGTTATTCTTTTGTACATAGATTACTGTATTTATGTATTGCTGTGGGTTTATGTGTAAGCGCTGATCTTAGATATGTTATTTTTTAATGTATATAAAACTGACATGTTCCATATCCCAGAACTCCAGCAGTTTGTAAGGGGTCTACGGAATGAAATGAATAAATAAATAAATAAATAAATAAAAATAAATTACAACTATGCTATGTTGGGCCCAGGTAGGACCTGCATGGACACAGGGAAACCCCTGGGTACCGTCAGAGATGTATCTGTGTTAGTGAGGGGGAGGGGGGTTGATTAGTGCGTCGCTCGCTGGTGCTTTACGTGGTGTCTCGTCGTCAAAGGATAACTGTGAAATTTGAGCGTAGACCGTAACATTACATGGCCGAGAAATGAAGATAAAGGTGTAATGCAAGTCCCTCAAGTGATTTCAAGAATCTGTACCGGTTGTTTTTTACGCCTAAATTTCACTCAGAAAAAACACTTTTAAGCCATTTTCAATCTTCTAAAAAAAAACAGAGTTTAAAAAACTTAATCCTGAATCAAAAGTACTTTTCGGCCATCAGCGAAACTCTTTAAATGCTTTCCGTAAACAGACCCTACTCGGATGTCTCGAGTAGTTTCGAAATAGCGTTGTTTCTCCTGAAGCTCTGCACACCGCGTGTGTGTGCCCGGGTGGGCGGGGGGCCTTAAAAGAGTGCAGTTCAGTACGAGAAGAGCTGGGTCGGGCAAATATGTCTCTACAGTAAACTGGTTAGGTGATTGGACAGAGGTCCCCGTTAAGCCGCATCCCCACTATGCCGAGCGGCAAGTGTGGACACATGGACGGCTTGTGCCGCATTGTGCCGATCCCAAACCGACTTGTTGTCGGTCGGGATCAAAGCAAGCCGCACTTGAAGGTAGTTGGAGGAGTCTTGTACACTCGTAGAATTGTAGTCTCATAGTCTCTTAGAGTCGTAGCATTCTAACCAAATATCATTGGAGCTGATGATCCAAAAGGCCGTTGGAGCCAATGACTGTTGGAGGCAATGACTGTTGGAGTCAATGACTGTTGGAGTCGATGGCTAATGGAAATATAAACTGTTGGATTCATAGACTGCTGGAGAGATTATATCCTAACTTATCATTGACGATCGCATCCTACCAAGTTGAATGAACGAGAGAATGTGCCTCCTTTTCGTTAAATGAGCTTTCGTTTTATAGAATTTCCGTTCAAACGTGCTTCGTTTTCATTAAATGCTTGTCCTGCGCGAACGAAGCGTAGTGGGGACGAGCCGAACGGCTAACTCCGGAATTTTTCACCCAGTCTGGAGAGGACCACTGGGAAGTGAACAATGGAGTGGTCAAACGAAAATGTTTTGGAACTCATCGAGGAGTACCGCGACTTTCCTGTGCTGTGGGACTGTATACCTGAATATAAAAATCGTGAAAGGTTCGTAACCGCGTCTGGATGTGGTACGACCATGCGCCCCTGGTGGGTGAACCACAGACTCCGAGACGGGGCGGGCGCGCAGACAAGAGACGGAGGCGTGGCCAGGAGGCGGCGCGGGGGGCGGGGAACACAGCTGTTGTGTATTTATAATCCGGCGGCGAGGCGCGCGTGCAGGCGAGGGCTCGAGTGTCGGTGTTGGGTGGCGGGACTGAAATAGAGAGCCGGGGGCCTAACTGCGCCGCCCAGCAGTGTTGCCACGAGCACTTGCAAACACACGCCGCATTGGTACCGACAAGTCCTCACGCGCTGCGGCGATTTTTTGTTTACATTTGAAAATTCGCCTGGTTGTGCGCAAAAGATACACAAAAAAATAAGGGTTTAGGCATTGTCAGGAGACGACGTGCTGTGACATAGTTGAAGTCACTTTTTTTTAACCTCAAAATCCGCCACGATGTTCCGCCCAAAACATTGCGGTAACGGTGCTCGACCACGTCTGATGATGGTCAGTAAGTACGAACTAGAATCTCCGTCGTTAAAAACACTTTCATTTTTTTTTTAAATAATTTCAAACAGTTTCTTCACTGCAAAAACACTACTACACTTCACCCAATGTTTCGGACGTCTAACTAATATGGCGGAACAACTAACTGAAGGAAAACAACTGCTTCACAGACTTACCGTGTTATCATGCGGACGTGGCCACTCCTTGAATTAATGTGATGGACATGCTACACCTGAAACCTAACTGCATTCCTAGGGGCGCAACAACTAAATTTCCAAAGGGGGGGGGGGGGGCAATGAATCATCGATCCCCCCTATTGAAGCGGTGGTCCGGGGGTCCTCCCCCGGGAAAATTTGTATTTCGAGGTGGAAAATGGTGCTATTTAAGCAGTTTTATTATCTAAACTTTGATTACACAGCACTTTCTTTGCCCCCGTTTGCCCCCACTTCAAGGTTTCAGAGGGGGGGGGGGCAAAATTCCCCCCCCCCCTGTTGTTGCGCCCCTGATTCCTAGTGCACGATATGAAACGGCCAGTCAACTATTTTTAGGAAACGGATTTTGGTGTCCTATCCGTTGCGCAGAGCTCAAATTTTCGTTGATTTCGTCCAGATGACGCCATTAAGGGGCCCGCATACCTGGGCACACACACGATGTGCAGAGCTTCAAGAAAAACAACGCGATTTCAAAACTACTCAAGATATCCGAGTGGGGCCTATTTACGAATAGCATTTAAGAGTTCGCTGAGGACCGAAAAGTACTTTTAATTTCGGATTAAGTTTTTAAACTGTATTTTTAGAAGCGTTAAAATGCCTAAAACGCGTGTTTTCAGAGTAATTTTTAGGCATAAAACAATCAGTACAGATTCTTGAAAGCACTTAAGGGGCTTGCATAACACCTTTATCTTTATTTCTCCGCCATATAATGTTACGGTCACCGCTCAAATTTCACAGTTATCCTGTGACGACGAGACGAATGCGCGCCAGTTCAGAGCCTTGCGCTTAGAGGCTATACCGCGCTGGAAGCACCAGCGAGCGTCGCACTTATCACCCCGCCTCACTAACACACATACACCCCTGACGAGGCGGGCCCCTTAACTCGTAAATAGTCCCCTTTGTGATCATCGGGGGGCGTACCAAGCGTGTTGGTGAGCCAAATGGAACTTTATGGTAGCGAAACTATCCTGTAATACATTATGTACACTTTATTGGTCATAACAAGAAATAACTGCAACTTAAAAAGTACTTGAGAAAATAAGAAATAGCTGCTATAATTTCTGTGCGATGGTGCTGCTATCTCTAGAATTTTTGCCGTAACAATTGTATCGACGGTTTGCAAAACGTCCCCCGCGAGTTAGGTTACGGTCGTGTCCCAAGAACGCAGTGCTTATTCGCTACCTCACCCCCGAACGTATTGGAATACCGCCCTAAAGGCGCGGGGCCACTAAGGGCGACAACGGCTTGCGCACCATGCGTTTCTTCGCCTCTACGCGCCAGGCACCGAACGGGTACGGCCTCTATGGGACTAAGCGGTGATACTATAATTATTCGGCGGAGTTGGTTTATAATTTTTCATACATAAAAACGCTCCTGAAAACACCTAGGCACACATACGGTGCGCAGAGCTTCAGGAAAAACAACGCTATTTCAAAACTACTCAAGACATCCGAGTGGGGTCTGCTTACGAAAATAATTCGCTGAGGGCCGAAAAGTACTTTTGATTTCGGATTAATTTTTTAAACAGTGTTTTTAGAAGAGTGAAAATAGCTAAAAGGCGTTTTTTCAGAGTAATTTTTAGGTGTAAAACAACAGGTACAGATTCTTGAAAGCATTATGGGGCCTGCATTACACCTTTATCTTCATTTCTACGCCATATAATGTTACGGTCACCGCTCAAATTTCATAGTCTTCCCGTGAAGACGAGAAGACTGCGCGCTAGTTTATAGAGCCTTGCGCTTAGAGGCGATACCGCGCTAGAAGCACCAGCGAGCGTCGCGCTTTATCATCCCGCCTCACTAACACACA
Organism: Bacillus rossius redtenbacheri; assembly: GCF_032445375.1. Taxonomy (NCBI): domain Eukaryota; kingdom Metazoa; phylum Arthropoda; class Insecta; order Phasmatodea; family Bacillidae; genus Bacillus; species Bacillus rossius. The sequence goes on from NC_086339.1 coordinate 14,089,609, forward strand.
TACACCCCGACCAGAGCTTTGCTCGCCGCACCGTCTGGCGAAGATCCAGCAAGGCGGCTACTCGATGCAGAGAACGCACGATAAAAGATTTACAACGACCATAGCTCGTGTCTACTGACGTCACGACCACAGTTGTAGTCGTTCCCAGAAATCAATTAAGTACTAAGCGCCTGTGACTTCACAGGGATAAACTATTTTGTAGCCGCGAGTCACCGATGACTTCAGACACTGCACTAAATTATTCACTGTGATTTAACGAAGCAAAAAAAATTTGAAAATGAAACGACAGAAAATTGTTACAGCTTAAGAACCGTTGAAACTAAGATGTATTTCCGTTCCTAAACGAAACAAGGCAAGAAATCGTTCTAACGTTGCGAGGATGAAATGAAACTGAAGTACTCGAAATTCGCCTCTAATAATTTAACAGTTGTAGATTTTCTTTGCAAAACGGTAATAGGACGGGTTGGGTAAATGTAAAGGTTTACATAATATTTGGAAACGTACCTTTGATACGTAACAAAACTGGTGGATGATAGCTTTACGATTGTTTGACTGGTATAGTGTAGAAATTCCTTCTCATGCCGATCAACTCTCTAATCAAATGGTACATCGTTATCCAAACGAAGCAACTTAGTGTAGTTACGAGATAAAATTAGACCAAATAGCCCAATTATTAAACATTTGTCGCAAATCAGCATTTTTATGGCCTAATCCGCTACTTTTCACCCAATCTCGTAAGCACCACACTGTGCCGTCTTACGCAAGAGTGCCATCGTGCTACAAGACACTGTCACAGATAGAATAATGGTACACTTCCTACAAAACTCAATATGATATTAAATTTGTATTAATTATTTAAAATGACCAACATATTTATTATTAGTGTTAAATGCAAATAAGAAAGCAAAATAAATTAACATATATATTGTGTAGAAAAGTGGCGATTACAGATTTATTTTGGGTGGAGGGAGGGGAATTTGTGAGGGAAAAAAACACTTAAAACATTACACAGTCCGCACTGTCATAATTTTTTTAAAGTAACAAACACTAATAGTCTGAAAAATACAACGAATGTATTTGATGAACTTGTATATTTTATTTTGTTTCAAATTAATACATAGTTGTTTGAATCATTTAAGTTTATTTATTGTGTTACGGATTATTAACGGCTCAATAATTTATAATTAAAATACGTATCAAAATTTTAGGGAATAAGATACTACATGTACATACTGCCGATAGCTGCTGTTTAGCAAGCAAGGTTTCGTCTATTTCTCTGTGTTTTCCATGTTTTTTTCAGCTATTTACCCTGTGTGCGGGAAGCCCGTGTAGCTAGAAACTTGGAACGAAGATGGCGGCGCCAATGCCTCTGAAATCATGTAAACGGTTTCCCCCAAATAAATACACCTGTTGTGGTACGAAAAAAAAAAAAAAAGCGAGCTTGAACTTCGGGGAACTTCGGGTTAGGCTGTCTCGTCTGTGAAAAGAAGGCTTGCCAACGTGAGTATTCGGGTATGTCCAGAAGGACGAGTGAATTGTAGGCTTCCCCGAGTCGCCCAGGACGCTCGGTGCGCGCTCCAGTTCTCGAGCCGGACACAATCGATAGCGTTCGTGACGGCGGCCTCTCGACCGAGTCACGTGTTCAACACGCGGTGTCGTGGTGTGGCGACGCGCGGCAGGCTGTGGAGCAGGGGCGTAACTAGACCAGTGTCCACCCGGAGCAAGAACTCATATTAGCGCGCCCCCATCCTCTTCCCCCCCCTTTTTTTTATTTAACCAACCAAACCAAAAACCTTTCCCGAAAAAACCTCGTATCACCACCACATATTAATTCCACTATTCCAATTTTTTTTTTCCCCCAATTCAACTACGATGGTAAATAGATTTATTTGGGGTTATTTAATTTTTGATACATCGAAAGTTGGACAGTACGCGAAAAATTACCACTTTTTTTTAAATATCCGACGACAGACGTGAATGTATCTTTCAATACTAATAATTTAGATAATTTACCCTCCAACTTTTTTTTTGTGTATTGCAACACAAAGATATTCAAGTAAATATCTATAGTAAAAAATTACTCTGCCAGTTTAGTGTGTCCCCCCCTTCACCCACGAGTGGCCGACACTCAGGCCAGCATCATCTGCTATCCGGCACACCCGCACTATTGAAGCTGACGTGTGTGGGAGAAACTCTAATTGCAAAGACTGAGACATGTTTCTAACATAGCTACATTGGTTGTGAGAAGTAATGCATAAGCTAGTAAAAGGCAAACAAACTAGTGAAGATTAATTCTCTTTACTTTGGTTGCCACATAATTTCTGGCGTAACATACCAGAAATTTCGCATCTGTTATTTATATAGAACACATTTTAATTACAAAACAGCACTAAGTGTTTTTTTTTTTCCGCACAGTTTACATCTCTTTTACTAAGGAATCGGTCCGTCATGTACGTTGTAAATACTTAAAAACTTTGGATTCGAAACTCTTAAACAAAGTTTTGTTTGCTAGTAGTAGTTACGGGCCCACCCAACAGATAGCGCCACGTGTAACGCAAAAAAACGTGTTTTTAGGTTTCCGCTGCAAGAGCCGAGCTCCTGTATCTCTCCCTTCCTCCTTGCTCTATGTTCTAGCGGCCGCGGGGTCAGTTGGCGCCCAACGCGGTGCACCAGAAGGTGTAATAACCGATCGATGGGCCGCTCGGGGAGTGCGTAGAAGGAGGAGGGGAGTGCAGCGTGAGAGAGAGTGTGTGAGAAAGGAGGAGGATGGCCTGTTCCAATTGGCGTGACCATGTGACGTGGCTCACCCCCGGCAATTACAGTCGCCGGCAAGACGTGGCGGGCCCCGCCCACCGCGGGGCCTCGCCTCGGCGCTGCCAACTTAACAGGATTTCCCGATAGTTTTTAAACTGCGTTCATGATCGCTCGAAAACTTGCGACGATCCGGAAAGTTGGCAACGTCCGAAGGGATGCCCGCTTAAGTTGGTGCCAAATTTTTACGTCTTACCACTAATCTGAAGTAACGCTTATGATAAATTTTATTTTATCATCAACTCAGACATAACATTCCCCCTTTTTTTTTCTTCTTCTGTATTTATAGGTACCAATGCAGTACTTACCACCGTTTCGCATTTAAGAAATTTGTAATCACAGTTACAGAGCCAGTTTTTTTTTCTAGTTTATAAGTCTTGACAAAAACTACAGTCGCACGCAGGAGTTTTTCTCTAACCAACACCAGGCGAACCGGCACATCTATTGACAATTCGTGCTCAAGGAATTCTGTAGACAGTGAGTAATATTATTTTGACGGAAACCAGGAAACACTGTAACAAGGGCTTTTTAAAGCGGGGTTCGTGCCCCTCCCTTCCCAGATAAAATTTTGATATTCATGTTAATTCCACTTAATACCAACAAAAAAAATACTTGTTGACACATTTATATAATCGCAATATAAAACTAAAAAACTTTAATGGTTGAACTTAATGTAAGTTTGAAGCAATCCAGAGAAATTTTGAAGCTTTTGCGTGATTTTTGGTTAGTAGGATTTTAAATAGCTAAATATACAATTGCCGAGAACCCAAACGCAATATGAATGGCAAAGTTCATGGGCTAGTGATAAACGACAGGCCTTTGTCTAACCAGTCCAATTAACTTTCCTTGGATATTCCCTGATATCTTCCAGAAATTCAACATTTCTTGACCAATTCAGGTTTTCCATTATTTTATTATGAAGTTGGAGTAGGACAATTCCCCCCCCCCTTTTTTTTTTATCTCAGCCCTCCGAAAATAATGCGCACATAAATATGTACCGTGTGCATTGCCAAACATCAATCTTGCACACAAGTTAGAATTGAAATTGTGGTTCTTTCGTGTTCACTTTATTTTTATCATTTTCGTGCTCCAATCTGAAGTAAACGCCCGATCAATGATTTCGTAAATTCATTATTCACTTGTATTGCCACGAGCTATTATTGTGTCAGCGTGCTTATTAGCGGTATCAAATAACTGAGGGAACCCGAATCCTGTACGGAATTTTTCGAATAGGTAAATGGCTTCCGATAAAATGACAGTTGTTTCGACAATCCAAATAAATAAAATCCAAATAAATAAAATATATAATTAAACACTTCAGTTACGTAGCGTATTGATAACCTAAACTCGTGTCGGATTATTTTCCGAGTGAGATAATTGCGAAAATCGAAAAAAAAAAAAAAAAGGGGGGGGGGGAGGGAACTCACTCACCCTATTCGTAGCAAGTAGCGTATGTTGAAATTTCAAGCGCAAGGGGTGAATTAAAAATTAATATGTTTAATGCTTAGCTTTAGGCCTTGTTTATAAATGACGCAAGAACGCAAGACGCGATGTGTTCAGCAACCACATTATAAAGTCCCAGTTTATAAACTATGCAAGGCGCAATAACGCGTATCAAATAGTGTTCAAATTAAAACTTCTCGATTTTTTTTTTTTTTGGCGTACGTTTCCGACGACATATTTGAATAAAAGTGTTCTGAAAACTTTTATAGACGCTGACGTCATGTATTTTTTTAATTTTATTATTATATACGTCATGTTTGCACTTGTTAAACTTTGACACAGTGAAAGAAAATACATTATTTAATCAAATTATTGACAATTCTTTTGTTTTCATTATAAATATAAATTATCAAAATAAGTGGAAATTCGTTTCTACTGTTTTACAATTGTGCTTTATAAACGACTGTGATTTTCTTGAGTTGGTTGCGTGTTGCGTTGTTGCGTTGTTGCGTTGTTGCGTTGTTGCGTCGTTACGATCTTTGTATAGTTTATAAACCCGGCCTTATGGGAGTAAATTGTATAGTTTATAAACCCATCCTTATGGGAGTAAACAATGTTATTATCATGGTAAATTTCACTAGCGGCACAGTACAGAACCTACCTCCCTGCACCGTGCCAATGTTAATGGTCATGGCATTCTAATTGACAAAATTCTAGAATTTGTACGGAAATGTTGGTTGTACTGAACAGAAAACATTCGAATCATTGTGTCAGCATGGAACATGGAAGAAATTTAAAACGGAACTTTTTTAAAAATAGTTTTTAGTAACTCGCTTTCTTGTCTGTCTGTCTGTTCGGTACGAATTTTGCTAACGATTGTCAACTGACTTCCCGATAAGCTAGAGACTTGAAATTTGAACGTAGCTCAGAACTGGAAGACAATTCAATATTAATATTAACTCTTTCTTTTCACTGTTTTTTTGACTTGACAACGTCTAATAAATCGATGAACGCTGGCTGCACGCACGAAAAATTGTCCCACTACGGATGTCCCACTAGGGATGTCCCACTACTAATGTGTCCTGTTTGCTCACTGTACGCATGCGTGGTGGCATCTCTCTTCATGCTCATTGTACGCATGCGTGGCATCTCTCTTCCACTCGATTGGAACAACCATCGATTTGACTTTTCAATCATATTTTCGTCGTTTGAATTATTAATATTATGTAATTTAACGATCGTCAACCGATTTTCAGCACAATCGGTACGGTTATTTAAAAGTAATATTGAATATTCAAATACGTTTTGAACCAACAATGGTGTTTTACAGTTACACATAATAATTCAAATTACACCCGGGATCTTTTGCACAATGTTTTAAAAAATATTGTAACACATTATAAATATGTTTGGTGTATTTGGGATGCGTATTTGTTATAAAATCGTTTTATAAAAATGAAATAATATTATTCCCCTACCCTGAACAAAATTTTATATATCAAGTACTTAATCTGTACTAAAAATAAAAAAAATAATTTAAAATTTTCACATACACGAAACTACAAAGCAGAAAATAATAATTAAATAAAAGTTTTTAAAACTGAACAAAAAAGTACAACATAATTTATCTAAGCCCCGTAAAGATTTACGACTCCATACAGATTCCTAACCCCATATGGAGCAGTTGGAGCAATTGGGAAGGGCAAAAGGGGAGGATGGAGAGAGAGGATGGAGAGAGAGGAGGGAGATGGAGGAGGGAGATGGAGGAGGGAGATGGAGGAGGGAGATGGAGGAGGGATATGGAGGAGGGAGATGGAGGAGGGAGAGGAAGGAGGTAGAAGGAGGGAGAGAGAGAGTAGAGGGCGGAGAGAGATTAGAGGGTGGAGATGGTGTAGAGGGAGAGGGTGGAGAGAGTGTAGAGGGAGTAAAGGGTGGAGGAGGAGACGGTAGAGAGGGAGTAGAGGGTGGAGAGGGAGTAGAGGGTGGAGAGGGAGTAGAGGGTGGAGAGGGAGTAGAGGGTGGAGAGGGAGTAGAGGGTGGAGAGGGAGTAGAGGGAGTAGAGGGAGTAGAGGGTGGTGGAGGAGAGGGTGGAGAGGGAGGAGAGGGTGGAGTAGAGGGGAGAGGAGAGGAGGGAGGAGAGGGTGGAGTAGAGGGGAGAGGAGAGGAGGGAGGAGAGGGAGTAGAGGAGGGAGGAGAGGGAGTAGAGGATGGAGGAGGAGAGGGTGGAGACGGTGTAGAGAGGGTGGAGAGGTGGCTCACCTGGGGGCGGGCTGCCCTGCGAGGACCCCGTGCCGGCGCCGCGGCGGCCCGGGCTGCAGCTCTCCGGGTCGGAGGAGTCCAGGTCGGAGGGCGAGCGCCGCCGGGCCGCGAAGTGGTGCAGGTTGAGGCCCTGCGTGTCGCGGCTGTCCACCTTGTCGTAGCCGTACCAGCCCAGCAGCTCGTTCATGGCCGTCTCCGCGTACTCCTGCGACCACAGTACAGCTCACACTTCTAACACTCGCATCCCATGACACGTGGATGTAACAAGTAAGGAAGCTTGGCGTGTACAATCTTTGCCACGTTAATATTTGATGTCGAAATGAGAACATCTCCTTCTCCTATCTGCACAGCAAAATATTTTTTGGTCGTAATGAAGCTTAACGCTAATTTCTCACAGACGTATTGGCCATTCCAAAGATTATGGTCCATGCTGTGAAACCATTTATATGTTTGTACATGTTATTTGCTCAAATTTCCTGATCAAAATTTGAGATTAATAGTATCAAAAAATTTCCAACACGAAATTTTTGCATTCAACATGACATTGAATAAATGTAACAATTAATTTATTGGGCCTACAGTATGCGTATTCTTTAAGTTGGAATTAGGATAGCAAGAAGGTTTTACAGGATAGTTTTATTTTTTTATTACCTTCGGGCTGTGTATGTATTGAGATGTTCAAGAAAGCAAAATATATACGGACGAATCACCCTGATCCGTCATATTTTCGAGATTTCTGTCCGTAAACAAGTATACAGTTCGTACTTATCTTCTCTTTTTATTTAAATTTTGCAATTTCATTATTTTATAATTTAAGCCACACTCATTTCATTTACACTTTGTGTTTGAGTATGTACTTTTAGAGTTTAAGCCAAGAAATAATTGTTACTACTATGAGAAAATATTTTACTACAAATTTTATGTTCGTTTAACCCTGCTCCATTCTTTAAATATATATTTTTTTAATTTTATAACTTTTAAAAGTGTACATATTGCGCATGTTCTACCCTGTTTATGTCAGATGATAGGAGTTGATGTGCTGCAAGTACTTCCGTTCACGCATGCGCGCGAGCAGCCGGAAGCTAATATTTAACTCCCAAAAACACCCTTAAAACAATTGTAACGTTACAAAAAAATTTTGGTAACTCGTTGTCAAGACTTTTTTTTTTTTTGTAAAAGTACAAGAAAAATGCTGCATACAAAATAGAAAGAAAACACTGTGTATCTATCCACCAGGGGTTTTGTATGTTTTCACCCAGGAACTGGAAGAGTAAAAAAAAAAAGTTATTCTAAACTAACATTTCAACCTAATACCGGTTTAGCTTACCACAATACTGTAAGATCTGCAGGAAATGTTTTGCAATGACTCAATTCACAGGGAAGTCGTTCCCAGACTGCATATTCCCTCCTGGGAGATAGTCTCTTAATCCAATTTTAATAAGCAGTCAGTGGGGGGCAACTTTCCGAGTTAATTGACCATGGTATCAGCGCTGACAGATATTCTATTAATACAAAAATTATTTTTTTTAATACTCCTGTTAAATTTATTTTGTAATTGTACAAAAGACACGGGTTTGCAATAAATGGTTTTGTAAAATTACAAACATTTTCACAGTTAATACCGGAAAGCTATTAGGGGTTTCTGTTTATAACTTATTGGAGGTACTGGGGCAACAATTATCAGGGAGCAGTTACCTACTGAGGACTGCAATGTCGACCGAAACGTCGGTGAATTATTCGCCAAGGACATGGCTACAACCCAGAAGCCAAGCTACTTAGCTTTTTTTGACGTGACAACGTCTAATAAATCGATGAACGCCGGCTGCACGCACGAAAAAGTGTCCCGCTATGCACATTGTCCCGTTACGCTCATTACACGCTTGCGCCGCATCTATCTCTCTTCCACTCGATTGGAACAACCATCGATTTGACTTTTTCGAGGCACATTAAACTTGAAACACTCCCATTAGTTTACTACATTTCCTATCATCGTCCTATCCTTAACAGAATAACACAGATTGGAAGAAGTTAAATAGCAAACATGTATAAAAGTTATAGTTAAAATAATCTCTTCGTTAAAGTAAGAAACATATTTGAATTAATGAGTGCAAATAAAAGTAAATTTATCAATTAAATTGTAGATTTCATTTCACTCCTTCTTTGTATACATACAAAATAGTGATAACTCAATAAAAATGATTCAATTTTATTCATAAAAGTATGCAATCATTTCATCAATGTTTTGTTATGACGTTGTCACGTTAAACTATCGTCCGTAAACCTACTTTACAGACAACCATTTTTTTATTTTTCATTGTCTATTCTCGCAGTACATGACACAGGGGATACCGTAGCACACAGGATTACGATACATGATGGAAGTACACGTGACAGCATGGGGAAAAGTATACCGAAATGCCCCCAGGTGGTTGGGATCAGGGGCGACAGACGCGCGTGGGAACGGGGTCGCTGTCGCGGTGACGGGCGGAGACTTGCGGGGGTCACGCGGCGCGGCTGTTCCGCAGCCAGCGGGATAATCCAACACCCGGTCATCTTCGCCTCCCCCCCCCCCCCCCAGGTGGCGGGGCAGGGAGGGGGGCAGGGAGGGGGCCGCGACCTCTTCCAACCGTCGGCCCCGGCAATAATCACCGATTATCTCCACCACCTCCTCTGCCCGCGCAGATCCTGCCCCGGGCGCCGTTTTGACGAAGAAGGGGGAAAGGGAGGAGAAAAATATAAACCGACAGGACGTCTCTCAAGTGCTCGCCAGAGGGAACCACACATAACTTAGAAACACACAACTTAGAACAGTCATAACTTAGAAACCTCGAAAAAAAAAAATACACGTAACTTAGAACTGTCATAATTTAGAACGATCATAACTTAGAAACACACAACTTAGAAACACACAACGTAGAAACACACAACTTAGAAACGTCATAACTTAGAAAATTCTATCTTGTGTGTTTCTAAGTTGTGACAGCACCCCCTCGCCAGAGACGTGTTAACGCCTAACCTCGGTATTGAGCGGGTAATGACCACTCAGAATAGACAAAAAATAATAAGAAAATAATTTTTATATGTATATAATTATTTTAACATTTGTCAAAGACTGAAATAATTCAAAAACCATTATATAGTTATAAAGCTATGGGACAATTGCATAGCAGCAGTAATGCAAACAGACTGCAAAGACTATTATTTTAACTTTAATTTCATATAGTTTGTCTATGCAATTTCATTTTATTTTCTCATTGTTCGTGTTAACTGTTTTAATGTTACAATTTTGTTTGGTCAGCTACCTGGGTGCTGCGTCGACTACTGCACACACTCCTACACTCTCGCAGTCTTATTGCGTAATAAACCCTCTCATCTTAAGTTCCCATACACTTTCTTTAATAGCTGTTTTTTATGTATGGTGCCTACAACTTATGGCTTGACAGCTATCGGTGGGCATGTTACGACTTGAAATAAATAAATAACACGTTGGTGAGTTTTTTTTTACAAGTAAAACACATCTTACGCACCAGGGCATTTACTAATCCATAACCAAAATGATCATCAATGCCAGCCTGAGCCCTAAGGAATAGTTTTGATTTTCAAGTTGATTAAGCATCAGGAAATTGAGCGTATCAAAACATCAGTTGTGCAAACTGAATGGTAGTTGAGAAGCATTGTACATTTATAAAACTTAAAAAAAAAAAAAAAAAAAAAACATACTCTCTCTATTCAGTAAACCATGCAGCAACAATGATCTCTGTAATTGCGGAGTCGAGGGCGATGCTGTCGTAAACACTGCGATGTGTCACCAGCTAGAAAACTCCAGCGACTCGATCGCAGCTGGAGACTACGTAAATGTGCCGGACAGAATAATACCCGGTTTGTAGAGCTCCGACTGCAGTTAAAGAGAACTGCTCTGGTTTCCTAAATTTGTGTGTTGTCGACGCGGCCAAAAGAGGCTCCAAAAAAAAAAAACATCGCTAAAGGTATTTTTTTTTTAAATTTCCTTTAATTTAAATATTGTTTTGCTATAACCATGTCACAAATGTATATATATCAACTAAATTAGGTAAAAGAGCACTGAGTGCTGGAATGCCATGTTACAATGTCAAGATCTGTAACGTGTAAAAAGTGTGTCAATAAAAACCAACTGAATTGACGCGGAGGCTGCCCGGCAGGAGAAAGCAGTGGGGGGGGGGGGGGGGAACTGCGAAGGTGGGAAGCTAGGACGGGCGGGCGGGAACTTCCTGCGTCTCGGGGCAGGCCGACGCGACGGGGCTATATTTAGCGCGCGGGCCTCCCCCCCCCCCCCCCCCACAACTCGTGGCTGAAGGACGCCCTTTGTGCCGCCGGGACGCGCGTGGCCTGGCGTCCCTCTCCTCGACCTTCGCCCCCGAAACCCCCTTACCATTCCGCCAGACTTCCGCAAGACGTCACCCATCATCGGGACAATCAGCCGGTACATAATGACCTGCATCATTTATTTGCTCGTTCGTCATCGACTTAAAATGGTGGCGAATTCAAGGCGATACGCCTTTTCTTACATCCAAACACGCTTTCTGCTATTGCACCGTGCATTGAAATTTTTACAAAAGCAAGGCATAACATGAATGTGATAGATTATATAATCCAGGGGCGCAACAACTAAATTTCCAAAGGGGAAACAATATACCTTATTATAAAGAATCATCGATCCCCCCTATTGAAGTGGGGGGTCCGGGGGTCCTCCCCCGGGAAAATTTGTATTTCAAGGTGGAAAATTGTGCTATTTAAACAGTTTTATTATCTAAAAATTGATTACACAGCACTTTCTTTGCCCCCGTTTGCCCCCACTTCAAATTTTCAGAAGGGGGGGGGGGGGCAAAATACCCTTGCCCCCCCCCTGTTGTTGCGCCCCTGATACAATCCATGCTATTCTACTAACATTATAAATGCGAAAGTATGTTTTTTTTCTTTTTTGCTTGTCCTTTCACGCAGTAAGAACAGCAACGGATCGACATGATTTTTTTTCCTTGCATACGGATAGATAGTTTATGGGCCGGAGAGTGACATAAGCTACTTTTAACCCCGGGAAAAAAATGCTCGGTTCCTGTGGATGTATCTGGAGCGTTGTATCCATGGTAACGCGGAATTTTTGCATTGTTGATACCTTCCGCGTCTCCATGGCAACGACCATGCTGCATCGGTTGCTTGCAATTCCGGTTTGGGTTTCGTCGACTATTTAATATTTCTACTCAATCTTGACTTTCTTTGTTTTGTTACTGTGTGTTGTGTTAAAGAACTGCAAACGCAAATCAAGTCTTTCAAGGGCGAAGGTCACACTGGCTACATGGAATTTGGAGAAAATCATATCTCAAAGCAGGATTTCGATACTACAAAATGAAAACTCGCTATAGCGTTGGTGATGGTCTCTTCACCTCCTGGCGACGCCTGTTGTAATGTTTCTTTTTTTTTTCTCTTTTTTTCGAGGCCAGGCAGTGGCGTACCTATGATGAGGGGCACGTGTAATGGTGTAATGAGCTGAGTTTTCTGCCTGTAGACTTGCAGACTGCCGTAGAGAACCACGGCTAGTACGTAATACGATGGAAAGCAGAATTAAGATTTTACTAGACGTTCAAAAATACGAGGTAACCATTACAAAATTTTAACCAAAACGGCTAATTTACAGGTAACTAAAAATCCAGCACACGCTTGCTGGAAAGTATTTAACAATTTAAAAAATCTGACGTTGCCAAAACAAGATAATAATTCAATGGTATTACGTTAAAACCAGTCGCATATTCCCAGAGAAGATTCAAGCGGTAGGTAAGTGGCAAAGTGATCGTGGTTGAGAGAGGTATTTCCAAATATGTTTTATTCAGCCTGTGTCTGAAATCAGCTAGGTTTTTGAATGCCTTGTCACGGTTCGTTCCAGAGCCTGCTTACTCGTGGCTGTCAAAAAATCCTGACAAACATTTGGATGAATGCCAACAATGTGATACCGGCTGCAGTGGTTTGCAAGCAAGGATAAATGTGTGCATATTACGTCTATGAGTGAGTTCGGACCATTTTTAGCTGCTGGTAGTATTTGGGCTGGATGATCTTGGAATTCAAGGTTAAAAAATAAATCTTAAAAAATTTTTATATGTATATATACACAATTGAAATAGGTCAAACATTTTTGAAACCAAGAATTTGTCTTTCGGTTCGTTTCTTTCTCCCTTAAAGCATCTTCAAAAACAGACATGTTGACGGTTAGTGGGCGAATCGGTCTCTCCGTCGTTTTACATGGCTCGTGATCAAAATAACAAGATTCAAGATATTGTATTTCATTGGTGGTGTACCATAATATTGGTTGGGCAATGCCAGGATTATAGTACCAATGGGAAGGGCAAGCCGGGTAATCGCCAGGCTCCGTTTGAATTTTTTTTTTGTTAATTTGTTTGTTTAGTGTTCTGTTAAAACAACGGACATTTAAGGACAAAAGAAAAAAAATATATTATTTATTATCTTGTAACTTAATGTGCTGATTAATACCTACATGAATTCAAGATTTCGTATTAGAAAAAAACTTAGAAATATTTTACTACCACGAGTAATTATGTGTTTGTACCGGAAATTTGATCTTAATATGACGACTCCAGGATGATTCATGAGGAAAGAATATCAAAATATCCTAAGATAAGTTAGCAGAACCATCGTCGTAATTAAAAGTTGCAGGTTGTCTTGAAAAAAATGTTCGAAAGAGTAAATAAATAGCCCAGGGCCCAGCAAATGCCTGGGACCACTGCTGACCCAACGGTGCCGGAAAATGTATCCCTGCATGGCAACACAAACACTATTCGAGCGAGGAACTGCAGGGGCCGTGAGAACTGGCATGTGCGAGCCGACGATAGTGTTGGCGATTACCACGTGGTTGCCAGCACCGCGACTCTCTCTCTCTCTCTCTCTCTCTCTCACACGCACACACACACACACACACACACACACACACACACACACACACACACACACACACACACACACACACACACACACACACACACACACACACACACACACACACACACACACACACACACACACACACACACACACACACACACACACACACACACACACACACACACACACACACACACACACACACACACACTTGGGACTTACCTTCCTTCGCTCTCTATCTCCATACGGCTTTTGCGCAATTTGAACTGAACGAAATCAAGCGAAGAAAGTTTGGGGCGCATTTGGAGGCAATTTCAGAAATGGCGGTCGAAGAGAGGGTACCAATTATACAATTACAATCTCAACTTACAGTGAGAAAAAAAATATTACTCTCCGAAAATATGGTGACCTTACCATGCATGACATTTGATTTTTGCAAGAATTGTTTCTGGATCCGCCGCTGTACTCGTTCCGTAATATCAGTTTTATCGAACCTCCCTGTTACGGATTCAGTAATTTTTTTTTTTCACTTTACAATATTGGATAAATTCATCGCTGCTGTAGCGAAGCAATCCGAGCGACGGACGGTTACGCCCCCGTGGACATCGTAAACACGACTCCCTGCCCGAGGGGAAACGCTACCTCGTAAACGTAGGAACGCGACCCCTGAGCGCCTGACGGCGCGGAACTGCGGAACACGCCCGCCATCACGAGAGTCGCGCACGCGATGCTCTGACGTACCGTCCGGTCTCCGATGACGAGTCTTCCTCCTTCCCCCCACCCCCCTGGCTCTTCAATCAATCACGGAACAGAGGGGGAGATGTAGAAGCAGAGAGAAAGAGAGAGAGAGAGCGGGGAAACCCGAGCCGCGCACACAAGAGAGAATGCCCCGGCCGTATCGTGTCGCGCACGGGTAGTTAGCGAGTTTCGCTTGCCTTGTAAGCGATACGCCCGGCGGAGTCGTGAAGTCCTCCTACTATACCCCCCTCACCTCCTCCCCTCAACAACACAGCTCTCTTCGTGCACCTCCGCCGGATCAATCCATTAGCGGTGTTCGGGCTGATTTATTAGCCGTAACCCGACACCGGCGGCGGAGCTTTGCCGACCGGCCGCCAGGCTGCGTCGCTGCCGCTGCCCCCGGCCTCTTCGGACCCACCGTCTCGCAGCAGCGCTGCCAACCCCCGCCAACGTGTCGCCGCGTCCGTCCGTCGGGACAAAAAAAAACACCTTCGCTCGAGATCCTCGGGAATCCTCCTCACAGAAAAAGACGGAGAGAGAAAATAAAAAAAAACAACACAGGAATGTTAATAATTAAGTTTGAGCGGTCAGATCACTCACCCAAAGGACATGAGTTCAAATCCCGTCAGGCGAACAATCAAAACACGTCGATCCGACGGGTTGATTCGCCCGTTCGTTCCGTCAATGGTTAACTCCCACCTCATCACCACTCGCCGTCCGCGAAGGACTACGCTGTCGATGTCCTGAACTCATCAAATCGTTGCTACGTTTACGCGGTTGTAATTTGGTTTCAAAATTATAATTTAGCAGCCTACATTACACAGTTAAAAATATAACTCTTAACCCAGGTTATTGTTATATTAACGGTCTTGGAAGGTTGTGAGTACGTACTTTTGCTTCATTTCTCCCGTATAGTTTGTTTCAAAAATCGCGGCACACAACTTAGAGTGTGACATAACACAACTGGACAAGCACAAGCCACCATACTCGTCGAAACTCAGCCTGTGAAGTGTCAGGGTCACATGAAGTCATTTTAGGAAATTTTAAATTTTTAGATTTTCGCGATTTTTTTGTTGAGAAATTTTACCTGTAAATGGGAATTTGCGTAATTTTGGCGAATTTAGAGACAATTTTGGCAAATTAAGTGTCAATTTTGAAGGGCAATGTCAAAGGTCAAGTTCTTTCAATATGGCAGCCGTGACGTGACGTCACAATCTAAGATGGCGGTCTGCTCCCGGCTCCTGACCCATCGGATGAACTGTGATATAAGTACTACTGAAGTTTTTGAATGAAACATTTTACTTAAATTCTTCCGTGTTCTGTCACTGCGTCTCTTTCTGTCTGGTTTCTCGTCATTTTATAGCGCACCACGTACCGCCCGGTTGATTTCCGGACATACTCTGTATGGTGATTTTTGCTTGCCTGTGCGTGTTTATCGCCCCTTAAGAGCATGTGTGACGAATTTTCAAACTCCTTATATTTTTGGTTCTAAGTGCAGCAGAAGTGCGCTGTTAAAAAAATTTCACCTCAATTTTACGAAGCTCTTCTTTTATATTTATAGTTATCTTCGTAAATTAACGGGTAATGATTTCACTTACATTTGAGCACGAATCCACAAGAGTAAAATCTCGGTATACCACAATAACACTGAAAAAAAAACCCGGTTAAGACAACAGCAAGAACAATGCTTCTTCCTCACACTTACCCGTTCACCCTGTTCACAGCAGAGCACGGAACTGGGGAAGTTGGAATACGGCTTAGATCTTACGAAGATTCAGCTATCTGAAATTACGAAGAACGCTTAGTTTATTTCAGGTTATTTCTTCTTTGGGAAGTCCGTAAATTTACTGCAAGTGATCTACACTTGTCCGCCAGAAGATGCTTCCCTAGGGCCGCGAAAACAATAGGTATACGGTTACCCAATTCAAATACGTTCTCGCTGACATGCACACTTGGAATCAACTTTTGAAAAAGTTCTCGTCCCCAACTGCATTTCACTTGAACGAGCTTGACTGCCACCTAGCCTCTTCAACCTGACGGGCAATAAATTATATATATATTTAACGTCTTAACGACTGAAATGAAACAATTAGTAATTATGTTAAGCTGGGAGAGGGTAAGAGGAACCGTAACCATATTTTTTAAATGTATAATATTGAAATTTTGACTTCAAGGCAGAAATCACACATTTAAAGATTTAAAAAGTCCATAACATAATATATATTTACGGTATTACTAAAGTTATAGTAATACCCTAAATTTGAAGTAGCTTGGTTTCTGGCTTGTAGCCGTGTCCTTGGCGAATAATTCACCGACGTTTCGGCCGACATTGCAGTCGCCATCATCAAGGAGCAGTTACCTACTGCGAACATTATTACCCAAAATTTGTTTGAATAATAAAGGCCAATGACTTAATACGAGAAAAAAAAAAACACTATTTGTAGAGGCCAGTCACTTTTAACTTCAGGCATTCGATTAAAATTTATACAAATTCTTTAACGAATCCCAATTTTAAAACTTACACGACGGACATTTATTACGGCCTGAAAACTGTTGAAACAAGATGGCGTCTTTCGGGTTCTATCTCTCTGTATCTCCCTCTCTCTCTCTCTCTCTCAAAGTGTTCATATCAGGCAGGATGTGTCAATTCAGTGCGGAGAGTGAGTGTGGCTGGAAGCCAGTTCCAACTTGGCGAACATTCCACGCGTGAGATATGGTATTCCTGTTGCTGGGATCGCATTATTGACACGGGAGTGTTCGATAACGTATCAGTTGACTTTTAGTCCAATAGATAAAGAACGATTGCTTTTGAGACGTAGCCTCTCAGGCTTGGGCGCGCTGAAAAGCGCTACAATTTGCTCCGGACCGCGAACGCCTTGATTCCTGGCTGACGCAGGAACCACAATAGTGCGACAGACGCGACGCGAAAGACTCGACAGCAAAACCTGGCATTTATTGTGAACATGTTGCTTCTTAACCGCGCGATTAAAAAAAAAAATGTATCTCCCCATTACAATGCTCTGCCTGTTCGGCAGCCATCGATGTTTGCATGTTGGTTTCAACTTATACTAGCCGTTATTTATTCCAAAAGTAGTATTTCCACGTATTCAGGAGAGAGAGAAAAAACGTTTACGCGAATTCATTCAAGAATCTGCGAACAACCGCTGTGTTTATTCGTGAATTCGATTCATGTTTCAAAGTGCGATGTTGTTGATATTCTTATTCCTCTGGGTTGTCCACGTCATCTTATTCTATTTTCGATGCGTTATCATTGGGTCGAGACGATGTAGACGGCTGCAGCTAGAGGCGTCTTTTTGCGTTGTGCGTCACCACTTTGAGCTGATTTCGTGCCCTTTCCTTTGCTTCTTTCATTCTTAATCGATAGGAGCCGACATCTCTCTGCATCGGGAAGTCTAGGTGGCCGGTTAAAAATGGGTGTCACTAGTTGCTTCTTCGATTTCTTCACTTTTGATTTGGGCACTATTCCTTTATGCTTGCGTAAAACTATATTGTGCACGAAATATTGAAGTGTATTTATTATTTCACAAATCCTAGTTTACATGCTAACGTAAAGAATGAAAGTTGTTTGGATCAAATCGACCAAGTACGTCTCACTATCAGCTCGCTTGCGACTGAACTCTGGCCGCTCCAACTACGCGTTTTGGCGTTCTCTGTCGCGTGAGAAGGGGTGGAGGGGGGAGCGTTACAGCCAGCGTTTCCCGTCGCCGTCAGAGCGGGCTTTGCGACGGCGTAGATACTACTATCCCCGAGTGTAGTATAGTTCGGCCGTAGTGGGCGTTTCAAAGTATCCTAGTTTCGTGTCGCCAAGACGTTCATCGAACTCGCGTCAAATTTTTCTCACGTGGAAGTATGTCGCTGCGGCGAATTTTGTGGCGCTGACGTTAACAGATGTGTCGAACGTGACTGAATGAAAAAAAAAAAATTATTCGCGTCGCGTCTATCGCGGAGCACCCGTCGCGTTGTTGCGATTCCTGGTCTGACGTGCGGTCGCCACTGGAACTTGGTCCTGCATAATGGACTGTCGCCTCGCTGATTGGTCGTTGCCCAGTTCCTGGTGCGTGCTACGGGAATGTACAGTCGCGCACAAGCACGGCACGCGTTTGCAACACCTCGCCGGTCGCCGCCGCTGCTGTTTCCGGCGAGGGACGACGAATGGGAAGTACTTACTGTCTATCCCCTTATTTTCATGTTCTCGTCGGGTCAACCGGCCGTCTGACCCCATTCAATTGCCTTCGAAGAGGGCAGAGGTGGCTTCAACCCCCTCCCCCCCCCCCCAAACACACACACATAAATAGCTAGTTTCCATCCCCCCTGATCAACTAGTGGTCGAAGGTCCCCAGGAAACGCTCAACTCCCCCCAAAGAAAATGCTGTTCGGAAGGGGAGGGCTGTAATTCTTCATCATCGGAACACAAGGTGGGCCTACCAGAGCTCGCTAAGGAGCTGGTTTGACACACACGATGTCCCGCGAAACCACCACGAGTGTAATTTACGCCCACACGTAAGAGCACGTTTTCAGCTGAACTCTTGAGGAACGGAACAGCCACTGCGTCTTATGAACGATACATTTCAGACTTCAAGCAAAGCCTGCAGCACACTTTAATCAGACTGTGGGCTAGACCTCACAGTCACAGACGTTATTTTTTCTATAGAGTTTCTGCTCATTGGTACGGTTCGTTTTCTTGCCAGGTTATTAATCAAAACACATTCGATAGCTTTATCTGATTAATTAGTTTCATGGTATTTTGTTTAACACGACGCGTATTTTGCGAATGATTCGTAGTTTTAGCCTACGAACTTGTGTTTTTCAAGAGCGTTCAAAAAAAACTATCGTTCCATTAAAAAAGTAACACAGACAACCGACCGTTTGAAATGTAAAATGCTAAAAAAAATATTCCTTATTTTTTATTTCATTATATTTCTGTGTAATATAGTTTTTAAACGGTGCAATATTTTAGTTATTTCACATTTAATCTATGAAATTACCATATAATAAAATAATTGCAGCAAATACGAACAAGTAAGATGAACAAGTAAGATACAAAAATATTAACAAGTAAGATACAAAAATATTAACAAGTAAGATACAAAAATATTAACAAGTAAGATAAAAAAATATTAACAAGTAAGATACAAAAATATTAAGCTAACACAATCAGGCAGTTAAAAATGAAAGTGTGTATGCTTAATTGAACCAAAATATATAGGCTGTCTCACGGACCACTTCTGGTGGACTGTGCGCTGAAAATGTCACCTCGTCTATCACGGGTTAACATGAGCACCAAATCAATAACAACATCGATGCGATTATATTTGCAAATTTTACATGTTCGTACATGCAGAATTGCACGAAAAATTTGAAACAGATAAGTATGAAGCCAGGAAGTCGGGCAGTCCAGCTATCCGAGCCGACCAATTAGAGCCAGCCGATAAAATGTTCAGCTCAGTAGCATAAAACAGCAGGTATGTCCGAGGAGCCACAGCCGACCGCCATCTTGGATTTGTAACTTCACGGCCGCCATACAGTAAATTTTTAATACGTTCCGTGTCAAAATGCTGCTCTGCGGTCTATTAAGATGGGGAAAAGTTTAAATATCACTGGTAAACAAACGCACATGTATAGAAATTCATAAAAAATTTGATTTTTTGACAGTTCTGTAGTCAAAATCGCCAGTAGGTTTAGCGTCGCGCGCCTCCGAACAAGGCGATCCGGGTTCGATTCCCGGCGGGGTTTTGTCGCGTGTAGTAGACATGGCGGACGTTGCCGTGTGACGATGGATTTTCTTGGGGAAACTATTTCCCCTACCCACTCCTTCCCAAATGCTCTGTTAGCATCTCGCAACGTGCCATCTGCTCGAACGACTCCAATGACGACGCCCAGCACCTGGTCCAGGGCGGAGTGTCCTGTCTGGCGAGCCGCGACTGTACCCAGAGGGGCGGCGTGCTCCCGGACGCGACTGTACCCGGGCGACAGCGACACCCGCCCCGGGTCGGATTGCAGCCTGATGGAGTAGGAGTCTCGGGTTACCTCGCCGACTGCCTTCTCTCCCCCCCTCCCCACCTCCTCGCTCTCTTTTATTCAAGTGACAGCTACATAAACAACCCGCCTCGCGGCGCCGTGCAGTTTTCAGGGACGACCGCGTCCACCGCCTTCCGTCGCCCGCGCGAGGCGTCGACCAACCCCACTACCACCACTACCACCATTTACATCACGACCTCTACCACTAACACCACTACTACTACCCAACACTACTACTACCACCACCACGACTACCATCATTTACATCTCGACCTCTACCAAGAACACCACTAACACCACCACTACTTCCCAACACTACTACTACCACCACCACCACTACCACTAACATCAACATCACTTATCACCAACAACACTATAGTACTACCACATCTACTTACACCAACCACACTACTACATCTCGACTTCCACCACGAACACCACTACCACCACTACCACCATTTACATCTCGACCTCTACCACGAACACCACTAACACCACCACTACTTCCCAACACTACTACTACTAACACAAACATCAACATCACTATCACCAACAACACTATAGTACTACCACGTCTACTTCCACCAACCTCACTACTGCCGCCATTTACATCTGGACCTCCACCACGAACACCACTACTACTACCCAACACTACTACTACCACTACTACTACCACAAACATCAACATTATCAACACCATTGTCACCAACAACACTATAGTACTACCACAACTACCATCAACATCAACACCACTACTATCACTAACAACGCTCTACTACTATCACAACTACTGCCACCTACACCACTACTACCAACACCATTACTACCACCAAAACCCATGTCATCAATACCGCCACTACTATTACCAACATCCACACCACCACCCAATGGTAGAGACAACATTACTTCGCAGATTCTTTTCGCATCAGGCTAGACTGAACTGTCCTATGGACAAACAGACCTGCTAAGTGTGCTCATTGTCTGATTACTAAGCGAAAGTCTGTTCGTTGTTGTTATTATTTTGTTAATTACCTAGTCAAAACATTTATCCTTGCTTATCACTGGCGCAGAGTCGTCCAAAGGGTAAGTCAAGAGAACAGCGGCATAGTCATTCAAGTGGAGACCCTATATTTGCTTCTAGTATACTTTGATATATACTGGAATCGCGAAATTTTAGTGCCTCTATTCACTGACTACTGACAGAAATCAGCAGGGGTTGGAAAAATTCGCAGGTTCAGTGACCAGGATGTACACCAGAGATCTCTGCATATTGAGGCAAAGGTACCATTCACATTGGCTGATGGCTCAACAGATGTCTGAATTTGGTTGTCCGCGGTACAATTCTTAGTTTTGTTGAAGGGGGGGGGGGGGGATGAAATCAATTATTGCCTTGTCTCTAGTAATTGGCAAGATCACCGAGTCTCCCTCCTCCCCCCTTGATAGAGGTCTAATAGCGTTAGGGGCAACAGTAGCTCAGCTCACACAACATATAATGAGGCTTTTTTTGAAGGAGCTTCTTCAAAGAACATCCAGATCTTGAAAGTTGAATATTCTCGAAATATTAACAAAACAAACCCATATCCATGTAGCAACAGACAATAGGCTAGCTGATCATAGAGTTAGAATCAACCATGGTCGTAAATCCCGGGGGGGGGGGGTCCTCTGGCTCCCTTCATGAAATTAAGACGCCCCTGGGGGCCTGCCTACACTTGCAAAATATTAACTGTGAAACGGGTTTGATATCGAAACTATGTCTTATGGAAAACTTTCTGCATATTTTAAAGTTTTCTGATTATTGCATGCATGTAAACCTTTTTCTGAATCCTACAGATTTGAGCCCGTGGTTTCTTGGCATCTGTCTTGTGCCACACCCAGCCCCTTTCGTGCTCACTGACTGAAAACACAAACATCTGAATCTCATTATCCTTTGGACCTGTTTGCATGTGATACGGTCACTTCCTTGCTCCCTGTTTATTACTGGTCCAAGGTCCTCTAGAGCGTTTAAATATTATTGAGTGTGGAACAACCATCTAATTTAAGCAGAGGTATGTACGTGTTTCAAGTCTACTTCACAAAAAAAAATCCTGATAAATCCTTAGATACATACACGCAAAATTTGCTTTAGTATTCGAAGTTCTCATAGAATGTGTTCCCCGAAATATTTGAATGACTTTCTCATTGGATCACGGACAGTTTGGCAACTGTCGAGAAGAAATTAATATCGACATTACAATATTCATACGTCCCGATCATACGCAATCTGTACAGAAAGTAGCAGCCAATGAGCGGATGCCACACAGACTGATAAATGTGCAAGTGAGTGTCGTTGAGCCGAGTAGCAGAAATAAACGTCGATTTCGCAGGTATTCAATTCAATTACAAGTAGAAGTTAAACAAAAATAAATTAAATCGCCTTCACCGACAATAACCAACCAAATTCCGTACAATGTTGTAGCAATAAATACGTTTTTCGCGTTGCGGCCTGCGGCAGAAAATGCTCGGTTGTGCAAGAAATTCGTCGCAAGGCAAACCAAAGGTGTCACGTGATTTTTATCTGTATTTTATATCTGTCATTTGATACTCCTGGAAGAAAAAAAATAGATAGCGAAGATAACCTGGCTTATTACACGTCCAGATAAGCTCTTGCAATATTTTATTGACGCTCTCGCAAAATTGTGCAACGCCAAATATCTTGGAACAAAAAAAAAATTGGTTGTCTGTAAAGTCGGTTTACAGACGATAGTTTAACGTGACGTCATAACAAAACATTGATGAAATGATTGCATACTTTTATGAATCAAATTGAATCATTTTTATTGAATTATCACTATTTTGTATGGATACAAAGAAGGAGTGATATGAAATCTACAATTTAATTGATACTTTTACTTTTATTTGCACTCATTAATTCAAATATGTTTATTGCTTTAACTAAGAGATTATTTTAACTATAACTTTTATACATGTTTGCAATTTAACTTCTTCCAATCTGTGTTATTCTGTTAAGGATAGGACGATGATAGGAAAAGTAGGAAACGAATGGGAGTGTTTCAAGTTTCATGTGCCTCGAAAAAGTCAAATCGATGGTTGTTCCAATCGAGTGGAAGAGATATAGATGCGGCGCAAGCGTACAATGAGCGTAACGGCACAATGTGCGTAACGGGACAATGTGCGTAACGGGACACTTTTTCGTGCGTGCAGCCGGCGTTCATCGATTTATTAGACGTTGTCACGTCAAAATATATATTTTTTCGAGTGGTGATTCATAGATGGAGTTACGAATCGTCAGGAGACGACAAAGCCGTGGTGTAGTTAAAGTCACTTCTTTTTTACCTCGCATCGCCATATTGCAAACGCCCGAAACATTGCGAAAATGGTGCCTGACCACGTCTTATGATGGTTAGCAAGTATGAATTAGTATCTCCGTCGTTAAACAGTCACTTCCATAAATTAGTCATTTAAAACTGGTACTTCAACGTAACCACTATACTTCAGCCAAAGTTTTGGTCGTTCAACATGGTGCAGACCATAGCTGGACATAAAAACGGCTTCACCCGATTACCATGTAACTATGCAGACGTGACCACCCCATGGGATTATAAGGTTCGACGGTTGGATTAAGTCTTATGTCTGCAGACCGGAACAAATTCGCGGATTCATTTCGCCATAGGCTAGAATTTTGAGCTGCTTTTGCTATAGGCTCACTGTTAATCTGGACGACTCTAGGCCAATGAGAAACCTCCAACCAAAAAATGTATCGAACCACAGGAAAATTAGTTGAGACGACTCACAAGTCAGCAGCCGACGAACAGGCGTTATTTTCCCGAGTCTATAGAGAGCAGTGAAGTCTACCATGAAGGTCAACGAAACCGCAAATCTTCCAGTCCCTACTTATGTACATCCAAACGCTAATATTTACAACAGGGTCTTGTTCCACTAGCTTGCTATACTAAACAGTAAATTTCAGTCCGAAGTCTGTTCGAATAGCTATATTAACCTAATTAATCTAATGACACAGACAATGTTACAAAGTTTTAACACACATCTGATCTGAAAATCTTTTCGCGAAAACTACATGGCCCTAATGATCAGCTAGTCTGATGTCTGCTGCTACATGAATGCGTATTTGTTTTGTTTATCATTTGACAGTATCCAACTGTCAAGATATGAATGTTCGCTGAAGAAACATCTGCATCAATGGATATTTATACGAAGAACGCAGGGCTTTCTATACATTTTTATGTTAACTATCACGGCGTTCTTAAATCATGCCAAATAAGCATGACTTCTAACGTGCGTAACGTTTAAGTACACACAAGACACCTCCATTTTCTCTTCGTTAAATCACCATCTTAAAAGATAGGTAGGTACTATCGATAGGTCATTCGGGTAGCAGCCAGTAGACCGAAAGTCATACTGACCGAAAATTTCGTAGAAATGACTTGTCGATTAAATGAATTTTTTCGGTTGGATTAATTTTGGCGAAACGATTTTCGGGCTACTGCCGCAGCCAGACAGGTCATTTCGACGGCTGACCAACTCAGAAGGACGTGAAAACCAGATGGCGACACTCTTGCAAGGTTGCAGCCGTGAACCCTGACCCTCCTCATCGTCTTGACAGAAGATCACAGAAGATCACAGAGGTCGCGAGGTCGCGGACAACTTCATCGACTCCCGCCGCTCGTCACGCGATGTCACGCGATGTCACAGACGTACTTCGAGAGCCTGTCATCTCGCGGTCATGTAACAGCCAGGCCATATTCCCCCGTCCTTTTCACGCTCGGAGTTACAGTTTAAAGTTTTTTATTAATGCATATTTTGCACTGTACAGTTTTGGTATATACAACAGGATACTCCAGCACTCAGCACTCTTTTGCCTTAATATAATTTTTAATTTATTTACAGTTTCTATTTGAATAGTTGAAAAAAAAACAGGATTGAAATAAAAGGAAAAATTTTAAAAAACCTTTTGCTTTGTCTTTTGGAGTCTTTTTTGGACTCAATGTCTTCGGTATGATGCTGTACCTAAATAATTTACACAATTATATTTACACATTCGTAGAAAAATAAAAAACACAAAGGGTTGACATGATACAAACGTTATTACCTTTCATTGGCTTCCGCTGGTGTTGGACGCAACACAGGGGGTAAGAAAAAAATTCGTACTTTTACAAAAAAATCCTTTGGAAAACAGTTGCTTACAAGAAAGATATTTTAATTATGTACAACGCATGGCTGTGGTTATTATTTTGCGTATATGAAATACGTTTTTTCGAGATAATACTGAGAATATTTATTGAAGTTTCATTCGAGCATAATAATTTTCCTTGAGATTCGTTACATTTTTTTGTTACTTTCGTGACCAGTCCTTGAGTTTCGTGACTTTTTCGTGACTTTCGTGATTGTTCCTGCAGAACGCGATTTGAATAGACTCCCTGCAGAGTTTCGAGGCCCAGAAAAATTCTCGAAGTTAAAACGTGTGGTTGCGAAATACGTCGTTCAATGTCGACAATGATTCCACAACAACAGCCGTGTATGTGTAAGTTTGTAACCACATAGCTGCTGTATTCTTGTTTTGAGTTCTTTTGATTTTTAATTAACTTATATTTGTTTGTGTTCTTTAACAGTGCAAAAGTCTGGATTTTAGTTCTTAAGCTACGAGGTTTAGTTTAGTACTGTAAGTTTATGATGCATGATTTTTGTGTAGTTGTAGTACTATAGTAATGCTAAGTGTAATAGACTGCTAAAAGCATTAACTTCTCCATTAAGTCAATAAATTAACAATAAATAAATAAATATTGGCTCGAGTACACGGAGATTGTGGAGCATAACGTAAAGATCACGCCGTAAATTTCAGTTTGTAAATGGTATAAAAAATTTCATGTAAAATAACAGATATTAATAAACTTGTACATTTACATAAAAAAAAAACAGTATCACTACAAAATAGTGCTAGCAGTATTACTGGGTTCGAATTCTTACTCGGGCATTATGCTTTGTGTTGTCCCAATACCTCCAATAGTTAAAGATTATCTTCCCGGTATTAACTGCACACATAATAAGCATAATAAAACCAAACGAATTTCAATGATTGCATTTTGATTATATTTTCCATGTTTTTGAAAAATATATATGCTCGAATTAAAATATAAAATTTTGCACCAATTTTCGTAAGAAATACTCAGTATTATTTCGAGAAAAAAAAAACGTATTTCAGTTATGCAAAAATTAACCTTAGCAATGTGTTGTACGGAGTTACAATATCTTTTATTTTAGTATTACGACCTATTTCTTGGCAACTGTTTTCCGAATTAATCTTTTGTAAACAGAACTTTTTTTTTTGGACGTGACAACGTCTAATAAATCGATGAACGCCGGCTGCACGCATGAAAAAGTGTCCCGTTGCGCACATTGTCCCGTTGCGCTGTGTCCCGTTACGCTCATTGTACGCTTGGAACAACCATCGATTTGACTTTTTCGAGGCACATTAAACTTGAAACACTCCCATTCGTTTCCTACTTTTCCTATCATCGTCCTATCCTTAACAGAATAACACAGATTGGAAGAAGTTAAATAGCAAACACGTATATAAATAATCTCTTCGTTAAAGTAATAAACATATTTGAATTAATGAGTGCAAATAAAAGTAAATTTATCAATCTAATATATAAAATTCTCGTGTCACAGTTTTCGTTGCCATACTCCTCCGAAACGGCTTGACCGATTTTGATGAAATTTTTTGTGCTTATCCGGTATCTATGAGAATCGGCCAACATCTATTTTTCATCCCCCTAAATGTTAGGGGTAGTCCACCCCTAATTTTTTTTTTAATTTTTGGAGAAAATTTTTTATTTTATTTTTTTTATGTGGCATTAAAAAATACACACAACCCTAAATTTTCACCCTTCTACCCCCAACCCCTAATTTTTAATAGCATTTTATATTTTTCAACCCCGGTCGATAGCTGATCAATTAACACTTGATCAACCTTCCCCGCCTACAGCGAGCTCATTACCTGGATTAACTCATAGACCACATATTAATATGAAATTCCATCCCTAAGGGAGTGAAAAAGTGATAATTTCATTTTATAACAGAAAAAATCATAGGTCATAGACATACAAATAGTGAGGGAGTGTCATTTCTTTATGTCTGCCACACGATCATACACATAGTAAGGTCTGGCAAATTCATATTTTTCTCCTTGGTGAGACCAGCCCGCTTAGTGGAGCTCGCAGCGGCTAGAAAAATAAAGGCGCTCATAACCGTTTTGTTCTTAACTTCGTCAATAGATAGAGTTAGTTGCCTTGAATTTTAAACACACCATCGTTTGATGCGTTTGTCATGTCTTTAATTTTCGTTTGTTTGTGCCGTATGCGTTACTATACCATTCATCCAATTGCGATGCAATTTTGGGGAGTTGTAATGCGCATGCCCGTGAAGGTTTCTGAGACGGTATAACTATTTTGCAATAGTTGGAGCACAAATCGTTTCAAAAATGTGTTTATTTCATATTATATAGCGGTAATTCGTCTGTTTTTGTTGTATAAGTGCACACTAATGACATAATTTATTTAAATATAAAAGAGAGTCAGAGATAGAGTGATATATATATATAGAGTGAGATAGAGAGAGACAGAGAGATAAGTTGAGATAGAGCGAGGTATAGAGAATGAAATGGGTTAGATAAAGAGATATATAGATGTATATAGCTATATAGAGATTTATATATAGAAGAGATAGAGATAGTGTGAGGTATATATGTAAATATGTAGATATAATGAGATAAATAGCGATAGAGAGATGCATAGATATATAAAGATGTAGATAGAGATAAATATATGTTTAGAGAGATGGATAGATGATTTGTATATGTGTAACTACTTCAAACATATTACAAAACATAGCTGAATGAGGCATTGCAATGCATGTCGAGCATTAGCTAGATAATTGAATTTTTTCTATATTTGTAATCTCTTATTTTTAAGCTTTTTTCTATATTACTTTATAGAGTCTAGATTACATACAGACCAGGTAAATAACTATAAACTGGCAGAGCAACGTCTGTCGGGATCTGAAAGTGATATAAATTATTTTGCACACTTGACATTCAAATTAAGAAGACAATTACTAACTACATCTGATTTCGAAAAAGGTACCCTTCATCATGTATTCAGCCCGGGCAACGCCGGGTACTGCAGCTATAAATTCCCTAGAAATAATTTATATGGCAAAACAACGTTTGCCGGGTCAGCTAGTTAAATTGTATATTTCATTTCACTCCTTCTTTGTATCCATACAAAATAGTGAAAAATTCAATACAAATGATTCAATTTTAATCATAAAAGTATGAAATCATTTCATCAATGTTTTGTTATGACGTTGTCACGTTAAACTATCGTCCGTAAACCGACTTTACAGACAACCAATTTTTTTTCCTTGTACAATGACGGGCGGCGAAGAGGCGCAGTTGCCATGAGGAGCACGCCACGTGGGGTCTCGCAGAGAGAAGAGACGTCACCCATGCGTCATATGCCCGCCACATGACACCGCGCGAAGGTCTCTCTCCCTCTCATCCTCTCTCGCAAGCCACCGCTTTTTTTTTTTTTTAACATCTGTAGAGCGATCTTTTTTTTTTTTAATTTCCTTAACCCCTTCCAAGGTTCGTCTGGAGCAGCTCTTCTTTTGCCAGCTGCGCCAATCCTTGTCGCGGTTAACATCAAATACGCCGGACACTAACACCGCGGATAGCTCCATGCTGGCAACACGTGCAAGACTGGGGAAAAAATAAAACATAGCGGAAAGAGGTGCGACTACGAAATATATATTTTTGATAATATGTTAAATTATACCCCTTCCGCCCTCCGCTTCCCCCCGCATCGTCCCTCCACGGGCTTATTATCACCTTTAGCGGACTGGAAATTGCGGGCTTACAGCGGCCGCCGCGTGGAATGGCGTGAACAAACGTCGCCAATCTCGATGTTTCGGGCGCCGGGTGGGCCCTGGGATGACGCGACTAATCACGGCCGCTCTCGTCGGTTCGAGGAGGGCGCCACAAGGATATAAGCAGCGACGCCGGTCTCCGCGAGAGTTCCGAGCGAGTTTCGAGAGTTCGGAGAGTTTCGCGAGTGGAGGGAATTGCGACATCGGAGAAGAGGGTGAGGGACCTCCTCGAGAGTGGCGCGATGCGGAGCGACGGGATCAAGAGAGTGCGACTGAGTGGCGCAAGACGGTGTGTGTGGACAGGCGCGAGGTAAGGGGCGAACCACTGTTGAGCCTAGCTCCAGTGAGGAGTGCGAACTACGGAACTTGACAGACATTGGGCGACTTGCGAATAAACATTTTTTAAGTGCCAGTCACTGGTGATCGGACATTTTTAAGTACAATTGTTTATTAGTAATGTAAATATTAGCAATCAATAAAACCGTAATAATTTTAATTGGGCTATCTCTTACGAACCCAGTTCCCCAAAATTAAATCATAGCACTATATAAAATGCTAAATGACTATCCCGTGGCATCTGACCAGCAGTTTGTGAGCACAGTTTTTCAACAAATAAATAAGTACGGGTTATATAAAAAATTGTAGTTATCCATTCTGGCCAAGAAACTTTTTTTTATTTACAATTTTTGATAGTAAGTAATAGCATTAGTTAAAGCAGGATTTACACCTGAGCATTGTAATATCTGGACAGTTACTTGCCACAATAAGACTAATAAATAGTAACAGTTATCTAGTCCCGCCAAAATGGCTTCCCTGCTCTACTCTCATTGGTTGTTGCGCCATGCGTCTGCAACAGAAATAAAAAAATATATTCATTTCTCTCCAATGAGCACGACCTGTCTCCCATGCACGCGGCCGTCCTATGCGCTATTGTGAAAGAGTGGGTTGGAAAACACGGCGGTCGTATCTCGGTGCACACGATCTATCGCTGCTGTTATTTTTGACGTGAAAACGTCTAATAAATCGATGAACGCCGGCTGCACGCACTAAATAGTGTCCCGTTACGCACATTGTTCCGTTACGCCGTGTCCCGTTACACTCATTGTCCCGTTACGCTGTGTACCGTTACGCTCATTGTACGCTTGCGCCGCACCGAAAGAAGTGAAAACTTTGTTTATAAATGTGTAATATGAAATCATTTCTACGTCAAATGTACGTAAGAAAATGAATCTGATTACTAGTATAATTTCAAGTATTTATTCTTTTATTATTAAAAAAAGGAACATCTGTCGGCGAGTGCAGTAATAATAGGTTATGTTACAATTGACGAAAAAATTATGGTGATTTATATAATTGATGACAGATATTTGATTACAGTTTATTTTTATGAAAACTTGTTCATAATTATATTTAAACTTTATAGCTAAACGCCAGTTTTAAAAATTAATTACAAGTCATCTACTCGTGAACTGTTTCGTCGACTGTTAATAAAGTGAAGTGAAAAGTTAATGTTGTTTTCATTGCTTATTACAACAACAATTTCGGCAATAAAGTTAATTATTCTTGCATTTTAAAAACCTGATTACTAGTATATTTTCAAGTGTTTATTCTTTTATTATTAAAATAAAAATGATTCAATTTTATTTATAAAAGTATGCAATCATTTCATCAATGTTTTGTTATGACGTCACGTTAAACTATCGTCCGTAAACCGACTTTACAGACAACCAATTTTATTAAACTGTGCTCCGAGCATAACAACTGTCACGGATCACAACGGAACACACCTTGCACTCTTGTTTGGATATCGTTAAACGGCGACACGGGTTCATGGGAGGTGTGCGGCGAATACCAAAGTATAAAAAGCGTGTTTTTATCAGCCCGCAGGTTACATGTGGGCCCGCCTAGTTAGATAAAGGGTGATTAACTCGTAGCAGCTAATTATTATAAACATTTAGGTTAAAAAACGCAATACTTTTATGCTTTATATGGGACCTTATTTTCATCTCATCTCGTCTCACACAATTCCAACAATTGGCTGTCAAAATCGGCATTAGTCGATGGATCGAGTGTCTGCACTACAGTTGAAGTCCTTTTGGTTGACAAAACAAACCGAAGCTGTATAAAGGCTAGTGCCAGAAGTATGTTTACAAGCTTTAAAGGAACTCCTAGGAAGAATCGTTTAAAAAAAATTAAGAAAGCAGCTTTTTCGGATCCGCGCCGTAGAATTTTCATGAAAACGTAGGGATGAAATCATAACAAGTGTTTCGTTATTATCACGTACGTAATTTAATTATCAATTTTAACAATCACGCATGCGCCTACACTGGTACAATGACGTCGCAGGCAAAACAAATACCACGCGACAAACACGTACAGACACATGATCTATCCGATGTGGACCCAACCATTGTTGAAGCATTGTTAGTCTCGTAGTTATTAGCTGTTCAAATCTGACGGTATTTTGCCATACGAGAAAATTCGGCCGGCTATCACTGTTAACGAGGGAATAGACGTTTTCACGTCAAAATACCATCTTGACGTGAGTATTTTTAAAATAATAAAATTGTAAACTACACATTAGCAAAGAAATAGCGTTTAACGCATAACAAAGAAGAGTGCTATACAGATGGGGCAAGAGGGGTGGAATGGAGGGTTGTACGTACTCAGATTTACTTCAATTATAAACAATGAAAATATTACACATGACTACTCCTTAACTTCTTATCGCAATGAGTTCACGTTATTCTACTTATAATGTTACTAGAAAATATTTTGGCAGTTAGTTAAAAAAAAAACATACATTTAAACCTGTCATAGAAAGCAACACGTTTCAGCGATTGGCAACAAAAAATAAAGTTTTTTTTAAGGCGATTCAAAAGAAGTTTAGATCGATTATTAGAATTCTGCCCATTAACGAACTAGACCGAGATTTTCCAGCGACTTATTTTATGAATCTTTCTAAAAAGTAATTTGAGCAAAATTACAGTATATATCAAGTTCGCAAAAAAAAAAAACGTTATATAATATACCAATCAGTTGACAATGACTGATACCGCGGAACGAAGAACTAGTATGTGGAAAATTTCCGAAAAGTCGCACAATGAGAAAATAAATAAATAAATAAAGGACCGTTAAAGGTAATCTTTCTTGTTAGAAATCTGCCTGATTGAAGAGTTAGTCCCTGGAAGATAGAGATCGATCGCCACCGCGAACATCATCCACCAATCACCGGCGGAGCCCCACTAGAGTGGCTTCCCGCCGCCTCGCGCAGAACATAGCCCTTTGAGCCTGGGAAAGGGGGGGGGGGAAGGGGGTAGGGGAAATGAGAGGGTGGTAGGAGAAGAAAGTGGGTGGGGTGGGAGGAAAAGATGCCTTACAGGTACCGAGCCGCGGGAATTGCATTTCAAATTAAGTTGATATGTCGGCGGCCGCGGGGTCGGGACGAGAAGTGGGTGTGACGGCGGCGAAGGGGTGCAGAGAATAATGAGAAGGGGAGGGACGAAGGTCAGTAAATGCTGAATAAACAAGAGCCACAAGGAAAGGGGGAAGATGTCGAGTACAGGGTGGACCGTGAGGCAGGGTGGCAGGAGACCCCACGGTGTTACGATTCTCTGATTCCTCTGGGTTGTCCACGTCCATTTTTATTCTACATTCGATTGCGTTATCGCTGGGCTGGGCCGATGCAGACGGCTGCAACTCGAGACGTCGTATTGCGTCGTGCGTCACCACTATGGGCCTTTTCCTCGACTTCTTTCTTTCTTAATCGATAGAGCCGACATCTCTCTGCATCGGGAAGTCTAGGTGGCCGGTTATAAATGGGTGTCACTCGTTGCTTCTGCAATTTCTTCACTTTCGATATGGGCACTATTTCTTGATGCGTGCGTAAAAAAAAAAAATATTGTACACGAACTATTAAAGTCTATTATTTTACAAATCCTAGTTTACACTAACGTAAAAAATGAAAGTTGCTTGGAGCAAATCGACCAAGAACTTCTCGCAGCTGGCTAGCTTGATACTGAACTCTGGCGGCCGCTCCTACTGCGCGTTTTGGCGTTCGCTGCCGCGAGAGGAGGTACGGATAGATGCTAAGAAAAAAGTTTCAGGAAACCTCCACAAGGATTAGAAGGGTCGTCTCTACCCGCCCACCCACCCCCCTTCTTCCACTCCCCGCGGCCTTGGGAATTCCGCGGCCCACCGCGCGGAGTGGCGCGAATAAACACCGCCTTTCTCGATGTCTCGGGCGTCGGGTCGACAGCTTTCGTCAGTTATAGAAGGGCACCCCAAGTACTTGAGCAGCGACGCCAGCCTCCGCGGGAGTTCCCACGACGAATCCCGCGAGTCCTGAGCGAGTTCGGAGAGTTCGGAGAGTTCGGAGTTCCGCGAGTGAAGGGAAGTGCGACATCGGCGAAGAGGGCGAGAGACCCCTTCGAGAGTGGCGCGACGAGGAGCGACGGGACCGTGAGAGTGCGAATGAGTTTTGGAAATAACTAAAGTAAAAAACCCTTTTTAATTTGGATTAAGCTCGAACAAAAAAACAAATCATTAGTTAATCACACAATTCATCACCCTACAATGTTTACTTGATTGTGAAAAAAAAAACCTAATTTTACAGATATGAAATTCTAACTGGTATATTTCTCGCGAGTGTCCTAATATTTCTGGCGGCTGTCACATTTTTACACACACACAAAGCAAATTTTATGCGAGAACTTTGGGCCAATAAAACTTTTTTATACATAGAGATTTTCGTTATTTAAACATTCGTTAGAGAAAAAACATATCTCAAGAATGGAATTTATTTTTAAAAGCTTGATTAAATATTGACAACTTTGAAAAAAAAATTAAATGTTTTCTTCGAGTCTACATCCCGTGCATTAAGGAGGAGTTATACTAAATATTGTGTTCCGTAAAACATTTTATTTTTAAGATATAAATCATAAATCAATAAAAGTAAGAATATCTAAAAGCCTAGAAATCTGAGCTTTTCTGGGTTTCTTGAAAACTAAATTTTCATTTTGATGTTAAATGCTCTCAATTCATGCAAATACTTTGATATAAAATTATCTTTAAACATCTCAAAGAAAATTAAATAGCACAGCAGTGATAAAACCATTTGTAAACTATCAACTAGAGTTATATATATATATATATATATATATATTATTGAAACAATTTGAACCGTCTGCAAACATAATATCAAATTACAGATGGATAATAATGCAGGAAACCTGCCCTTTCAAATGGGCAAATCCACTAATTAATACACAGCGGCCCGTCGCGTTGCGTGGTTCCGCGCCTTGTTTGTCGTGGTTCTTAGGCGCGCACATGGGCGTGGGCTGTTTGCTTCGCTGCGTGTGCATTCGTGTGCGCGTCACGTGTGTGGGCTGGAGAGACAGACAGCCAACCAACCAACAACAGCGGTAATTTGGCCCCGTCCCACAACGAGACGGGGCGTAAACAGAGGCGCGGCATCTGTAAGTCATTCATTAAGAAAACACGATAATAGAGAACCTAGCTATACAAGAGAGAGGTGGATACCCTTTTTTTTTTTTAATATGTAAACATCTTTGCTCTCGGTATACGTCATTTAGTAGGAGTAATTTCGTGAAAATGGAAATGAAATCGACTAACGGAAATGTGCCACAAAGATGGCGGACCCACGTGTAGCAACATAAACCGGTAGTAACATGCACGTTTAATGACAGGTGGTGGGGATTTTTTTTAAGGTGAACATCTAAGCAGGTAATTTTCTAGAACAGCGAACTTTAAATTATGTGAATATACTATAATGGCATCATTTCAAAATTATTGAGTATCTCTTTACAATGAGAATATTTTTTTTGCCAGTAAAATAAATGGATGGTTAGGTTAGTGACATTAAAAATAATATTAGACAATTTAAAATCTAAGCGTGGTGAAATCAACAAAATATGTTCGTGCATTTTTTAATGTCATAAACTTAACAATTTTTTTTAAACAGTTAACCGTAATTTAAAATGTCCATAACCTAACCAACCGTTCGAATTTTTTTTAACAGTATTTTAAAATGTCCTTAACCTAACCTAAACACACCCACCAAACTTTTAAACGGTTCTGCAGTATTTTGAATGTCAACCGAAATGACGAAATGACGCCGTTGTAGTAGAGTCACATTTTTTTGAACGTACTAAAAAAAATCGGATTCATTACTCACTAAATGCCAGTTCCTTCTAATCGTTAGGGATGCCTTCTTTTCACAGACAAGAGATCCAAACGCCCGATCGTGCATCTTCGGGTTTTTTTTTTTTTGTTCATTGTAAATACATATGGCGGTGTTGATAAAAGGATACTAATGGTCAATCAGGTTAGGTTAGCTACATTATGAATACTTTAAAACATTGTGGACTGTTGATTTGTTTAGGATAGCTACATTAAAGATACGGAAATATTGCATGAACTTCGGGGAACTTCGGGTTTTGACTCTCTCGTCTGTGAAAAGAAGGCTTTCCTAATCGTTAACGTGAAAACCACATAGAGAGAGCAATTGCCCCGTGTTAGCTTTGTTCGCGTTCGAGCCGTTGCGTTGGCGACACTGCCGGAGGGGGGCCCCGCTATCAGGAGGAAGCCGGCGGCCAGAGATAAGGCGAGCCAGCTCGGACCCCGTGACTGCTGGTCGCAGCCACACACGCAGTCTCCCGAACCCTCGACTGCGATCCCTTGCAGGCTTGTCGTCGGAAACTCAAACCGACAGAACCCGACCCGAATACTCTAGAGACTAATGCCGGACAGCTCCAAGAAATTTGCGTGAAAACCTTGCGTTGTCGTCACGTTCAGTCCGATAGATGGCAAACGGGGACGCACCACAACGCCGAACGTACAATAACGCCGAAAACCATAACGCCGAAATGCCAAATTGACCACAACGCCGACAGCTAGAAAACTGCTGTGTACCACAACGCCGAAATACATTAACCCCGAAAAATGCCATTGCAGGACTGCCACAAAGGTTAGATTAGGTAAGTTTAGCACACAAATTCATTCAGTTGTTTTTTTCATTTTGCTCCGGTGGCTCTCTTTCCCCGCAGCAAAATTTTTCGGCGTTACTGTATTTCGGCGTTGTGGTACACAGCAAGTTTTCTAGCTGTCGGCGTTCCGGTCAATTTGGCATTCGGCGTTGCGGTCAATTTGGCAT
The DNA here is from genome assembly GCF_032445375.1 of Bacillus rossius redtenbacheri. Lineage (NCBI taxonomy): Eukaryota > Metazoa > Arthropoda > Insecta > Phasmatodea > Bacillidae > Bacillus > Bacillus rossius. The sequence continues at coordinate 14,125,940 of NC_086339.1, forward strand.
TCGGCGTTATGGTATTCGGCGTTATTGTACGTTCGGCGTTGTGGTAACGACCCATGGCAAACGGTATGCCCAGTATGAACAATGTATATGTTAAATACATATGGTACCAACATTATGGCAACAAAAATAACTTTCTTTTCTCTTGGAAAAACCTTTTTTTAATCATAGTACAGATTTATGAGAGAAATAACCTACAGTTCTTAAATTTTTAAAAATTAAATTAATGGTTGACACCAGATAATATATATAATTTGACACCATATATAAAATATGTTTGTAGTTACACCTCTTGCCGCTAGGTTATTTTTCACACTCTCGCCTGTGTTGTTAGTATAGAGATGTCCGGTATTAGTCTCTAGTGTATTTGCCTAACCTACATTCGCGACAAGACGGAAACAACACAGTCAGTTGCACACACACAACTAAACTGTTCGAAACATTTCCAACTGTTGAAACTTCTTTAACGTGCGTGGTTACCAGGTAAGACAAATGGAATGACGTCATCAACACGAACGAAAAGTAACGTAACGAGCGCCACAAGAACGTGTATCGATCAGGAAGAGAGTTGACATAACCGCATTTGCTATTTTGGTTGCCATGTTTGTCCCGCCGTGCGATTGGGTGTGGCGAGGTCTTGTGGCTGCCGATACGTCAATTGCACTTTACACACATTACATGGTTCGTACCCTCTTGTGCAGTGAAAAAAAAAAAAAAAAAAAATCAAGGAGTTCTTATGAACGCCTTTCCTTCGCCGCCTTCTCCAACATCAAGAGGTATATCACAAAAACCCCTCGAGAAAAAAACATTGTTGAATAGTCCGTAGGCGTACCCGGGATTTTTTTTCGGAGGGGGGGGGGGGTGGGGGGCTTCTTCCAGATATTTTTCGGGGGGGGGGGGGGGGGGGGGCCTTATTATTTTAAAGAAAAACTGCATAAACACCAAAAAATTATAGTTTATAATAATTTTTTTTTAAGTTTACAAACTTTTTACAGAAGAATTCTTCTATGTTTTTTGGCAAATTCAGTAACCACATTCTCCGGGTCGATGTGGATGTTGTAGTGGACATTCATGAACCAACCAAGGCAATTCAGATTTGTGTACGTTAACTCACCAACTGGGCTGCTTGGTGGCGTTCTCTCTCGTCGCTCGGTGTGAAACTTCAGAAAATGAATTTCGAATGACATGAGTGTTCATAATATTAAACGGGTCTTCTTTGTCAAAACATTTATTGATTAGTATAAATCGATTAGACTCTGAATAACTCGAGTGTACTTAGACCCATTCTAATGGATTTATAGAATAAAAGCAAAAGAACGAATCAGTTAATATTAATATGTGGGCGCCAACAACTTCTAAGAAGTTGTAATTATAAGTAAACAATAAAAGTGTGTTAATACGTAGACTTGAATATGAATGACACAATATACGCATCGTGATCGGAAAATAACAGTTATAAATTTTCAGTGACATTCATTTACTACCAACTGATATTCATAATTTGTTTCGTACCAGTAAAATAGCATCAACCTCATTGAACCTGTTTTATTGCAAGTCTCCAATCAGTGAATGTTTACTATACAACATGAATTAATTTTTTTATTATCCTGACTACTCAGTAGGTAGAGCTGGGTATGTCGTGGTAAAATTCGCTAGTTCACTAGATTAGATGACATACAACATTTAAACATTAACTCAAGTTGTCATCGACTTAAGCATTCTGGTATTGGCGAAAGGGGTATTTACTGATTTTACGTGATTTTAACTATTACGGTGTGTTAGTTTCGCAAAACTAATAAGTTTTACTAGATTCCTTTATAAATATATGACCTACCTGTAGGAATAGTTCATTGTACTAGAACTATGCATTACGGTTTCTGTCTTCTTTATACGGGAACTCAAACGAATATTCCGCATCTTCACCCTTGAAACGCATCTCCGCTGTTCCGTGTCTTCGTCCTGGAAACGCCTCTCCGCCTTTCTACGACTTCGTCCAGGGAACGCCTCTTAGCAATTCCTCGTCTTCGTCCTGGGAACGCCTCTCGTTGTTCGTCTTCGTCCTGGGAACGCCTCAATATTTCTTCCAATCTTCGTAGCTGTGATTCATATTCTTCATCCTGGGAACGCCTTAATGTTTCTTTATAATCTTCGTATAGATCGTAATTCCTCTTCAGGTCAATAAATATTTCTAAATTATCAATATTATCAATTTCTTCTATTATTTCATGCTATTCTTCAAAGTATTCAAAATGTATTAATTTCAATTTCTTCAGTAATGTAATTTCACGTCTTGCTTCTACGAAGGTTCCTATATCAATTACCATTTTCGTTTTCTCACTTAAAATTCCAAACCAACTTTTTTTGCAGCGCCACTGCATGGCGCTGATGTGTCGCATGGTGATTGGCCGCGGACAGGAACCGGCGCACAGCAAGAGGACAGTTCAAGTTCGACAAATACAGAGCATTCCTCTTTCTCTCTCGAAGCCACCCGCCTGCCCTGGCACACACACGGTGCGCAGAGCTTCAGGGAAAACAACGCGATTTCAGAACTACTCAACATATCCCAGTGGGGTCTGCTTACGAAAATCATTTAAGAATTCGCTAAAGGTCGAGAAGTACTTTTGATTTCGGATTAAATTTTTAAACTGCATGAATTAAAATGGCTAAAATGAGTGTTTTCAGAGTTTTTTTTTTTTTTTTTTTTTTAAGGTATAAAACAACCGGTTCAAAACCTTTAAAGCATTTAAGGGACTTGCAGTTCACATTTACCTTCATTTCCCCGCCATATAATGTTACGACCACCGCTGAAATGTCACAGTTGTCCTATGGACGACGAGAATACTGCGCGGCAGTTCAGACAGAGCCTTGCGCTTAGAGGCGATACCGCTCTAGAAATACCAGCGAGCGTCGCTCTTATCATCCCGCCTCACTATTACACATACACCCCGACCACCAGACGACGGCGACGCCCTTAAGGGGCATCCCTAGTAGCATCAAAAGTTAGTGAACATTACTTTTTTTTTTAACAATATAGCACATTATTTATCTACACTAAAAATCTGAAAATTTTCCTCCCACGAATTTTATGCATCAAAATATAAAAACAAAACAATAACATCAAATGTTCAACTTTGGGTCAATTTTGTACTGTTTGGGAGAATGAAAGAAAGGATATAAAATTATAGGCAGAAGGTAAATTTTTTTCTGAAGAAATTGATGTATTAAAAACCTGTAGTTATCGCTTTAGATTCCGAGATCTCTTTTCCGCTGTTTCTGTAAATATGAGTAGTTTTCCACCCGTCTCGTGCTGCAGTTCGACGAAAAAAACCGAAAAAGGGGGGGGGGGGGACCCCGGGCTGGAGGGGAGGTTTGGTGTGCGTGCGTGAGGAAGAAGATACGGCAACGAAAACGATACCCTCTCGGTGATTGCTTCCAGTATGCCTATTCACTGTACCACGTGCTTGTTGGGGGGAACCAGTTTGCAACTACACCGCTCACTACCACCACGCGGCATTCATGGCGTGTATGTAGCGGCAGGCAGTCCTAAGACTTGCCGTGACCTTGTTCGGGGTCGTTACCAGAACGCCGAAATACCATAACGCCGAATGTCAAAATTGACCACAACGCATACAGCTAGAAAACTGCTGTGTACCACAACGCCGAAATAACAACTGAATGAATTGGTGTGTGTTTCTTAAATATACCTTAACGCCGAAATACCACAATCAAACCTAACCTAGCGTAATATAACCTAACCTAACTTAACCTAGCCTATCCTAGCCTAGCCTAACCTAACCTAACCTAACCTGGTCTAACCTAACCTAGTCTAACCTAACATAACCTTTGTAGCAGTCCTGCAATGACATTTTTCGGCGTTAGTGTATTTCGGCGTTGTGGTTATTCGGCGTTGTGGTATACAGCAGTTTTCTAGCTGTCGGCGTTGTGGTCAATTTGGCATTTCGGCGTTGTGGTGCGTCCCCCCTTGTTCGCAGATATAGCAGCAACTGGACTCAAGCAGATACTTACAATGACAAAATAGCCTTCCCCTCCAACCGTTCCTTTCTGCCTCCCCCTTTTCTTCTTCCCATTCCCCCCAAAAGACGCTCGGATATCTCGCTCCGCCCAACCACTAGCGCAGCACGTGACCAGTAGCCCAGCGCGCTAAAATAATAAAAATTACTAGGGAGGCCCCTTAAGATTTCAGTGTGGAAGTAAATGGGCGCTTTCTCTCTCTAACACACGCCGACTGTCCTTGTTAACTTCGTGCGCTGTTGCCATATGTCATACGAATTTAAAATTTGTATTTAAAAAAAACGTATTTGAATATTGTATAGAATTGAAATGCGCAAGAGGCGATATATATTTTACATACTTAATGACATTTTAAGAGGCCTAAAATATTTTTAAAATCATAACTTTCTCACTGGTAACTGTTTTGAAGTATTCCGAAATGTATCACACCAAAAGAAATTAACCTGTAGGTGTATTCAATTAAGATATTTTGGTTATAAATTCATGTCTTAGGAATAAATCTGAAGCCAAAAACGCTTCATGTTTTAGTTTTATAATTTTTTTTTCTTAATCTTAAAACTCATTTTCTCTGAAACTGACACATCAAAAAGTTGATCAGCGGCAAAGTTTCTTGCTATTATAGTTAGTGGGGGGTCGAAAGCTTGAAAGTTGTTCACAAAGAATGTAATTTATTTTTTTAAAAATAACTCCCGTCTCAATTTCTCCTTCAATCATCTTGCCCATAGCTGCGAGGACGCGTCTTATCAGAGCAAGGGTGGCTCGCTCCCGAACAGTTGTCGCGAGAGGAAACACGGCCGTGTGTTTGGGGTAGCAGTAGGGGGTTTCTGTCCTGCAGGAAAGTTCATCGATGAAGGCTTCCTTAGCTGAGCTATTTCCTACGACACGCATTCCTGAATACCAGCCTGCCAGTTAGTGACATGTCTCTCGACCAAGCGACGCGCTGTGTCCGGTGACTCATCACAGTTACAATTTTGACGGGTTAATTATTCACCTATGTGATTTTATTTTCTGCCTTTATGTGGGTTACATAAATGTAAACTATGTGAGGTAGAATACACAAAAAAAAACCTTCATTGGTTGGCTACGAGGGAGGGAGCGCAAGATTGCGAAAAAATTATTTGAGTATTTTTTTAAAAAAACCTAAATATGTACAATGCAATTAAGAAAGCTTTGGTAAAATTTGGCCAGTGTGTGCGTTTATTACTAATTTCTTTATCAATTTCATTTTACAATCATCGAATGAATTCGTACCAATGAGTGTGTGAACAGTTTCTTATTGAAAGCTAGAGTAAAAAAAAGTGGCTATTTATTACAAATTTATAAGCGTCATAGTATTAAAATATTATAAATAAAGATATATAAGTTCTTAAAATGCTTCTTGTGCAATCATAATTCTAAAGAAATGCATCTCCTGAATTTGCAATCTAAGTGTGAGAGGGTCTATGTATCTACTGTGCTGTTTTCTTGCGCGTGTGCTATTATGTGACGACCTAATCCAAGATGGCGATCTCCAGCAGATGAAAACAAGATGGCGGTCGTGACGTCATAATTCAAAATGGCGGAATACAAAATGGCGACCGTGATGTCATCCGAGATGGCGGCCTGGATCAAGGTAAAGGTCATCAATATGGCCGCCTTGTCACAATCCAATCCTCGGCGTGTGCAGCTAGCAGCTACTATCTGTTCCAAGTGCATTCAATTTCCGTGCGCGCGCCGCTGCCATTACGGCCCGGCCTTGTGCACTCCTTGAAAATGTATGTAGGCTATAACATACACTCGCTTATGGGCAGTTTCACCTTTTCCTGCTCTTGGTCTGCGATCCTATAATCTTCGCCCAAGAATGATCTAGGGCTCATTCCTCAAAACGTTAAGCCAACACGTACTGGGACTAGACGATATTCGCTTGCATGAACCAAACAAAGTTCATACATTTTCAATATGCTGCGACAGTGTCCAAGAAATGTTAGTTTTTTTTTTTCCTACTGGTAAACTGGAACGATAAACAGTCGCCACAATCGATTGTGACACAGTGAGAAAATGGTTTGTGCGGTTGCCATGAGATAGCAGCTCTTATGGGTGTGCCTCATATTGATTTTTTTTATAATGATCGAAAAAAAACATACTGGTACTTAAAAGTTATCACAAAACGAAGTAGTCTGAAATATGAATTTTTTTAAAGTGAAAAGTGATGTTCAAAAAATTAAAAGATTCACTGAAGCATTAAACTGAAATAACGAGCATTTCAAGCACTTAAAGTTGGGAATTTCACGTGAGAATTGATTATAACACTAATAAAATGCAGAATTTTTCTTAAATGTGTAATACAGTATGTGGAATTTTCTGAATAATTTTCTAATTTTTACGTCTGAATGCAATAGCAACCTGCAAAACGTCCGAACAAATTCCAGAAATGTCTGCTCACGCCGTATCGATCCGTGATCATTGTCACTAAACCGCCGAATTGGTCGAGATTCATCTTAAAGTTCCCAGTGATCTTCGTGCAACGCCCAAAACACAACGATGCAACGGAACGGATCACGGACCAGCAACGTGTTTACGTTTAACCATTTGGTAAAATAAATTATTTTATTTCGAACTACAGAAAGAAAGAAAAAAACACGCGATTTGAAAACCGCTTAACATGGTGCATGGTGTCAATAGTTATAAATATTTTATTGACATATATGATTAAAAAAGGTTAATCGTTTCGATAATATCTTAAAAAGCACCCCACGCTTTTTTTAAAAAATAAAATACATTTTTTTCTTACATACGTTATTATTAATTTATATTTATGAAAAATTTATTACACTATTCTGAATTCAAATTTATTAAAATTTATTTTCTATTTTTTAGTTTGGTTTTCTATAGGTATAAAGCGTGTTTTTTTAGTTTTTTTAAAGTATTATTTATTAGACTGTATTTTTCTTTGTTGGAGAGGGAAAATGACGAAAACCATGTTTTCAGAACAACTTTTAGGCATTAAAAATCCTAGTTGAAATTCTTGGGGGAAAAAACCCTTATAGAATGTTAGAATGTACCTTGCATTGTACCTCTATCCTGTTCTATGACGAGAAGACCGCGCGCCAGTTCAGAGAAGAGACACAAGCGCTGGAAGCAACCAGCTAAGAGTCGCGCTCTATCATCCCGCCTCGCCGACACAGGACTAGCGTCCTAGCTGCGGTGGCCGCAAACGAAGACTTGCAAGAAGAAATCTTCCGGCGCGTCGCGTCGGTCCGTCCACTTCCGCGCGCGTCCAAAATCCGCCGCGGGGAGCTCGGATCTCTGCTGCAGAAGGTGTAGGGTTGATGTTCCGGAAACCTACCCCTAGCGAACCAGTCGGTGTACGGGGGGGGGGAAAGGGGATGCCATTTCCGAGGGAAGCCGACTCGCAACGCAACACCGGCGTCGAAATTCAATAGCTTATCACGCGCAGGATAGCGCGAGCGCGGAGAGAGATGGACCCGGAGAACAGAAGGGCGTAGGGGGATGGGGTTAAAAAAAACTACTGCAAGGGAGGATAGGGGCGGTTGCGGAACTCCGGGTGGGGGGAGGTTTGGGCGTGTATCCCTGTAGGTGTCCCGTGACCGCGCGGGGAGATAAAGGGGGGGGGGGGGGGTAGCTGGCGTAACTCGACGCGGCGCCGGGGTGTCCGCTTACGCTCGCGTCTCATTAGGGCGTCGCATGGCGTCCGTCCCCGCCTCTTCGGGTGACAAAGCGTCCACCGGACACTGGCGGGCGTCGGCGGGGCTGTCCTCCGCGCCTCTTCCCCCCTCCCCCCCCCCCCGAACCACCTGACGTCAGGCGGAACTGCGCGGAAGCCCGCGTCTCGCGAGGGGGCCTACCTTGCGCCCTGCGACCAGAAGTGGCATTGCCCGTGAAACTTCACACTGTAACCAAACACGCTACAGACCAGTACCTCGCAGCTCCAAGATATTTTGTGTGAACACCCTGAGGTTGTTTTCAAGTCGGTGAACAATCATAGGACTTTTTTTTTTTTTTAGAACATTTCAAATAAATCAAATTTCTAAAAAAAATTTTAAAATATAATTTGTACAAATATTTTATACAAACAAAATGGATAATAGTACGAAATAAATATAGATTAATAAAAAAAAGCTAAAATATTTTCAGAAATAATCTTAACACGGATGATTTGAGTGGACAATTCCCTGTTATGTATATCTAATTCCTGACTATAAACTCAAGTGAAGCAGAAAAAAAAAAGGGAAGTACAGACTTCTGGGTATTAAATTTTTGGCAGTTAAATTAAATTGTTAGCTCAGTTACTATTTTTTTTTAACTCTTTCGTGATTTTTTTTATACCAATCCTTCAGTTTCGTTTACCTTTACGTGAATTTGTGTCGTTAAACGCTTTACTTTGAAACTCAGGTTTTCCACACTAATCTTGAATAAAATGTCATGACGTTTCTTTTAAATTTATCTGAATATTTTTTTTAATTGAATAATGTATCAATTTTGCAATTTTCTAAAATAAATAAAGTAAATCCAGTCTCCGCCATCCCCAATTTCTTTATTTATTTTTACAGTGTATTTGACTATGCGCTAAAAAAAATCTGAAAAAAATGAAGAAAGCCTCAGTTCGGGATAAAATCGTCGGGATAAAATCTTCACGAGTGTTTCGTGTTATAATGTAATTTAATCATCAATCGTAACAATCACGCATGCGCCTACACTGGTAGTACGATGACGTCTCAGGCAAGACATAACCGTGCGACAAATACGTACACACGTGATCTACCCGTTTTGGGCCCCAAACACGGGCTGACGCATTATTGGTAATCGTGGTTACTAGCGATTAAAATCTGAAGGTATCGCTAGACAGTTCGACCCGACTATCACTGCAACAGGATTTAAAGTAAAATTCCACGACTTTTTTTCAGACCGATTCCGAACTTCCCTGACTTCGTGAAATATGGACACCTTCAAAATTATTTCCGCGGTGCAAACACTACATTCCACCAGATGTTTCCGGTGTACCTTGTACCGCAAACACGGGGCGGGCCGTCTACTGGACATTAGTGACAGCACACAGCGTCCATTCCCTGGTCACAACTGCGCCGTGACCCCAGCCGCTGCACAGGAAACATTTCTGTGCTTTTACAAAATATTTCTTGGAAACCAGTTGCCAAAAAAAAAAAAAAAAGATATTGTAACATTGTATGGTTATTTTTGGACATATGAAATACTTTTTTTTTTCGATTTAATATTAAGTATTTCTTACGAAAATTGGCGCATTATTTATATTTTAATTAATGTTAAATTCAAGAATAATATTTTTTAAACAATGATTAAATTTCAAGTATTCAACAAATTGACTTAATTTTGTTTAATAATGCTATTCAATTTGCGCAGTTAACACTGGAAAACTATGAAGGGGAAGGTTTACAAGTAACTCTAACCCTTGGAAGTACTGGGACAACACAAAGCATACATAAATGCCCAGGTAATAATCCGAAACCTAATATTACTGCGAAAACTATTTTATAGTGATACAATATACAATTTTACAATCATCTGTAACTTAACACGAACATTTCTGTTGAATTTATAAAAAATAAAGTATTACAGTATAAATTCGTTATACGATATTTATTTTTTTGTATTTCGTCTCGTTAATTCGGAGCTTCACACTCCAGGATGATTTTTCATTTTTTCGTCATTACTAACATATAGTTAAGGGCCCCGCCCACCCGGGCACACACACGGTGCGCAGAGCTTCAGGAAAAACAACGCGATTTGAAAACTGCTCAAGATATCCGAGTGGGGTCTGCTTACGAAAAGCATCTAAGAGTTCCTTGAGGGCCGAAAAGTACTTTTTATCTCGGATTAAGTTTTTAAATTGTAGTTTTAGAATAGTTAAAATGGCTAAAACGCATGTTTTCAGAGTACTTTTTAGGCGTAAAACAACCGGTACAGATTCTTGAAAGCACTTAAGGGACTTGTATTACACCTTTATCTTCATTTCTCAGCCATATAATGTTACGGTCACCGCTCAAATTTCACAGTTATCCTGTGACGACGAGAAGACTGCGCGCCAGTTCAGAGCCTTGCGCTTAGAGGCGACATTGCGCTAGAAGCACTAGCGAGCGTCGCGCTTATCATCACGCCTCACTAACACACATACACCCCTGGCGAGGCGGGCCCCTTAAGAGCTGTTTCTGTATTTTTAACACTGTACCTCTCCTGAATTTTTTGAGATGTCACAAATATTTTCAACAGATATTTATCAAGTGAAGAATAATTGCTGTAAAAAAATTTGCGCGAGTATTAACAATCACAAACACTTGCGCTACTTTGCACAATCGTTAGACGGAAACAGTGGCTGACAACGACGGGACAGTAGCAACAAGGACAATATATAAAGACAAAAAAAAATCCTTGCACAACCCAGAGCCAAACAGATGTGAATGTAAGTTTGTTTGTTACGCTTACACGCGAAAACTACTTAACCGATCATCATGAAACTTTGTACACATTTTCTTGGAGGTATTAGAAGTAACATAGGATACTCTTTATTGAAAAAAAAATTTTCCGAAGGGCAAAAAAAAAATTATATTTGTATGTATGATCGTCTGACTGCGAGTTTGAGTAATTTGAATGACTTTCAACGCCATCTGGTGTTTCAATAAGTAAATTAAATAATTCGCTAATTTAATAATATAATACCGGCGGTCAATTTACTATTCAATTTTATTTTTCTGTCACCGCCGAGCAATACTTAAAACAAGGACAATATATAAAGACAAAAAAAAATCCTTGCACAACCCAGAGCCAAACAGATGATACTTCACGGATAACGTGGACAACAAAACGGCAACACAGACGCACGCAGGCGAAAACACAGCGATGTGACGAAACAAGTTGTTCTGGACACCACCACGACAACAGCACAGACGAACACAGCAAGTCTCCCAAAGGTAATTGTTGCGTAGTTTCGGGAACTGAGATCTGTTCCCATCATCAGGCACGAACAGACAGTGTGAGTGTGAGTGTGAGTGTGAGTGTGAACTCTGTTTGCCTGGGTCCCCCGAGAAGCAACCTGCTGATTGGCTCCCGAGGGACCTTTGCAGTTTGATATGGAGTACCTGACCTTGCGGTCGTACCTCCTGCCTAAGTGGATGTAAGAATTAAGTGACCTCTGTTAATTGCTCTAATTAATGTGATAAACTAACTTAGTTGCACCAAATTTCATTACCTTAACAAGCGGTATAAATATTTTCGCCGCCTCTCTCTCTCTCTCATTGCGCGACCAATGACAAGACGAGCAGTTCTCTGCTGACGAGAAAAATCCAACACGGCGTGTGCGGTGGCAGTTCCTTGCACTTAAAGTGTTCTTCGGCGCGGGGCAAAGTCCCCACGAAACGAGAGAGACTTGCCGGGACAGTGAGCGACCGCAGGGACCCTTCACGGGAGAGGAGGACCGCCCCCGCCCACTCACCCGGGTCCAGAGAGAGGGTTGAGAGGGTTGAGAGAGAGAGATAGAGAGAAGGGAAGAGGGGGGTGGACACGGGCTTTTGGCACCGGCCCGTCCACCCTCCAGAGCTGGGGAGCGGTCAGTCCTACCCTCCCACGGCCCTTCCCTTCCTTGAACCGCTGCCAAGACATGACCCGGGGGTCGAAGCCAGCCGGGTCTCTCACCCGCTCGGCAGACAGGCGGACGTCCAACCATCCAACCCCCTCCACCCCCCCCCCATGGCCCGTGGATCAACGCGGGAGAATGGGTCGTTCGTTCGTCTGCCTCATCCTCCCCTCCCTCCCTCCACCACAACCCCTCCGTCATCGGGGGAATTCCTGTGCCAACAATCATCAACCCTCTTTTTTTTTTTTCTTAACTGCGCCTCCTTCAAATTTCGCGCCAGGCAACGCCCTTTTCTTCCGAATGGGAATTAAAAAAAAAAGATTTATAATGAATGAATTAGGGCTCAAGGCCTACCCGGGCGCCAACACGGTGCGCAGAGCTTCACAGGAAACAACGCGATTTGAAAACTGCCCAAAGATATCAAGAGTGGGGTCTGCTTACGAAAAGCATTTAAGAATTCGAAGAGGGTTTCCGGATTAAAAATTTTAAACTGTATTTTTAGAAGATTTAAAATGGGTAAAAAAATAATGTTTTCGGAGTATTTTTTTTAGGCATAAAATAACCGGTGCAGATTCTTGAAAGCACTTAAGGGCCTTGCATCACACATTTATCTTAATTTCTCCGCCATGTTATGTTACGGTCACCTCCTGTGACGACGAGAATACTGCGCCTCAGTTCAGACTTTGAATATATATACTGTATAGAAGTCGCGAGTGGATAGGATTTACTCTACGTTTTTCAGAAGCGTATAATGAGCAGCTTGGGAACTTCACCGCTGCAGTGCGCTGCTGTAACGTCCTGTATCGTCTTAGTTGTTATTTATACGTTAGAGCGCAGCACTATCGTCTGCTGTCATTCCCCGCACCTCTCATCCATCATTCACTGCAGTTCAACGTCGTTCAACAGGAGGGGGAAGGGGTGTCTGAAGAGTTGGACACTTGTCCGCTAGGGACCACCACAAGTCGATGCCCTAGAGATGGTGGCGATTGCGGCGGTGAATTAACCAACTACCTCAAAACCGTATTAGAATTTTTAACCTGGGCTGGCGACTTCTATACAGTATATATATTCAAAGGTTCAGAGAAGAGACCGCGGTTATCATCCTGCCTCACTGACACACATACACCCCTGACGAGGCGGGTTGCTTAAAAGCTCCGCCTACCCGGGCACACACACGAAGTGTAGAGCTTCAGGAAAAAAACAACGCGATTTCTAAACTACTCAAGATATCCGAGTGGGGTGTGTTTACGAGAAGCATTTAAGAGTTCGCTGAGGGCCGAAAAGTACTTTTGATTTCGGATTAAGTTTTTAAACTGTATTTTTAGAAGAATGGCTAAAACGCATGTTTTCGGAGTAATTTTTAGTCGTAAAACAACCAGTAAAGATTCTTGAAAGCACTTAAAGGGACTTGCATTACAACTTTATCTTCATTTCTCCGCCATATAATGTTACGGTCACCTCCTGTGACGACGAGAAGACTGCGCGCCAGTTCGGAGAAGAGACACCGCGCTAGAAGCATCAGCGCCTCACTGATACAGATACGCCCCTGACGAGGCGGGCTGCATAAGGGAGGGGGAAACTACACGGGTGTTGGGCGCGCGATGCAAGCCACGCACGGGGCAGCAGGAGTATCAGGGCCGCGGTGTCGGGTGTCGGGTACCCCGACGGTAGCCGGGCGGACCGCAGCAGTATCGGATAGCTCGCCTTCAGTACCCCTTCTGATACCCGGCTCCCTACGGCACCCCGACACACCGCCGGGCTAGTCTCGTCTGTAATGTGCAGAAAATATAGTCATAGACAGCCAGAGAGAGAGAGAGAGAGAGAGAGAGAGAAGAAAATACTCGAACCAATACTTAAGCTGAGGTCACACATATAGCTACGCTATGTTCGCTGCCCCAGGTGACCAGACAAGATAGTCTAGTTCGCGATGTCGGAAAGACGCATGCCGTTAGAATCGAATGATGACTCCGACGATGATAATATTCTGCTGGCTCTTAGAAAATGTGAACGTAAAAATAAACGGGTTCCTGAATTTAATTTTAAAATAATAATAATAACAATAATTTGAAGAATTTCATAATTTTATGAAGTGGCTGCTAGCGAGGAACAAAATTTATGGATTATTTTAAGTAAAAATTCAAATGGGAGCTAATTTTCAGTTTTTTTTTTTTTTTTGTAATCTTTCAAACAACTTTTCCGCAGACTTGCTATTTAAATTACTTCACTGAGAGAAATTAAACTTCATAAAAAGCAAACATAGAAGAACAGCATAATTCCGCATGAAGACAAATACGTTTTATAAAAATAGCCGGGAACCAAACACCTGGCGATGTCGCCAAAATCGCGAACATAGAGAGCATAAAGTGTCCTGTGCGGCCGTAGCTTTATACTCGAGACCTTTAAAACTGGCGCAATCCTCTTGTGCAAGGCTTTCCACACACTCGTACATAAATAAATCAACGCCTCTTGTTCGGGCCATGTATTTTTTGCAAATAAATCTCAGCTCTCATTATAGTGCAATAAAATTGGTGACCTTCTGCAAGAGAAGCCATTGCCTTATTTGACACAGCCACTCAGGACGTTGTTTGCGTCCACACTGAATGACGTTGATTCGTGTAGAGTTAACAGTAGACATGTACCTGACAGAAACGCAACCAATCACGAAACGCAAGACGAGTGTGTTTTTTAACTATCAGCTAGTCTCCGAAATGATTTTCGCGAAAAATACATGCCCTTACCTACTGTCCATTCGCTTAAAACCGTGGGGTTAGGAATTGGGGTCCTGTGACTTAATTGCCACAACATTGCGGAAATGGTCTGATGATGGTCAGTAAGTATGAACTAGAATCTCCGTCGTGAAACAGGCACTTTAATAAAATACAGTCACTCAAAACTTTTTCCACAATGAAAACACGACACTTCAGCCATTTTTTTTTTGGGCGTCTAATCTAGAGAAGCCTAAGATGTACACGAACACGCCCGAATATTCACCTTCGGCCAACCTCGGGATTTGTTTTATTATTGCGCAGGAAAAATGAATTCAAATATTAAAAGTGGTCGGTTAGGTTAGCTACATTAAAACACTTTAAAACACTATGGACGGTTAGTTAGGTTAGTATAGCTACATTAAAATAAACAGAGAAATATAAATATATATATAAATGAACCCGAGGTTGGCCGAAGGTGAATATTCGGGCGTGTTCGGGCAGGGACAGAACTTGACGTACATCTTAGGCTTCCCTCTTATCTACATGGCACAGACCACGAGCTGAAATTAAAAGGAAAAAAAGGCCTTCACCCGGTTACCAAGCAACCACGCAGACGTGGCCACCCCCCCCCCCCTCGGGCTGAAATAACATTACAACTTCCGTTCTCAATTGCATGTTATTAGGACAAAGGCATTTTTGAAATTTTTGTATTCACTTAGTCCTCCAGGGGCGTATCAAAATACCCATGATCCAAAGATAACGTCATTGAAATGTAAAAACATCCCTGACGAGTTTCGAGTAGGTAGGACATATACTTGAAACATGGGAAATTTTGATATTTAACGCCCTCGCAACCCACCTTGATAACTGATTAGTGATTAACACATGAAAGTGAATTAAGTATTAAAATGTAATAACCGCTGTCAGGAGACGCAAAATGCATCAACGATGCACTATAGCCTTTGGCATGGAGATAAAGCACCAACAATGTAAAAAAAAGCACTGAAAAAAAAGGGAAATAATGTGGACAAAACAATGACACAACATGACGCACAGTCCTGTACAACTATATTGGATTTCAATTTTTAAAAAAATCGCTAATCCCGGCAAGGACGATCCCGAATATGCCGGATTAAGCGGCCCGCCTCGTCAGGGGTGTATGTGTGTTAGTGAGGCGGGATAATAAGCGCAACGCTCGCTGGTATTTCTAGCGCGGTATCGGCTCTAAGCGCAAGGCTCTGAACTGGCGCGCAGTCTTCTCGTCGTCACAGGATAACTGTGAAATTTGAGCGGTGACCGTAACATTGTATGGCCGAGAAATGAAGATAAAGATGAAATGCAAGTCGCTTAAGTGCTTTCAAGAATATGTACCGGTTGTTTTACATCTAAAAATTACTCTGAATACATGCGTTTTAGCCATTTTCACTCTTCTAAAAATACAGTTTAAAACCTTAATCCGAAATCAAAAAGTACTTTTCGGCCCTCAAGGAACTCAAATGCTTTTCGTTAAGCAGACCCCACGCCGATATCTTGAGTAGTTTTGAAATCGCGTTGTTTTTCCTGAAGCTCTGCGCACCGCATGTGTGCCCGGGTAGGCGGAGCCCTTAGTCAGGAGTGTATCGAATAAAGTTGTTGCAAACCGTATGTATTCGTTACTGAGTAACGGGTGCGACATCTAGTAACGAGTAACGAAACGTTACACACGAATGCATTTCGTTACTCGCATCTTTCGTATGTTTTACGCATGCGCGCGCTTATTCGTTACAAAGAACGATGTTTGTTTATTATTAATAAAAGTATAATTTGGAAATTCGTCGTCCAAGTTTTTTACTGTTTATTAAAGGTATTGTGTGTGTAGACAAAGTTTTAGATTGTAAAATAAAAAACGTAAGAAAGTATTTTTTTACAAATTATAAATATGTATGTTTTTGTTTTTTTATTATCGCGTATTTTCACGTTTCATGTTCTTATCTTAAAATATATATTATAATAAAGCCGCTCTAATGAGATTTAATTGTTTTTTGGTTAACAAAAGCTGTTAATCATCAAATATTTTAAATTGTTTATATTCGATTTATTATTATTTACGCGACGTCATACCGTACGCGTACGAAATACGACTCGATTCGTTGCTGTTACATAACATAGCATATTATGCGGTATCAGAAGTAACGAGTAACGATACGAAAGTAACGAGTACTAATTGTTATAGTAACGAATACATACGGGTACACTTTTTTTCGTTACTTTTACACCTCTAGTATCGAACTCCACTCGACGGATGGGTCCAGCCCGCTTCACACGAGCTCGCGGGACGGCGACCCACGGAGAGGGACCAGGGGCAGGGGCGGCGGCCGTGACCCGGCGCCGAGGGGAGACGAGGGTCAACGCCGCGATAGCGAGCAGATAAGTCCTCCGAGGCTGCTCAAGTTCAAGTAAGCTGATCCGGCCCCAAGGTCCCGCCGCGCCGGACACAGGCGCACAGCACAGCACAGCACAGCGGCGCGTCTGTGTCGGCGAGGCGGGACGATAAAGCGCGACCCTCGCAGTCTTCTCGTCGTGCACGTCGTGCCCTGTGATATTCCAGCGGTTACCATAACATCAGATGGCGAAGAAATGAAGATAAAGGCGTGAGGCATTGTCTCTACCGTTTCGTATCTTAAAAAACAAAAGAAAAACACGCGTTTTTAGCCATTTTAACATTTCTAAAAAAAATGCAGTTTTAAATACGAAATACGGAAAACAGAACTACCAAGGATATCTCGAGCCTTTTTTTTTTTTAAATCGTGAGTTTTTTTTCTCCGCCGTTATGTGCGTCCGGGCAGGGAAGTGACGCAGCCAGCAGCGCTGAAGAAACGCGGCCTCAGGCCTCAGGTGTTGCGTAACAAACGGAGCGGACCGCGCGGCGATTGATTTTTTTTTTATTACATTATACGTGGCCTACAGCTTTACCCGCAAAACGGCCGATGGTTCAATTCGTTGCAGTGCAATCATCAGTTTCAATTCGTGGGTAATCAAATATCAGCCATGTAAATGTCACACCCGTGCCTTACCCGGGACTCGAACCCAGGACCCCTCGCACCGTAATGCCGGTGTGCATCCGGCTGCGCTACGGAGGTCGGCAACGCGGCGGTTGAAACCAACGCCGCTTTTTGACGTCGCCCGGCTTCCTGCAGCCCAGGATCGGCGCTGCCAACCTCATCCACTTCCGGGCCTCGCCTCTCTCCTGTTCTCCCTGTTGCTCGCCGGCTGCACTGCTACATGCGGGGACCGGGACGGACATGCGTGTTTGCAGCCTTCCGCGGATCACCTTCAAGTGCACCGCCCGCCCAGTCGCAACTACGATGCGCATAGCTTCAGGGAGAAACAGCGTGATTTGGACATCGCTCAAAATATCCCGAGTGGAATCTGTTTACGAAAAGCAGTTTTGACGTGACAACGTCTAATAAATCGATGAACGCCGGCTGCACGCACGAAAACGGATGACTCATTGTCCCGTAACGCTCATTATCCCGTTACGCTCATTGAACGCTTGCGCCGCATCTATCTCTCTTCCACTCGATTGGAACAACCGTCGATTTGACTTTTTCGAGGCCAATTAAACTTGAAACACTCCCATTCGTTTCCTACTTTTCCTATCATCGTCCTATCCTTAACAGAATAACACAGATTGGAAGAAGTTAAATAGCAAACATGTATAAAAGTTATAGTTAAAATAATATCTTCGTTAAAGTAATAAACATATATGAATTAATGAGTGCAAATAAAAGTAAATGTATCAATTAAATTGTAGATTTAATTTCACTCCTTCTTTTTATCCATACAAAATAGTGATAATTCAATTAAAATGATTCAATTTTATTCATAAAAGCATGCAATCGTTTCATCAATATTTTGTTATGACGTCACGTTAAACTATCGTCCGTAAACCGACTTAACAGACAACCAATTTTTTTTTAATACGCTAAGGGAAAATATTTAATCGATAATTTCGTAACATCGGAGAACATAAATATTGTTAGGTACATTATGTTCTTAAGATGTTCCGGAAGTCTATAGAAGTTACCAAAGTATTTCCAGAATAGATAGGTACTTCGAAATCTACCTACGCCTATAAGTTGTGCCGAAAGGGATTTTCTCTTTATTGTATTTATAAATACAACCACGAGATAGCTCTTATTTGTCCTGATTCCACTTTTCAGTAGAGTTGTTACCACAAGACTCTCTTGGTGTTTAGCTGCCGCCATTTTACTAAGACAGGCCGCAGCATTTTGTTATAGGCACCGTGTGCATGTGCGTAGCCAGGATTTGTGGAATGAGAAGGGAGTGAAGTGAGCTATATATTTTGGATAGGCCTGTTTCTTGTGGAGAAGGAGGAGGGGGGCGTGGAATAACCCTCAGACAAGCAGGGCGTGCTCCTCCCCTGGAAAATTGAAATTTTTAGGCTATATTAAGACCCTTAATTGCTTTTCAAAACTTGAAATTCTTAAGATAAAAATTGTCACATATAAAAGGTAGATTCTCACACTACCACTGATGATTATTATATACTAATAAGTGTAAAAAGAGAAGGCTACTTTCTCATTTTTCATGATTTGTTGCCATAAACTGAGCCATTACGTAAATTTTATCTGGTTAATGAGGTGTGTTATTTAAAAATATATCGTATCTGGATTTTAAAAAAAGGAGGGAGGGGGCGGGAATCGCCCCACCATGTTCCTTCATGTTCAAGTACATGAACGTTCAAAGCAAATTTTAAAGTACTTTGTGACAAGACTGTTGGTAAGTTTTGGGGCAGCAAATAAAATAAGGCTAAAAAAGTATTTTCTTACGTACAGGACAAGATTTATCATTTTCCTGTGCGAATTATTGCCCCCACATGGCCATATTTTGATAAAATCCATACATTTTAGTGCAATAAATTTTAATGAATTTTGTTATTCTATGTTACAAATTGATTGGTAACTGTGTTAGTTGGGTAAACATGTCCCTTTTTTTGTCGAAAAGTATAACCATTCACTAACAATGCGGAAATGCATTAATAATAATTCACTACGAAAATTACAGTTATTGTAGATGCATTAATAATTCACTACGATAATATAAAGGTTGATCTCGAACTTTTATATTGCAGTAAAATGAGTAATTATAAAAGGAAGACAGGAAACCACTTGATTCAGACAGGTTGAAATTTGAACTTTCATATGGAACTTCAATTTCAATTATGTTCCTATTTACTGACACTGGTTACACCAATTTATATTATGATTCTCATCCTAACTTTCTAAAAATGACTCCGTATAAATTTGTGATTTTTATTTACCAATTATTTTGATAAATTTCTACACCTCATACCATGCTCTATTGGGATAACAACATCCATCTTCTTTATTTGCCTTCTAATAGCTCACACAAATTTCAACCGCTAGGCAAAACTTTCCTCGAACCGCTGACAGCTTAGGTACTACTCATACAAGAGAAGCGGATGGGTATCAGCACATCTGAGAGTATGCAACATATCACTCGATTTCCCAACTGTTTCGACTGGATTACGAGGAAGCAGATGCTGTGGATTTTTCCATTTTTAACATCAACCCATTCAATCACATTTTCACCGAAATTGCCGATACTTCTTTCCATTGAACAGTCTGGCCTAAACCACATTACCTTATTACTCTGTGATATTTTAGGAACTACTGATGCAAGGTCCCATCCTAAGCCTTCTCACACTGGCATTGAAAATTTGTGTTCTTCCAATATGCCAAGTTCTCCTGATATTAAACTTAAAAATGTACATTCATAAAAGATTTTGAACTGGTGTGTGATAATCGCAAGTCGGACTCAAATTGGGCAAGTTTCTATTTTTCATGTTAAGCTGTGTTCAGGGCCGGTGCAAGATAAATTGGCACCCTAGGCTAAAAAACCTTAATGCCCCCCCCCCCCCCCCCCGGCCGTACACCTCAAAAAAAATTTCCTTGCCTCAAAATACATCACGTAAGCCTAAGATTTTGTCAACAATCAAATGTAAGCAGGCTTGTGATTTTTTTTTTACTTTTTTACTTATTACAAATCATAAACACGTCACCGTGGACTTTAAATAATTACTTATATCAATATAAACATTCCAAACTGTTACAAAAATCCATTTTCATCTAGTTTCAATAATCGTTAAACATACTATATCAGCTGTTATGTGTCGTGCTGCGCCGCCCCCAACTACTTGACGCCCTAGGCGGTTGCCTGGTTCGCCTATATGGACGCGCCGGCCCTGGCTGTGTTGGGAGTTTTTGAATGGTTATTATTGGTACCCGAAATCATTAATTATGCTTAGTTAAATTCGGAGATTTAATTATTAATTTTTAAACATACCCCTTAGGGGTTCAATTTTGCAAAATATAAAAAATTTTGTTCGGAGTTTTCGAATGGTTATTATTGGTACCTACTCAAAATCATTCATTACGCTTAGTTAAATTAGGAGGTATAATTAATAACTTTTATAAAATACTTACCCCCTTTTCACTCCGTAGGATATGAAACTCGCATAATATAAAAGTTGTGGTGGGTAGTTTTCGAATGTTAACAATTAATGATACCCATTATCTTCTAAGTTAGCCAAAGAGCTTTTATTTTTTGAAAAAAAATCATCAAAATCCGCCCAGTAGTTTTCAATCGATGCTCGAACAAACAAAAAGACGAATTTAAAAAAAAATTGAGTTCTCAATAATGTAAATAGTCATTTGCAATACATTTTTCATCATTTCATCTAATGTACAGACTTTTTGCCTCGAACAGTTATTAATTATTAGTATAGATTACTAGTCACTTTATGAGGACTGCAACTTCTTTAAGAAATGTTTAATACCTTAACCTGTTTGTGAACATCTTTTCAATAAAATTTAATTAAAACTGAATTCCGGATAGAATTTGTAATGGTTATAATAAATTACAAAGTCATATGTAAGTTCGATACTATTAGATTGGCCGCAAATAGTTTTTTTTAATTGAACATCTAACAGAAAATCCCATCGAGAAAATTAGTGGTATTAATATTTGCTTTTATTTTATTACAAATACTTTATAATAGCCAACTTGCTAACTTACATTATGATTATAAAACAAAAGTCTTGAAAAATATTCGATAGTACATGTTTTGCTAACTAACAAATCATTAACTTACCAGCCTGAACTGCATCTTTTGCAGTAAAGTTCTGACACAAACACATATTAGTTCTATCTTAAAGCGCTCAGCAATAGGCGGGGTGGAATCGAGTATCGAAAAGTACAAATCTAAAATATTACAATCTACGGCAGTATTAAAAACGTTTATTACTCTTCGTCTTTCATCGAAAAGTGTTGCAAAATTTAAATAAGCGTCACTCCAGCGAGTCAAATTAATCATACGAGAAAAAGGAACAGCTTAAAGTTGGACGAAAACGTACACGCATGAGATAACGATAAACAGCAGAGCATCGAAAGGCAGGCAGTGGTGCCATCTAATTGTAAGTTCCAAGAGTACGCGAAGAATCAGTTTTCACAAACACGTTTCAAATTACATACTGTAATTCACACACACACTAAGCGCACGTGCACATTCGACACCTTCAATTCACATAACAATTAATCGTAACAGAACTGTGACGCGAACACTATCGTTTCACTTCGCAACGGAAAAGAAATGCACTTTAAAAGCAAATCCGTACAGCACTGTTTGAAAGCAATGGTTATACTTACATTTTGTCAATGCTACCTAGTCAGTTACACAACAGATAGATATACGACAGGTTTCTAAATCACACAGTAGAGAATAATCATAGTGCCTAGTGTTTGTTTAATTGCGCCAAATTATATATATAAAAGTTTTTTTTTGTCAGACATCATTGTTTCTGAACGTATTCCAACCCAGTACTCATACAGCCTCGCCGCTAGAGGGGCGTAATCGAACGGAGGGGGAGGCAGATAGTGGTGGTATATAACCCCCCCCCCCCAAAAAAAAAAATCTACGAAATCCTTATAAAAAAAACCTATCATTTCCACCAGGAAAAGAATTTGAAAGCCAACAATAGGCAGAGTCTCGCGAAATGAAATTCTGCGTACGCTGTTGCCGCGCTACTTGACTACCACCCGGGCAGAGCAGTTCAGTTCGGCGGACGTACCTTGATGTCGTCTTCGGGTGACTCCTTCTTGACTGCGACGGCTCTGGGTGGTTGCGAGCCGGCGGCCGGAGGGGTGGACCTGCTGCCCATGGCCCTCCCCGGGGGCTGTCGGGAGTGTCTTCGTCAGAAGATGGGGTTCTCCTTCAGCACCGCTGCCGGCGACCGAACGCGCACATGGACCAACTCTCGCCTGCACGTCAAGTTAGGTTTCCCGCCGCCCTGCGCAGCGGAGCGGCAGGGAAAACAAATGAACGGCGGCGGGAACAAAAGAAGTCGCGCGGACTACCGCGAGCCCGTCCGAGCGCCTGTCTCTGACTGCGACTGAAATCGGAAACCCTTCTCCCGCGCGGGGCTGCGAGACGCGCCGGCGAGCCGACCAGCAGTGTGTGTTTATTTACACTTCTCCTTCCCCGCTTTTCCCCTCCATCAGTTCCACCAACTCTACCTCTCTCTCTATTCAACCTCCTGCTCCGTCTTTCGTGCGCAGCGAGCGACGCGCATCCTTGCCGCCGCCATTTCCCCTCCAACCGGGAAAGCGCATGCGCACGGCGTTGTGAACCTAAGATTCATTGAACCCCGATCACTACCGAACATATCCGAAGTTTGCCGCTCGCTTCGGAACTCAAGATTTTAAAGTTAGTTTAACGGTTGCTGACATAACCAAACAACCAATATTTTAGTTCAGATCACCCAGACGTGCGAAAACCTACCCTCCCGAAAATATAAAAGAACGAATTTTTGCGACAATTTATATACTTCAACACGATTTTACGTATTATTTAAGTAACTGAATTACATAACAACATAACGATCACCTACAACTTCGAAAAATTGTTCACCCAGAAAAAAATATAAAGGATGAATTTTTGGGAGAATCTTGTTTAAATAACAGAACTAACCTAGCCTACCTTTAAATTTCACTACAGCAGGAAATTATATAAAAATAATCCCAAGCCCCACGGCGTACGAACTTGTGCTATTACGGTCTGACTCGGTGTCAATGAATCTAAGGTTACCCGCGCGCAGGCCAGCCACTGTCGCCAAATAATGAGCACTAGTTTTCTCTTCTCAATTGTTTCCTCTATGGAAGAAGCGTAGAGTGAATATCAAGTTAGAGCGCAGGCGAGGCTACATCTTACAGACATTTTATGTCTATATATCTATTGTGCATACAAACATCATGTGACATGTTGGCTTAACGAAAAAAGCATCAAGGAATCGTGCATAAATGGAAACGGTGGCAAACAGACCTATTGTTTTGGCGTGAACATAGTAATATAAACTCAAACTAATCTGTACATTAAAAATGCCTGAAAACGCATTATGTCATTTAATTATCTCATTTCATCACCTGAACATACCTATCTATGACTACCAACTCCCAACATCAATTTAAAAAAGTTGTACAAACCTGGGTAATTCCTAATTTCTTTTACTTTAATCTTGGATCTCACACCCCACCTGAATACGAGAATTAAGAGTTGTTTGGTCTTTGCAGTGACGTATACATATATGTATATTTTTTTTTTATCATTTTCAATTCTCTTTTAAGTAGTGTGTAATAGTCGGTTTCAGGGGCAGGCTTCAGATTGAGGAACGTGGAACATGGAGTTAGTTGATGAAGACGAACGTATCAGGCTTGAACCAGATGATGATGTAACTGATGTAATACCAATTTCCGGTGTACTCTTATGCGCATAGATCAATCGCTGTTGTAGCGAAACCTTTACTTTCTGCCGCGCAGCAGGACCTTTGCAGGTCTTCACGTGTCTTTTCAACTTATCATTTCTTGCAAATTGTTTGCGACAATTTTTACAGCCAAACATTTTGCGAGGTAGATTCTTAGCACATTCTCTCTTCTTCTCGTGTCGTCGAGCATTACATTGTTCGAGAAAATCTTGTCACAGTAATGACATAGATGCTCGATAGTTGTTGACGAATCACTAGCCATTGAAGTCTCCAGGGTTGTTGGCATCGCTGTCATCGGGATGTGTCGTCGCTGGCGAGATCTCAGCTGTCGATGGTAAAACTTCCATCAAGGTCTTCGCAGTTGTCGTCGAAGATGCTAATGGGATCTGCGTCACCATCGTCGTCGCTACCATCTTGGTTCCCATCGAAAATGGTACAACTTCCATCGAGTTAAAGATGGTAAAAATGCCATCAAGTTCTCAAGAATGGGTAATTACGTGACATACATCAGATGAGTCAAATTAGGTGATCCTTACACCGTCGTGGCCAGTAACAAACTGAGAGTCGCGTCATCCGGTCCTCGCTTATATACTCAACAGTCACCGGAATAATAATATGCAAGTTAAAACAAAAAAAACAAAACATTTACATTACTACACATGTAAAAAAAAAAATTTAAAAAAAGGGAAGAACATTCTACTCAGTAGGATACGATTTCATCACAAACATACGATTTCATAACAGGGATACGATCTGTCGCAAGGATTAATTTTTTTTTAATGTTACGTTATTATTTTCAAAATTTTTCCTATGAAAAATATGGATATTCAAGATGGAGGACGAATTACAAAATGGCGAACATATATTTTAATTAAAATTTTATTTATTTATTTTTATGAATTTTTAAAACGTTTCCTTATTTACTAGCTAAATAATTATGAATTTTCAAGTTGGCGTCCGCAACGGAAAGTGCAATGGTGGCATCAACATTTTTGAAATGTCGGCCATGACATCCTCATTGTCAAGACTTGCCGATAAGGAATTTAGGTATCTTTTAGGAATTTTCATTTTTTTTCTAAGGAAAATATATTTGGGGCACTGAGAACTTAAAATGTATGATTTTTTTATTGTTTTTTCCAAGAAAATTGACATTTTGAATTGTTAGATTTTTTGGTGGAATTTTGTTTTCCTAAAAACAGGACATTTTGAGTCATTTTTGGCAATTTTTGAATGTGAATGTCAAACACCAAAGTTATCCAAGATGTCCGCCGTGACGTCATTATCCAATATGGCGGACGTGACGTCAGTCGGTTGGCACCAGGCACCACAGCCTGGAACCTGCGCCCGGACATCCATTTGTATACTACCAACTAGTTTCCTTTTTTTTTTTTGCCATGCTGCAATGCCCCATGCAATACTGAGGAACACGCAAAATATGTGCAGGTTTTCGCGTCTGTCTAAAATTTTGAGAGCATTTTATTTTATTTGAAAATATAAAGCACCAAAATTAAGTATTCCGCAGCAGTGTTATAACGATTATATTGTATAATTTGTGTGTATTAAAAACAATTTGATAACAAATTTAAAAATATATATATTGAATAACTATGGGGCACATTAAAAGATTGGAATAGAGGTGAACTTCAAATTTTAAGACGTCATGACTCCAACCGTTTTCATATTCTGGTACATTCGCTCTAACCACTGCTTGTTTTAAATCGCGCTGATTTTTATCCGAACATTAAATATTTCACTTACGCCACTGATAAAGTGCTATCGCCCGGTGCGGTATCGTCGGAAAGATCAAAAGAGGCTCTCGGAAGATAAGCGTGGTTAATAGTTAATGACTTTGGGACATTGTTTTGTCGGTAGACCTAGTTGCCGGGATATAGGCCCAGTAGTTATGTAACCTTGGACCCAGTGGCGATATGACTTTCAATGGAGAAGCAAGGAATCGCCTGTATCATGAGGTAAATGTGTAACAACTGAACGCTTCGCGTGGGCGAGAATTATTCTTGCCGTATTCTTTAGAGATAGTAGAACAGCCTTTTTTTTTAACACATAAAAATATAACCAGCATTCATGTCTTACGAACAACACTATCTTTCTCCAATTCATTTTTCTTCAGCGTGATATAACATTTCCTCTTTTTTTTAAAAAAAAAAAAAAGCTTTTTTTTTCTTACGAGATTAAATAAAATTGTCTAATTTTTGCCTCGAAAATTTTTAAATTTAACTATTTTATACTTAAAACCACGCGTCTTCGTAAGTAAATTTTAATGGTTTTACTCCTGATTTTATAGAATTTATTTTATGTAATAGTTTTTTATTATATATAAAAGGACATTTTTAATTCAGAGCTATAAATGTACAAGATTTTAAATGTCGACGTTTTAACTGTGGAATTTTCCTACACATGTATGAACATGAAACGAACGCTACATGAATAAGAGAATAATTTACTGACGAAATGTTTAGGGTATCTATCAACCTGAATAGAAGCGTTTAAACGAACAGGTTAAACAAATTATTGAAAACACACGAGAAACATTAAAGGCCACCTACCCTGAGAAAAATATCAAAACGTTTTTGGTTTAGTCGAAAAGCCCTGTTAAAAAAAATGTAAATTAGTTTCCCCTCCCTTTCTCTTACCTAAAAAAAAGTATAGCTTATATTATCTGATGCTTTATGGTTACATTATTAAATGCCACTTTTCTTTAGGGGCATCATTACGTCAACAAATATGACGTTACTATTTTTATGTTAACATCATTGAGTAAGATGTGACATATTCATGACGACTGCACGACATAAAATGACATATCGCAGTGAGCATTGTAAAAACATACTGATGTGGCGAAACGTGTAGTACAGATATTTATATTATTTTTTTTTGTAATACATGTTGGTTACTAACATTTGCGCTGCTAAGCAATATTTGGATCAATGAACTTATGTCGTATCTATGACGCACGCACTCTATGCATACTCCTGGTCCAGTACGACTACAATACGCTTATTCCTCTAAGGACCAATTGACTCTGTCAACGGACTTATTAAATCGCATTTCTGTACGAACTGTTATATTTCCAAGGTGATTTTATGATAACAAAAAAACCAGTGTCTTTACACACGCGTATGGTATTATTGACGGTATGGTTGTGCGATTGTTAAAAATACAGACGTTGATCAGTGCGGCTTGCCAGCCAATCAGCAGCCGGGTTGTCAACTTAAATAATTTTCAAACGAACACTCAAAAAAATGATTCTCTACAATGGTGGCACACAACTGATTGATGTGTACGTAAAGCCAGGATAATATACGATAATGCTAGATCGAACTAGCAACATCTTTTAGTCTATAGATGCTATTCTGAACAATATAAGTGTGTTAACTTAGTGTGTTAGAACGATACCTACATACGTAGAGTACTTAAGAATGAAATATGTTAAGTACTGTTCGACACTGCAATCCTCCTACACGTAAAAGTCCAGCATCATGTGGAATTGATGTTTGTCATTGTTGTAATTCGCGTAGTGTGGTATTTGAAAACAATTTAAACAATTGAACCGAATTTAGTTCTGCCTTGAATCAGTAAAACGTTTTTTGTTTGTTATAAAGTGTAGTAACTGTAACATTATAAAGATAGTTAAAGAGCAGCACATTGACGTCATGCTTATGACGTCATGTAGCAGAGCGCGTACTAGAATGTTGTTTCGTCTACTTGTATCTTCATTTGTTATCTGTAATGACGTTATTTACCTTCTATTTCAACTTCTACACTTTAATCTGTGATTTTATAAGTATTATTTTAGTGATTTAAGTTTAATTAATACCTACGTTAGGTTAGTGATAGAATTCACTGTAAAATCAGTGGAAAGTACATTGTTAGACTCATTTTTCCTTTGGCTGATTTTCAACCTTACTTAGATTATATTTAAAATTGTTATCATTCTCCAAGCTACAGCTAACTTAAAGATAAAAAAGTTGTTATTTAATAGTGTTTTTTGGTTAAGAATTAGTTGGAAAATGGTTCACCAAAAATGGTGGAACAACGTAACTGACGAAACACGCACAAGAAGAAACATTAAAAACACTGATATATTATATATATAGGCCTATATATATTATTAATGTCCACTGGTTACGCTGTGAGTTCTCCTACCATAAAATCAGTGATCCAGCGAATTCCACTGATTTATGTACCTTTCTGAAACAGCTCTTTACCAGAATTTCACAGATTAAAAATCCTGATTTTATATTTAGAGTTTATTTTTATTATATTTCAGTGTGTTGTTCAGGCTTAAATATATATGCTTAAGTATATTAATATTTTTATTTTTCAGAAGCCTGGTTTTACTTTTGCTCTTACATAGTCCTGCATATGGAGACGAGAGAATAGACTGCAGCTGTAAGTAAAAAAAAAATGTGCTTAATGTTCGTTGTATGTAAAATGAAACGTCAAAAGTTATTGCACGACTCTAATGTCGCTCAAACGAATAAACTAATAAATGAAGTTTCCAAGCTAGGTAAGGTTAAAAAAAAAAACGTGTCAGTGATTTTAAATTTTCTATGAAATTACTGAGATCATGCTTTAGTAATGGTAACCCTAAGCAATTTAATACCAACATGTTTAATATACCTTCGAAAATAATTAACATTGCAAAAGATGGGAAATGTGACATCTCTTGTAGTTTCAAAGGAACTGTAAGATTTATGAACCCCTCTTCTAAAATGATCATTCTAGCTAAACTAATGTAGTTATTACTTGGATATTATTACATATTTATTCAAGCCAAATACGTCAGAGTGACGGATGGAGCGCGGTGGAGCAGTGGTAACACACTACACCCACAACAGAGACCCCGGGATCGAGTCCTGGTTCGGCCAATCGGGTTCCTGCAGTGATGGCTAACATCACTCATTTCGAGTGGCAGATATTTTTAAATCCAACCCGAGGACCAGACACATATGGGGAGTGCCCAAGGGGGGAAGGGAAAGTTATATCCTCACCCCCCCCCCCTTCAGAACCACCAGAAAACCTATAAAAAATGTATATTAAACCCCCCAACAAATATAAATATATAAAAAAAACGGGCAAAGTGGTTATATCCCCTATCTCCCCCAAATTAAATTATGCGTACGCTCTGACATAAATACATTTTACAACAATATTTTAACGTATTACGTAGGATAAGCAATAAATGCGGGATGTGTAGTCTGATGAGTAAACGTAATATAATTCTCTTATAAATAATATTTTGAAATATATGTTATTTAAATTTAAACAGAAAAATACCATATCCATACTATAATCATAAATGCGAAATTGCGTTTGTCTGGTTAACCTTATTTCACGCAGCGATGAAGCAACGGATCGACATGATTTATTGTATATAGATAGTTTATGAGCCGAAGAGTAACATAGACTACATATAATAATAAAATTCCATTCCTAAGGGAGTTTCAAAATGGGAAAACTCAGTTTTATAACAGAAAATAATAGAAGGCTGGTCATGGACACACAGTGAGTGCCATTCCTCTACGTACGCCACACGGTCATATAATACGTTCTGGAAACTTTCTATCTTTCTCCTCGGCGAAACCCATCCGCTTAGTGAAGCTCGCGGCTGCTAATAACAATTTAGTTTAGAACTTCGTCAATAGATGGCGTTGCTTGAATTTGTAACGCGCGATCGTTTGATTCGTCCGTCACGTCTTGCCTAGGGGTTACCTGCCTTTCCACAAAATGAAGCTGAAGATTGGCGTCCCGGTTTTGCTGATGCTTAGCCTTGATGCCTCGAGATTATGAAATCAAAAGGAGTTTAAAAAAAAAAAAAATGTTTATCAAGTGTAGTGTATGTATTTCCCACAGACTTGAATCTCGGTAGTGATCTCCCTTTATATATATATACACACACACACACACACACACACACATATATATATATATATATATATATATATATATATATATATATATATATATATGATGTATTTAGTCCGGGCACGACGGGTACTTCAGCTATAATATTTATCATTATTTCTGTGAGAATACAATGCTTACAACTTATTCAACATATCTGCAAAATGAAGTTGGCTAATACACGACAGTATACCTGATAATAAAATTTTTTTGAAAGATGCAGGTTTTAGAAAACGATGGCCCGCGGACCAACAATTGGGCATCAATGCTTAAGATCACGGTCGAGTTATTCCCTAAATACGTGATACGTGTCCCGCTGCCGACAAGACTAAGAGCATGATGAAATAAATACAAACCTACCGGAATTACAGTTACAAGTTGAGAGAAAAAAAAAGAAAGTAAGCTTGTGACTTCAGCAGCGCTCAACACACAAGACCGCTACTTCAGGTTCCCCTGTCATCGAAATGCTGCAGGCTTGGAAGCACTTCTGCGTACCCGGTTGCCTACTACAAGGCGCTTCCAACAGTGCTCCGAAATTTTACAAACAGAAAGGCAGTCTTGAGGAAAAAAAATTAAGTTTTCAATTAAACGTTTGGTTATTCGACCCTTAGGTCCAAAATTTGGAAGAAAAAAAATGTTTGTCTGTAAAGTCGGTTTACGGACGATAGTTTAACGTGACAACGTCATAACAAAACATTGATGAAATGATTGCATACTTTTATGAATAAAATTGAATAATTTTTATTGAATTATCACTATTTTCAATGGATACATAGAAGGAGTGAAATGAAATCTACAATTTAATTGATAAATTTACTTTTATTTGCACTCATTAATTCATATATGTTTATTACTTTAACGAACAGATTATTTTAACTATAACTTTTATACATGTTTGCTATTTAACTTCTTCCAATCTGTATTATTCTGTTAAGGATAGGACGATGATAGGAAAAGTAGGAAACGAATGGGAGTGTTTCAAGTTTAATGTGCCTCAAAAAAGTCAAATCGATGGTTGTTCCAATCGAGTGGAAGAGAGATAGATGCGGCGCAAGCGTACAATGAGCGTAACGGGACACAGCGTAACGGGACACTTTTTCGTGCGTTCAGCCGCGTTCATCAATTTATTAGACGTTGTCACTTCAAAAGAAAGTAAGCTTGTGACTAGCAGCGCTCAAAACACAGACCGCTACTTTAGGTTCCCCTGTCATCGAAATGCTGCAGGCTTGGAAGCACGCCTGCGTACCCGGTTGCCTACTAAAAGGCAGCACTCCACATTTTACAAACAGAAGGGCAATTTTGAGAAAAAAAATTAAGTTTTCGATTCCACGTTTGGTTATTCGATCCTTAGGTCCACAATTTGGAAGAAAAAAAGACCAGTGGCAACCAGAAATGGTGGGCCCAGGACTTATTCACTAAGGGGCCCACCTTCCCGGGTGCACATATGCATGTCCTTGGGGACTGGGAAGATATGCCGGGGGTCAATGACCAATAGGGTGGTCTCCACATGTTTTAAGTACACTCGGGCAGAGGCTGTCGTCTTGCGAGATGTCCCAACGTGATTAGATGCAGCTTTGGTCAAGTGATTCCTCATTGGCCCACAGTCCCCCAGATGAGTCGAGCTGTGAACCAATAGCTGGAGCAACACCATTTGAATTTTAGCCTGTCGCGAAATGAATCCACAAATATTTTTTCCCGGTCTCTAACTCACTCGATATTCTGAGCTTCAGAAAAAAATAAACACGCGATTACAAAATCTTCAATATATCCGAGCGGTGTCTGTTTACGGAAAAGCATTTAAGAATGCGCCGAGGTCGTATGGGTACTTCTGTTTCTGTAATTAGTTTTTAAACTGTATTTCTGGGGGGGGGGGGGGAAACGCATGTTTTCAGAGTTATGTTTAGACGTAAAGCGCCCGGTGCAGATTCTCAGAGCACCCAAGGGTGATTTATCTGCATTTATACGCCATGCGATGTGGTTGTCGCGCGAATATCGTAGTTGTCCCGTGGCCGACGAGAGGACCAGAGGCGACACAGGGGACGCACCACAACGCCGAAATGCCAAACTGACCGCAACGCCGACAGCTAGAAAACTGCTGTGTACCACAACGCCGAAATACACTAACGCCGAAAAATGTCATTGCAGGACTGCCACAAAGGTTAGGTTAGGTTAGACTAGGCTAGGTTAGGCTAGGTTAGGTGAGGCTAGGCTAGGATAGGCTAGGTTAAGTTATGTTAGGTTATATTACGCTAGGTTGGGTTAGGTTAGGTAAGGTTAGGTTTGATTGTGGTATTCCGGCGTTAAGGTACATTTAAGAAACACACACAATTTCATTCAGTTGTTACTTCGGCGTTGTGGTGCACAGCAGTTTTCTAGCTGTCGGCGTTGTGGTTAGTTTTGACATTCGGCGTTATGGTATTTCGGCGTTGTGGTAACGACCCCTGGCGACGCGGACCTGGAGCGGACTGCTCTGCCCGACAGCGGTGGCGGCCTACAACCTGACGGCGGGCTACGCCGAGCCGCAGCTGGTCGAGGTGACGTGGCTGACGGACGTGGACGGCGGGCCGTGCCGCGGCGCGCGCTACAGGGTGTGCCTGGGGGCGGCGGCGGCGGCGGCGTGCCACGACGTCAACACCACCTCCTGGCGGGGGCGCACCGACCGCACCTGCGCCGACTACTCGGTGGCCGTCACGGCGTTCGACCGCGGCGGCGGTCCCCTGGCGGCCGTCAACGCCACCTTCCTCTCCTGTGAGTCCGGTCTCTCTCTCTAGGGGTCCACGGGAAGCCTACAACTCAACGTAGTTTCGGTTCCCTGCAAGAATTTTCGAAGATTTACCGAAGTTTTGCGTTTTGGTACTAACGCCACTTCAGCCGCTAAATCAGAAGTTTCCAATGAAAACAAGCATGTTGTGACTGACCTGACCTAACCTAACCCTTCGATTTTTTTTTTAAATTTCAATTTTTGAGAGAAATCCGAAGTTGCACGAACGTGGTAGGGAACCGAAACTACGTGAGTTGTAGGCTTCCCTTGGGGGGGGGGGGGGGTCCACACTGACATTTAATTTTCTAGCAATCACGAAACCTTTTCCTGATGTGCAACATCTCAGCTCTCTGTGTAAGGAAATGTGCAACCAAGGTGCTGCCATCTGTAGCGGATATCGCGAACCGAAGTTCACAAAGCCAAAGGGAAATAGCGACGGGTGTAGGAACCAGTGGCGTAGCTAAGGTGACTGGCGCCCCTGGCCAGACTTGAAAATGGCGCTCCCAATTGGATTAAAAAAGAGGGGGTGAGGGTTCAGTAACCGCGAAACCATCGTAACCCCCTCCCCTCCCCTTCGACGGTGCCCCTGGTTGGGGCCATCCCTGCCACCCGCTTGCTACGCCACTGGTAGAAACTACGAGCAATTTGCATCTAGAAATGTAGTTGAAAACACAATTTGTGAACATTTAATACGCTCGGCATTACTTTAAAGTATTCCACGTTAAATTTCGTTTCCGAGTTCCGTATTATAAGCGTATTTACAAGAGAAATCATGAAATTTCTCGTCACCGATGTTGCACTTCAGTGGTGAGTGCTGAAAGACTCGCACACAATTGAATTTTTGCGTGACAAGCGTCAGCCTATCTGAGCTTTGACGCGTGCGATCATTGCTGATAGTCGTTTTCGGATGGTCAGACAAAATCCGAAACTTCCTGCAATAAAAAGTATGATGGCAGCTAGGTTTTAATCGCTGGCTGCCAGAGAAATCTAATTATTTTATTGAGGAACAATGTCAAATTGCTCCTATGGTCGCATCATGAACCACAAATAAATAGTATTGTTTGTATAATATATATTTTACCGACACTAACAAAGTAGGATCGGACACACAAGTGTGATGATTGTTGAGTGAATGTTTAAGTGAACTCTAGTGTAGATTTAATTTTATTAATGTAAGATGGAAACATGGTAAGGCTAGCAGAGGGAGACTATTGACATTGTTATCAAGGATCCTTATATAACTTCTGAGAATATAGGACAGCTTAAGGCATATTTTTTATAAATATATATATAATTTTTTTAACTTTAATGTTATATTGTAGTTGTATAGGGGCTGTGTTTGAGGGAAAAAAATGATTTAATTTCTGCCCTAATAATACATATTTACAGGCTGGCCAATCAAACTACCCTACCGAGAATTCCAAAATTCTATTACATCGGCGTAACCTCTTTCTATTGTGCGCGCAAGTTTATTTTTCGTGCCGATGCCTATGTATATTTATAAACGCACTGATATATAAATAAACTAAAATTTCTCATATTTATTTTGTGGAAAACATTTGTATTAATATCTTTAACTCCTGATTGTTCTTGATAAACGTGTTGTTTGTGTTTTTTCTTAACAGTGTTAACCATGTTTGTATCGTTGTTGTTACCTGTTTTGCAGTATTATTTTTCTGTTTCGTCAGGTTTTTTGTGGTTTTTTTCATCCTCGATGTTTTTTTTTTTTATTTTTTTAACTAATATCACTATTACTGTGTCTGCTGCGTGTTTGGTTGCTGTCTCTGTTCTGCGCTCGCCGGCCAAGGTTTCAGAACCGTCCCGGGACACGCGACGAGACCTCGGAGTGTGTCTCAGGGGAAGCCTTCTTTTCACAGACGAGAGAGCCAAAACCCGAAGTTCCCCGAAGTTCATGCTTTTCTTCCGTATCTTTTATGTAGCTATCCTAACCAAATCAACCGTCCACAATGTTTTAAAGTATTTATAATGAAGCTAACCTAACCTAATTGACCATTAGTATCCTTTTATCAACACCGCCATATTTATTTACAATGAACAAAAAAAATTGGTTGTCTGTAAAGTCGGTTTACGGACGATGGTTTAACGTGACAACGTCATAACAAAACATTGATGAAACGATTTCATACTTTTATGAATAAAATTTAATAATTTTTATTGAATTATCACTATTTTGTATGGATACAAAGAAGGAGTGAAATGAAATCTACAATTTGATTGATAAAATTTACTTTTAATTGCACTCATTCATTCAAATATGTTTATTACTTTAACGAAGAGATTATTTTAACTATAAGTTTTCTACATGTTTGCTTTTTAACTTCTTCCAATCTGTGTTATTCTGTTAAGGATAGGACGATGATAGGAAAAAGTGGGAAACGAATGGGAGTGTTTCAAGTTTAACGTGCCTCGGAAAAGTCAAAATCGATGTTTTGTTCCAATCGAGCGGAAGAGAGATAGATGCGGCGCATGCGTACAATGAGCGTAACGGGACACAGCGGCCGGCGCTCATCGATTTTTTAGACGTTGTCACGTCAAAAACCACCGAAGATGCACGATCGGGAGTTTGGCTCTGTCGTCCGTGGAAAGAAGGATTCGCGTGTCGCAGCGCCGGCCGCGGTGGAAGACCTCGCCGTGGGTTCGAGGACCTCCAGCTCGCTGCAGCTGTCGTGGCGGGCCCCCCCGGGGGACGGCTGCGCGGAGGGCTACCAGGTGCTGTGGCGGCTGCGCACAGAGGTGGTGAACGAGGGCAGCGCCGTCGTGGGCCCCAGGGCCACCGGCTACGAGGTGGCGGGGCTCCGGCCGTGCACCGTCTACGAGCTCACCCTCCTCACGCTGTTCGGCGGGGGAGACGGCGCGGCGCAGCGCCTCTCCGCCTACACGGCGGCGCACGGTGGGCGTCCGAGGTCCCGGCAAGACCTAGTAGGGGGAGCGCGCGGGTTCTGCAACACAATAAACAATCAACCTACTTCTTCAGGCGTGTTATGGAAAAATAAACGAGAGAGATTTTCTATCACAGAGAAAAGGGTTCGTTAGAATCAAACAAATATTTGTTTAAATATGGAGAAACAAATATTTACTTAGTGGAACAAAATATTTCGTTAGCTTAACCAAACTCGGTAAGAAACAAAAATTATTTGTTACACCTAACCAAATATACATTTGAGTTGACAAAACCATTTTGTTGAGGTGACAGAATCTTTCCTTCTACAAAATATTTGTTTGAATTAACAAAATATATTTATTTCACCATATAGGTACAAACAAATTGTTGTGCATGCACCGTGCATGCACCGTGCAACGAAATTTTCACAGGAAGATGGCGAATCCACATGTATGAACATAAATCCGTATATAGTCACTTTCATAACAATTTCAAATTTAAAAAAAACATAAGAATTCTGGTGTTACAAGCATTATAATGCATGTTCTCCTTACAACCTACTGTCAGTCTTCGTAGTGCGGTTAATAAACTGCAGGAATGTGGATAAAAACTCGGCTGAAGAGTTCACGTTTTTTACTTTTTAAAATTACAGATAGTGCTCTAAGTAAATGTTTATGAATGTATTTTATTTGTTTATTGTATTGCTATTATATCATTAAATACATACCTCAGTCCATTTGATCGATTATTTCATACTAGGTAGGCCTATATGCTCTGTTTTTTACTTTAAAAAATTAAATTATTAAGTTTGTTAGGATATGAATTTACTTGAATTCGCAGAGGTAAAAATAAATAATACTTTATAATAGTACAAATTTCTTTAAAGGTTTTAAAAAATTATAGTCAGTTAATGTGTGCAAAAACTATATAGTATTAACTTTTTAAATTAATGTAAACAAGTTGAACAGTATTTTAATAAAATATCTTGTCAAATATCAGATCCGAATTGGTTTTTAGTGTGTTTTTTTTTTCAATTTTGTTTTATAGATCTTATCGGAGACGATATATTATATAGTTTAACCTTTCGCTTTGAAAATCTAATGATTCTATAGGCGACATAGCTGCTCCGGCAGCGAATTATAGCGGCGGGTGTGGAAATACGCGAGAGTTCCGTCGAGAAATTTAGTGATTGATTTTGAAACCTTGTCCACATAATTTAAAACATTTATTGTGAATTATTAATCATTGAAAATGTTTTTTCTTTAACTTTGCAAGTGTTTTACAATTATATTTATACAAGCGATGTTATGTTCCCGTTTGAATAATTTATTTGCGTTATAAATTATTAAACTGTTATTTAAAAACTAAAATTAGGATTATAATTTAGCATATTTATTGGTTTTCATTATTAATTAAAATCCATCTTGATTATTTTACTAAACTACCTGTTTTTTTTTAAATATTAATACCGGTATTTATTTGATTTAATTTTCGGCAAAAATATCAAAATAGTTAGTATGTTAAATCAAAATGTATAATACCTAAGTAATTTACACAATTTTTAAGTACCTATTAAAGTTTTTTTTTACTTGACAAGTTATTTATAGATGTCTTCATTTACTAAGACGTAGACTGTTGCGTCAGACCTAGCATGCAGGGTGGTGCAGAGACGCGTGGCCCCGACAGGTTACCCCGCCATGGTGACCGACCTGGAGGTGACGCGCGCCACGTCCGACGAGGTGTCGCTGGCGTGGACGGCCTCCGCCTCGCCCTGTGTGGCGGCCTACAGGACGTGTTTGCGCCGGTTCTTCAGCGCCAACAAGACGTGCTGGGTGCACACGACGCGCGCCTTCACGACCCCCGCCACGCTGACGCCATGCACCAACTACAGCGTGGGCGTCGCCGCCATCGACGTCGGTGGCCAGGTCTCCGCCGAGGCCCCCAGGAGCGTCGCCACGGGTGAGAAGGCGCCGCGGACGCGCGCGGGTCAAACCATTAAAGATGGCCACTATGACGTACGTCACACTACCAACATGGTGGACACTGACAATCACAGGCCTCTTCAAGCACCCAGTAGCAGGACCGGCTGTTATATTATTCAAACGACGCAAGGAAGATAAACAGTCACTACTAACGCTCTTTTTTTTCTTTGGAAATACAGGAACTGTGCTGTATTTAACAGCAACCTAAACAACCTAAAATTCGTTAGCTAACTTAATTTTTTTTTGTCATTTCGTTGCTGGGGATATTCATTATAAATGTTTCAGGTTAACTTATTTTTCCAGTATACTAGTAGTATATGAATGGGCGTCCCGAGCGCAAGGCTTCAGGCTGTGGTGCCGGTCCGCCATCTTGGATTGTGATGTGTCATGGCGGCCATATTGGATGACCTTGGCAGAGGGGTTAAATAAACTTGTATAGCTCTGAGAAAGGTGCTTGGGAGTGAATGGCGACTACGTGAAAATGTGATGTAGGTATGTAGTAAAATGACCAAATGGTGTCTACTCTCCGGACACGCCCCTGGTTCCAGCGCCCGGGGAGGTGAGGAACCTGACGGTGGCCAGCCGCGCCGCCGACCACCTGGTGCTCTCCTGGGAGCCGCCCGTTGGGGACCGCAGCTGCCTGGCGGGGGTCGAGCTGCGCGTGCGCGGAGGGTCCGCCGCGCGGGAGACGGTCGTCACGCTGGGGCCCGGAGAGACCAGCCACCGCACCTCGGGGCTGGACGCCTGCGAGGTGTACGACGTTGAGGTGACGTCGGCGGGGCCCGGGAGCCTGCAGAGGTCACGCGCCGCCCGACTCGCTGCATACACGGACGTCGCGAGTGAGCAAGCGTCGCGTCGACCGACTGAGCGACTAGCAGTTTCTCGGACACAGTGGCGTAGCTAAGGTGACTGGCGCCCCTGGCCAGACTTGAAAATGGCGCCCCTCTTGTATTAAAAAAGATGGGGGGAGGGTTCAGTAACCGCGAATCCGTCGTGGTGCCCCCCCCCCTCCTTGATGGTGCCCCTGGCAGGGGCCATCCCTGCCACCCGCTTGCTACGCCACTGCTCGGACATACACCATTGCAGTTTCTGCAACATCACGGGGGTAAAAAAATAAACCTACAGAGAACAAGCTTAAATCAACTGATGTCGAACAGATAAATCCCAACAATGAACCGAACCGGAAAAAAGATATTTCGGACAACAGAACGTCGGCATCACAGGCAAACACATTCAAACTTAAATATCAGACAGCACAGGAATTCTGTGGAAGGAATTTAGTTATGAAAAAAAAAATTTTTGTCTGTAAAGTCGGTTTACGGACGATAGTTTAACGTGATGTCATAACAAAACATTGATGAAATGATACTTTAGTTAAAGTACTAAATTTAAAAGCTACTTTTGAAAAGCCCACCTTAACCTATTTAATATAATAGTAGATTCATAGGCCAATCGAGTGGAAGAGAGATAAATGCGGTGCAAGCGTACAAAGAGCGTAACAGGACACAGCATAACGGGACACATTTTCGTGCGTACAGCCGGTGTTCATCGATTTATTAGACGTTGGCACGTCAAAAAAAAAAACAGCACAATTGAACACATTGTGGGCTAACAACTGCGAAACAGTTTCCTACAGACAGACAAAATCTTGACAACGCAGCAAATGTACGAACACAACGATGAAGATAAAACAAATATTATGGGCAACACAACGACGACAACATCGACTAACAGAGTAGGTTTCCTATGATAAATAACATAATGCCTTTCTAAGTTCATCGTTGTGTTCATGTTTGACATCAGCTGATTTAGGCTTGTTCTCTGTCGGTTTATGATTTAATTTTTAATTATTATTTTTCATTCATGAATTATTTTACCATGACAAACAGTGCACAATTGCAATGGAATATGTCCAAGAAATGGTATTAAATCAAAATTACCTATAGCACGAATCATTTAAAGAACGCCAAAATAAAAGGTTGTACACCAAATTTTTTATGTGTAAACTTTGTCAGTTGGAATGATTATTCCATACTAGAAATAAGTCCTTTATTTCTAATTAAAATAAAATGAATTACATTTATTATAAAATAAACGTCCATGTATTCTCATAGGTATTAAACAATAAAACCATATAATGATACAGTTATCCTTAAATACTTTGTTAAATTTATAGTCAGCTTATGTGTGTGGAAACTTTATAGTATTAACTGTTAAATTATTTTAAAAAAAATGGGCAGTGTTTCAATAAAATTTAGTGTCGAAAATCAGACAAGGGGGTGGCAACTCAAATAGCTCGATGCGTACCCAAGTAGTGTTTAAAATCGAAACGATAGATAGCTCACTGTAGCTTGCTAGTTCTTATGTAAAACATATATAGCGTTAATACTTATAGTTGAAATAATAAATTTTTTATGACAGTAATTATATAAAAATAAATATTAATTTAATATTAATGTTTATTAAATGTAGTTTTTTTAACGATTCAAGGTGTTCCCACCTGATCGCTTCTATAATGACGGGATAAAATGAAAGTGGCAGATATAATGTAGTTAATAATCTGAATTGTTGTTATACGAATTAAAAAAAATAATCTGACAATAAACAAGTGTTGAGACGTTTATTATTAATAATATCCTACAATGTGAGGCAATGTATGTTTTCTGTGTCAAACTACTTTGTAATCGGTGATTGAATGCGGGTACAGAAAAAAATAACAACCTTGAGTGTGCAGTCTCTCAGATTCAGGGATGCCAACTTGGGGGTTTCCTCCCCCAAATTTAAGGGGAACAAAGATGCAAATGGTTTTTTTTTTAGGGGGTTCATTTATTTAGGTTTTTTTTAGAGGATACATTATTTAGAAAAAAATATTTTGAGGGCGTGAAATTAAAGTGTACATCTCGAAAACAAAGTGGAAAAAGAACAGCAACACAAGTGGCGTTGGTGGCTGAATTTCGCGCTACGACCACAGGGTTTTTTTGATCGAAATCTAGGGGGATTTGAAGTTGGTCATAGGGGGAACACACTGTAGGAGTTGTCTCCTCAACCTCTCGACCTAGCCGGGCGCTTTCCAGTAACATGCCGCGATTGGAAATGGCGAATCTATTGCCCGGTTATTTGAACCCATGTTAGGCATTGGTAACAGTGTTTGGCATGTAAAAGACCCATCTTTCTCCTAACCAGGACCACGCCCTAACGGGATTATATGCCTGGGGGAGTATAAATGTTTAATTTGAGGTGTGAACCTAATGTACATGTAGGAGTTGGCATCACTGCTCAGATGCACGGGTGGTGAGAAGGAGGTGGTGGTGCAGATCCGCGTTGTTCCCGTGCTCCGCAGACTCGTCGGCGGTGCTGGCCAACTTCTCGGCCGCGGCGACGGCGGCGGGGCAGCTGCAGGTGCGGTGGGAGGCGGAGGCGGCGGCGGGGGGCGGCGGGCTGGACTGCCTCGCCGGCTACCAGGTGTGCGTGGTGGAGGCCTCGCCGGGGCGGGGCCCCTCGGCCAGGAGCTGCTCCACGGCCAACTCCTCGGCGCTGGCGTGGAGCTCGCCGGCCGACCCCTGCCGCGAGTACTCCGTGGAGCTGGCCCCAGTCACTGTCGGCGGCCTGCGGTACCCGGGCCTGTCGTCCGAGGTCTCCGCGCGTCAGTGTCCCACAAGATTCCTCTGGAAAACCTATTGCCAAAAACACATGTCTATGGTTTATTTTTGCATACATTAAGTATATTTTATAAGTGAAACTTCTTTGTGCGCGATGGGAGTAAAATTTCAAGGCCGAATTTTAACGCATTTACGTGAAACATTTTGTTCTTCTTTTTTCCTAGCCTAAGTTAATCTAAGTGTGTGTCAGGCCGAACGAAGCCTATACACACTACCATGCAGAACAAGAGCGCGTTCATCGTGTGTTAATATTGGGGTTTATTGGCCAGTCATGGCTGTGATTTGGCGCCATGGCTGGCGCACCTTTGCTTGCCTAGCCATTTTTTTTCCTAACCTAACTTTAAACATACAAGTGTGCGGGAAAAGTTTTATTTTTTCCTAACCTAACTTAAATAAAAGTTCGGAGAATAGATTGCGGACGGTGCAGAGAACTCGTCGGGCCCCACGTGGCGGCGTGCGGCTCAGGTTTAAACCTGCCGTGATGCAGGGATAGGCGGG
This sequence comes from Bacillus rossius redtenbacheri, assembly GCF_032445375.1. Classification (NCBI taxonomy): domain Eukaryota; kingdom Metazoa; phylum Arthropoda; class Insecta; order Phasmatodea; family Bacillidae; genus Bacillus; species Bacillus rossius. The sequence continues at coordinate 14,167,849 of NC_086339.1, forward strand.
TCGCGGCGGTAGGGACCCGCCTGCGCCTGACGCCACCCTGACTTGCTGGCATCTAGTAAGGGAGTATTTGGGCAGAGGGCAAGAGTTTTAGCTTATTTTTAAGTGTTAATTCATGTTACTTTAGAACATTGTCTTATTTGTCTCTTTCTCTGCCCGTTTTACCCCTTACGATGCAAGTTCTCACGACTCGAGGTTTGAATTGCCAAATAAGTTTCACTTCTACATATCACGTGTATTGAGTCACCCAGGTTTGTTTTTCTAACTGATACTACGTTTTACGAAAATTGGCGCATAATTTTATATTTTAAATTCAACAGTATTTGTGCTGTGATATTGCACTTAGCATAGTTTATAAGACGGTACTATAAAATGTGGTTGCTAACCTTTTTTTTGCGTATTGCGTTTAATGGGTTATCACATTGCTTGCGTAGTTTATGAACACCAGCCTAAAGGGTATGTCCAATTTCAGTTCATTATTTTATATTTACGTTCCACACGATTAAACTTGCCTAATTTTTAAGTAACTGTACTTTCACAAATTAAATATATATCATACTTTGCGCACAATTCATTGCCAAAGTTGCATTTTTAACGATTTTGTGCAGTATGGATAAGGAGAATGAAATGGAATATAAAACTGGAACTTTTTAGGTTTAAAGTCAATTTTACTAGCTACGATGTGATATCTAATTAATTTCAGAAAAAAAATTTAAATCCTCAGAATCGGAATGATTTTAAAAGGCCAAATAAAATTAAAAAATAATTTTCTGAAAGAAATTTAAACTATTCCATGCAGTAGCGCCCAGCATTGCATTTAAACCCAAAAATGTTCAGTTATAATTCCATTTGGTTCTCCTTATCCATACTGCAAAAAAAAAAATGTTAAAAATTCAACTTACAATGAAAAAGTATGCACTATATTTTAATTCTATTGAATTTAGGCCACTCAAAATGTATCTTAGTTCAACCGTGTATGGCTGGAGTGACAATGCCACGACAAACACGACACGACAAATCCGATTAGATGTCGCACAGCATTCCAGTACGACAAAGTTAATAACGTAGTGCAGCCCACCTTTCCTTCAGAACGAAAGTCGGACCACGCTCTCTACGCAAGAATCACTATATATATATATATATATATATATATATATATATATATATATATATATATATATATATATATAAACTACCGAGTTACCACTAATCGCGTCATAAGCCCTTTCACGAGGCGACGATCAAAAGCAAGAGTGTTCTCAAAATGCAGACTACAAATTTTAAGACCTTACTTTGGCAGATCAGGGGAAGAATAACATAAGGCGCAGAATTTAACTTATATATTTTAATAACGTAAAAATCCATAGCGATACAAGAAGCTTTAACATTATCTTCCAAAACGTGATACTCGTTAAGGAAATTGTGGCAGTTACTAACACTTAATTCCAGAAATATAAAAAATAGTAGGCCTAATATATAAATAAATAAATTGTAGAATAAGTTATCAGCTAACTTTCTTTTAAACAACACTCTGAGGGCCGTTATTATTTGTGTACTAAAATATTACAATAGCACGCCTAATACAATATGCACATTACTTTATATAAAATACCATTAAAATTATAAAATAATACCACATAAATATACGTACTTATCATACTCATTACATATGCTATAAAATGAGTGGAGCTCCAAATAAAATTATTTTTCTTCGCAACATTTTAAAATCTATGAAAAAGTAATGTCCTGCTGGGGCCGGATTTTTGAAAACCAAAACTTGGCCGCGCGAAAAAGTTCATAGGTAGCGCGCAGTTGAAAAAGCTGTTACGCGGGCCATTCCTCCAATCAACCACGGCTCGCTGATGACATCGCTAAAAAATGTCCGTTACGAAAATCAGTCATCTGACAAACTTAACAACAGACAGCAAAGTTCGTAATTGAAAATGTTCATTTTGCAACTACGAATCTGTAGAAAATTAATTTTCATGCACGCCAAAAAACAACAGTGTCATAACCCGAATTCAAATATTTATCAGATTCATTAACGGATACTGGCACACTGGCACCGTACACAGTACTTAACAAGTGCTAAAAATCCACAACCAAGTTTTTTTCCTTCTACAAATAGTTCTACCCAAACGAACTTTTAACTTCGGGTGGTGAATACATATTACATACAAGTCGGCGCTTTACCTTTGACAGTTCTCGCAGCGCAGCGGTGCCAGGCATGACGAATCCCCTTGACTCCGTGTTCGCATGGCGGTCGTGCGGTCCTTCTAACCTCGTGTCGCGGAGTTCCCCCCCCCCCCCCCCCCCCCCCGGCACCCTCACAAGCAACACGTGATGCGCGCGCATCCGGTCTCGCCGGAGGTTGTCGGGCAAGTCCTAGCGCACAGCTGCTCGCGTCCCGCGTGACGTCAGCCCGGTGATCGTCGCGCCCCTGCAGCTGGCCGGCGCAAACACAATCGGTACGGCGAAGAAATATCGAAATAAAAAACTCAAGAATACAAGCAAATAATAAATACAACTCAAAATTACTTACAACTAATTAACATTAAAACAAATACATTTATTTTTTTAAATATTTTAAATATTAAAAAAGTCTTTAACGTAAAAAATGTAACTGCCAGAGCTACCAACTGTAAAAAAAAGGGGGGGATTGTCTGTAAATTCGGTTTACGGACGATAATTTTAAGTGATAACGTCATATCAATTTTTTTTTTAATTGCTGCTTTTAAAAAGCTCGTCTTAACCTGTTTGATATTATAGAAGATTTTCTCGCACGGTGGTTGGCAGGTTCTTCCACGCTCGGCTCAGGCGGAACGTGACAATGAGTCATGCTTTTTCGTGCGTGCAGCCGGCGTTCATCGATTTATAAGACGTTATCAAGTCAAAAAATTACAAATATGGCCGGGTGGTCACAGTAGGGTCACAATAAGACAATATTAACAACCAATCTAAGCCAAATGCGTCCATAAAATGCAGTGTGGAAGGCGCTAAAAACAGTGTAGGCCTTGTTGACAGTTGAAGTGCATAAAATGTAACATTTAGTCGTCTATTTCACGAAGTGAGATTAAGTTTATTTTAGATACAAGGAAACAAACTACGGCTATGTTGATAAGGGATAGAAAACAGTTCCGCTACGCTAGAAGTTAGAAATAAACGTAATGAAACTTTGACGGCACACTACAAATGTGAAAAAGTACCTAAACTTAAAACGAGATTTTTTTCTTCTGGTTTTCAGCATAAAGAATTTCCAAGTAATTAAAATATTTTTTAAATTTGGTTTCGTAAATGTTTTGCATTTTGCTTTCATGGTGCGGCACGACAAGACGAAATTAGAAAAAAATATAATCTAGGCGATTTCTTGCGGGCCGCCGAGGAGCGTATTTTGTCACGGCGACCTTGTATTTGATTGGCTAATGAGCGTGGCTTCGTGAGTCCAGCTTTAAACGTAAAACATAACATAGCTATTTAGTTGTAAGGCGCCTAAGGCACCGAGGCTCTAAGGCACTAAGGCGCTGAAAAATGACGAATAAAACAAACACTTTAATTTAATATACACGAAATATTTATTTAAAATTCAATTTCCTTTAATGTTGTGCAAATTAATTTTTTTTTCCTGATATGATATTTCTATAATTTGTAAAATATAGTAATTGAAATCGTTCTTTTATTTGATGCTATTGAATTCCGTTTAACTACTAGCGACATCTTAAGTTGAAAATTTCAAATGCACTTCTTAAAAAGCATTAAAAAAAATTATTATGGTACGTGAAGCGGAGTCCTGTAGAAGGATTATCGTACGCAGTGGTACAACACGGCGTCACATAGTAAATATGTATATGTGCTACGGGTAATGCTATAAGAAGAAGTAAACCCAGGTCTACCCAACGCTGGCTGGGTAATGTTAGGTGTTACTGCTGATAAACATATGTGGACTGTATCAATAAGTTTTTAACCGACGACGCAACATAAATTACCCGATAGCATCAGGCCGCACCATTGCGACCTACCGCCATCATGCCAATCGAAACGAAGACTGTTTTTTTTTTGTTTCTCACTGCAGGGATGCCAATCTCACAGTTTATGGACGCCAACACTTGCAGTGTTCCAACATGGTGCCAACTGTAAAACGCTGGGGCGCGGGTGATTTAAACTGGGTATCACTTGGCCCGGTGCAGGTGCTACAAAGCCAACTCACAGCACAGTTCTATATACAGGAGTTCACACTAAGTACCAAACATTAGGTGTCGCGTCATTTATGAGCACGCTAGGTTCGGTTAGTTAGTCAAGGTATCAGTGGACCTGGGTGCTGACGTGGCGCGTGAAGAGCTGTGGTACGGTGCTGCCCCCCCGCGCAGCTCCCGGCGCGGTGAGGAACCTCGCGGCGGCCAACTCGAGCGCCTTCTCGGTGCGCGTGAGCTGGGAGCCGCCGCGGCCCGACTGCGCGCGCGGCTACTCGGTGCGCTGGTGTCCCTACCGGGAGGGAGACCGCTCCTGCGACACGGCGGCCTCATCCACGCACATGGCGAGCCTGCCCGCGGGGGCCGCCGGCTACCTGGTGCCCGGCCTCAAGAACTGCAAGCCCTACCTGGTGGCGGTGAGCGCAGTCGGCCGCGCGGGCGGCGAGTCGCAACCCGCCTACGTGCGCGCCGGGGCCGGATACACCGGTGAGAGTCCTCCGGAGACCTCCGAAACTGCCCGATCGCCCGCGCACGTTTTCACGGGTCTGCGCTTTAGAAAAAAGATTCCTTCGGGAGTCAGCTGCCGAGAGAAATAATTTTGTAACGCTACGAGAAAAAAATAATAATTGCAACTTCGTACAACACATATCATCTATGGTTATTTTTGCCAATATTAAAAACTTTTTTTAAATTTATTTTTTTAAACCATAGAAAATGTAATTTTAAATTTTACGAATTTGACTTTTTTTTATTTTACTATGTCACTGTAAAACCATTCATGGGACAGTTTGCTAATAACTTTAATTATTGGGGGTGCTGGGACAACACAGAGCATAAATGACCGGGTGAGAATCCGGACCCAGTATAACTTTGAACAATTTTTTTTTAGTGATACGGATTGTTTTCATGTAAATATAAAAATTTACAATTATCTGTAATTCAACATGAACGTTTCTGTTCCATTTACAAAATAATTATGGTATGCAGGAAAAAAATATTAAGAAAATTCAGAACTTTTCGGGTTGTGGTTGTGGCATTGGAAACAATTTGCCAAATAATGGTTGTGATACAATACGAAAAATATTGTAAATTTGAACAAAATATTTCTTTGTTATTTTTGCATATTGTCAGTATACTGATAATGGTTTTCAAGCAAAAAAAAATATAAAAATGAGTTAAAATGATTATCTACCTAATCAAGCGAAGAAGTATGACTGGAAAGTATGCCCAAGTCGGTATCTCATTCAGTCTGATCGCTTGCCCCAGCCGAGGGAGAGCCCATACAGAACCTCCGGCTGTGGAGCGTGGGCAGCCAGGGGGCGCGCGTGTCCTGGGACATCCCCAGGAGCACGGAGTACTGCGTGACGGAGTGCCGGGCCTGCCTGGAGGAGCACTACGAGACGGGCGGCGGCCAGCCCCTCAGCTGCTCCACGCAGCTCAGCTCCAAGGGCTACTGGTCCAACGACTACGACCTGCAGCCCTGCACCTTGTACACCCTCACCTTGATGCCGCACGACGCCGACGGCAGCTGGATGAACAACTACACCATCTCCTTCACCACCGGTGAGTGCAGCTTGATTGCCCTGCCCGCGGCGTCTGGCATTGGGTTAGCAGCCTGCCGCCATCCCCTTCACCACCGGTGAGTGCAGCTTGATTGCCCTGCCCGCGGCGTCTGGCATTGGGTTAGCAGCCTGCCACCGTCTCCTTCCACACTGGTGAGTGCAGCCTGTACACTTCAGCCATGGCCTCTCGTTGCGAGCTGCCAACAGCTTTAGGAAGAGGCCATTAACATATCCTTCGCCATCGGTGAGTACGACTTGTATACCTTGGCCGAGGCCTCTCGCATTGTGTTGGAACCTGCTGGATGAATACCTGCGCCATCTCCTTTACACACTGGTAAGTGCAGCCTGTACACTTCAGACATGGCCTCTCGTTGCGAGCTGCCAACAGCTGTAGGAAGAGGCCATTAACATATCCTTCGCCACCGGTGAGTACGACTTGTACACCTTGGCCGAGGCCTCTCGCATTGTGTTGGAACCTGCTGGATGAATACCTGCACCATCTCCTTTACACACTGGTGAGTGCAGCCTGTACACTTCAGGCATGGCCTCTTTTTGCGAGCTGCCAACAGCTGTAGGAGGAGGCCATTAAAATATCCTTCGCCACCGGTGAGTACGACTTGTACACCTTGGCCGAGGCCTCTCGCATTGTGTTGGAACCTGCTGGAATGAATACCTGCACCATCTCCTTCCACATTGGTGAGTGCAACCTGTACTTTTCAGCAATGGACTCTTGTTGCAACGTGACAAAATCAGGGATTTTTTATTTTGATTTTGGATACCTCTTTTTTGGTTCAGGTAAAGAAGTATTTACAAATGTTATTATATATAAATATATATTACCACAGTAGTGAGAAATAAAAATTCACTAATGAATTTACCAACGACCTTTAATCTTTGGCATGTATTCTGTATCCAAAATATATATATAATCTTGCCTATTACCATTGCTTCATTAATGTATATTTATGACTTAAAAAAGTGCAACTACGGGCCATGTTCTTTCGCATCGGATTAGTGGCATGGTGCCGATTCCTCCCCAGTGGTTCCTCTCGTGGTCTCCCCTCTCCACTGACTGGGTCCCGCAGGTTCGAGCGAGGTCCGCTCGGTCTCGGTGACGGAGAAGACGACGCTGGTCCCCGAGGTCAGCTGGACCGCTCCTCTCAGCAGGACCTGTCTCCAGTGGTACCGGGTCTGCTGGAAGCCCTCGGGCGGAGGGGCAGACTCGGCGGAGACCTGCGGCACGGCCCCGGCGGGCTCAAGGGCGCTCAACATGACGGGCGTCGTTGGCTGCACCGGCTACGACGTCGCGGTGACTGCCGTCGGCGCCATCGACGGCATCAACGGCACCTCCGACGAGTCCAACACCACCTTCACCACGGGCTTCGCAGGTGTGAATCGAAGCGGACCACCAAAATGCAATGGTGTGGTGGTTTTATCACTGTCATCTTACCAACATGAACCAGGCCTTGCAGACATGTGCTCTTATTTACCGCATTAATTAACTTGGTGTACATAGTCATAGGGGTCCTTAAATACATTAACACCATCATGTTTAACCAAAATAAATGTTCTCAGAGTCTTAAAACAATAAACAAAATATATCACTACAGCGACATTATTAGAAAGGTGAACAAAATAAAACATTTTTCCAAATGGTAATTTAACAGTAGTAAAAACATAAATAATAAATGTTTCAATACTCAGTAGCAATGTAGTAGTACACTTTGAACCCATATGGTGGATACGACCTCACCGTAACTTTCGGGCTGATGCCCTAAATAATACAAATTTTTCATTTGGAGGTTGTTACAACGCATGAATGTTCCAAGGATGACGCTTGGCATTACGGTCCTGATTTGAACTAGCCATGTAGTTGTTTACAAAACACGGTGAACAGAAATTTGACGAGTCAGCAGTGGCAAATGGCTACATAGACCACTGGTTTGAGAACTATCATATCTGAGACAAGTTACATGACAGAGTACAGTATGTACATAAAAGAATGTCCCAGTTATAAATTTTATCAGTATCAACTGTAAGTGTTGTAGAGTGTTTGTTCAAGGTCACTATTAAGAATAACTCTTAACAGTTTTAGGTAAGCGCATGCATAAGTACTTCTTCATTGCTTTCTCGCTTGCAGCGCCACCTATGCAAAATGACGACTCCGGAGCGTAAACCATGTTGTGATCTGCAATTTGCTAAAAGTAAATCTGTAATTGCAGTTGAACATGTGTTTTGTTTAAAGTTTGATTGTGATCTCCCATGTGGCAAAAACATCTGCCGATGGTATAGGCGATTCGAAAAGACCGGATGTGTTTGCAAAGGGAAAATAACGGGATGACCAAAAGTGTCTGTATAGGATGTTGACCGTGTCAGAGCATCTTACCTGCATAGTCCTGAGAAATCTGTTCGGAAAGCAAGTCTTGAATTTCAGTTGCTGAAGACGACCGTGCGGAAGGTTTTAAGAAAACATTTACACATGCATCCATACCGGTTAAAGTTGTTACATACTTTAAAGCTATATGATGCAAGATTCAATCGCTACCTCTTGATTTGCCAAGGTTGAGACACAGAATTGAAGAGGCTATAGCTTCCATTACTCCGGACGTGTTAACAAAAGTGTGGGAAGAATTGGACTTTTGTTTGGAGGCATGCTGTATAAAAAAGATAGGTTAGTTTACCTTCAATTTGATGTGTGATTTGTTGTAAGTACTGTTATACTATAAAATTACATTGGGACATTCATTTATGGACACCCTACATGTTTCAGATCCAGGACCGTTGTCCGACCTGAAGTGCACGGTGACGTCGTCCAACTCGATCCGCGTGCAGTGGGACGCCCCGGCGAAGAACGTTGCCTGCATCGACGACTACGAGGTGTGCCTGAAGACGGAGTCCAGGGAAATGGGCCCGACCTGCGACCTGGTGCCCAGGGGGCAGCTGTCGTGGGCCAGCGACCCAGGGCTGCAGGCGTGCGCGGCCCACGTGGTCAGCGTGGCCTACCGGCACCAGGAGTCTGAGGTGGACAGGACCTCGGCGACGGTGCGCACAGGTAGACCCCGAGGAGAGCTTTCAATAAATTATGGAAAAAAAAACTTACAATTGAAGTGCCATGCAGTAACAACTAAACAAGTCTTGTCGATGTCCCGAAAGTACCGAAAGAACAGGGGATCAACTTTAAATTCCCGATTCTTCCACGATATAAAAAGTAGTGGGAATTCCCGATACTTATGGGACAGGGAACCCTAGCAGGCGGAGCCAAAGGAGATTTAAGTTTCGCGGGTCGCTGCTCTGTCAGGTCCAGGGGCGGTGGAGGATCTGACCCTGACCGGCAGCACGGGGACCTCCGTGCTGGTCTCCTGGAGGAACCCGCTGGCCAATGCCGAGTGCGCAGAGGAGGTGGTGGTCTCGTGGCGCCCCCAAGATGCCGACGCCCAGCAGCCGGGGGGTTGGAACTCGACCAGGGTGCCGGCCTCCAGGACGGAGTTCAATATCACCGGGCTGGCCCCGTGCTCCAACTACAGCGTCTCCGTCATGGTCACTGCTGCTGGGAGCATTCGGTCGACGTCCGAGACGATACTGGCCCCAACCTTGAATGAACGTGAGTAATCGATGTTGTTTTCTAGTGGCTTATTCGTTTTATAAAAAATGCACTAAAATCATAATGGTGGATTGAAACATAAAATTCACACTCTTGTGGTTCCACGAATCTATCAAAAAAATCGGGAGCTTATACATTCGTTGTATGTTCTGTTTCAGAAAATTATTTAATATTTACAATCCAAAAAATTAAATATGCCGACTCTTTTAGTGGCCGAACTTTCACAAAATGAACATAAAATACATATATATCAAATACCTTTTACACACTTTATATTAGCTTCACCTGTATGTTTGTTTGTTTGTTTGTATGTTTGTATGTTTGTAACCGACTCCTTTGGGTGCAATTTTGACCCACTTTAAACGGCCAGATTTCATTCAAACTTTGTAGATTTATCGAGGCCCGATGACAAAACACTAATTTGATAATTAGATAATTAGCTTTGCAAAGTTGCATTTTAAACATTTTGTGCAGTACGGACAAGGAGAATGAAAGGGAATATAAAACTGGAATTTTAATATTTCCTGCCCTTTTAAAATCATCGGAATTTTTATGATTGTAAAAGACGAAATAGAATTATATAATTTTTTGCTAAAGAATTTTAAAACATACCACGATAATGTTTGACCCACATTTCATTAAATCATCCAAAACGAGGCCTTTTTCGTGTAAAAAAACGGTATTCATCATTTAGGCTACACACATTGCGTATTCCAAGTCCGTCCCATTTCCATGCGGCGAACCTCTATGTAGAGGGAGTAAATAATCTGGTAGAGCTTTGCGAAAAGTTCCTGGAACTAATTGGCCACTTTGTGAAAATGTGAAGTAGAAATGGTAGGTACTTACTTTATGGACATTCATCATATGATTTAATGGCTCCGGTAATAGCTAATATGACATAAAAATAGTACTAAACCCCGGCCTTGGACATGATTATCGAAAATGAGTATCATTAAAACAGTTAACACTACAACATTTCACTTCGGCTTTGTGAACTTTGGTCCGCGCCACCCTCCCCAGATGGCAGCAATGTGTTTATAGCTCTAGGAGTAGGAACCAGGGGGGCTGTTGGGTCGCAGGTGCTGGCTCCGCGCGCGACGTACGGCTGCAGATGGAGGGGTCGACGGCGATGGTGCGCTGGCGGGCTCCTACCCAGGCGCCGACCTGCGCCACGGGCTACCAGGTGTGCTGGCGCCGCGCCGGTGCAGTCGAGGCCGCAGCATGCGCCCGCACCGCAGGGGAGGTGTTCGCCCTCGAGGGGCGGCTGGACTGCGAAGTGTACGAGGCGAGTGTGAGGACCGTGTCCATCGACGGCTCGCTGTCCGCCGCCGTCAACGCCAGCCTGGACCTGGCCGGTGAGCGATGCCTTTTGGCGGCTCCGGTCCATGTAACATTACATTTACCATGAGAACAACTGTATCACTGCAAAAAAAAAAGAGCAACCAACTGTCTGGTTAGCTGAGTTGGGTAGACCTAGCCTCTGGTCATAGCTGAAGCTCTAACACCTTCCCGATCAAAA